>NW_026947489.1:45670000-46055000 GCF_034190915.1 Cavia porcellus | reverse complement strand
AATTAGAGAGAGAAGAATATCCACAGAGAAATGACCAGGCTTGGAGGATTTGATATCACTGAAGAAAAAAAAAAAAAAGGTTCTTGCTTGTTTTTTTGTTTTGTGAGGCAGGCTCTTGCTTTAGTGGAAAAACCAGGACCAAATTGGATAGAAGATATACAGGCACTGAGGTGATAGTAACTCTTTATCATGCTAATGGGCTAATGGTCTGGAGAAAACTAAATTCCAAATCACCAACCCTGCCTTGGGGTTAAACAGACATATATGTTTTAAACAGAAAGTATAAAAGGCTGAGAGCAGTTTATTTTATTTATTTTACAATTGATCATATAGGCTGGGCCATATGTTGTCAGGCAGACTTGATCTGGGTTAAATTTGTAAGGTCAGGGGCTGGGGTGAGTAGGGAGAATCAGTCATTGCCCTGGACTCAGCCATTGTGTCCTTGGGGCAAGTTAGCACAACAAAATGTACTTTTGGCTGAGTTATGTCTGTCTTACAATGGCGGGATGTCAAGGCTAGCTGAGTTTTGCCGTTCTCTAATCATGAGAACAGGCTGAGCCTGCGTTTCCTTGTCCTTGAATATAGTGTCTGGCAATAAGTTTTAAAATTCCTTTTATATTGCAATGTATTTTAGGCTGATCTTGAACTCACTGGGATCTTCAACCTCCCAAGTGTTGGGATTACAAGGCATGTGCTACCATTCCTGGGTGAAGGAGAATAAATTTAAAGAGAAGTAACAGGATAAAGGAAAAGAACTTTGAGTTTTCAAGGGTGGAGCATTATAGTGAGACAAATTTATGGTAAACTAATAGTAGATAAGGGCTCATTAGTAATGTTTGTTTATGGTGATTCTTTCTTTTTGGTGCTATCTTATGTGGAGTGATAAGGTTGCTGATAGAACTGTGGGGGACCAGTGGAGGCTGTAAAGATAAGAAGTATGAAATGACCTTTATTTTGAGAATGTGGGGAGAGACACCCCCGATCCTCTAGGATGTGGCATCTCCCCCCAGGTCGGCAATCTCTCCGTGGAACACATGGAGTGGGGCATACATGTAGCTTAGGTGGGAGGTGGAACCCAAGGGGAATTAGTGATGCACAGGTAGCCCATTGGTATTCTTTTGGCAGCATAGGTAAATTCCTAGAGGTGGGGAAGATAGAGCCATAGGTAAATTCCTAGGGGTGAGGGAGATAGGAGCTCCTTGGTTCCATCTGAGGCTTTACCAGCTACAGTGTCCTGTCTGGGACAAAACTCTTTCATATCCCATCTTATGATTATTATTATGAAAAGGGGTAAGATTTCTCTCTTTACTGCTTCCTGCTGGCTGGGGGCAGTGTACAGGGGTTTAGGGGAGTCGACAGGATGATGGTTGATGCCCAGGTAGAAGCTGGTGCCAGGTGTTTTAGCCAGGACAACTTCACTGGTGAATGCACATATGTTACACTGGAAAATCAGAGACAAGATGTTATGAGGAGGCATGGCACTGTCATATTTAAGGACCCAGGTGAGGTAAAAGGGAAGGTGCCTTTGATTTAGACATGTTATTATATCAGGACCATGTTGAGGTAGAAACGTTTCCACGATAAGGCAGAATTCTGAAAATTAAACGTGGGGTTAGGAGGAGTGAAGTTATGAGAGGTGATTACTCCCACATCTGAAAGGGTAAAAGTTAAAAGGGTAGGTAGGTAAGGCTTGTCTCTGGTATGCAGGACATTGGAGTCTTTAGGAAATACTGTTAAGAGATCTGCTGTAAAAAGAATAAGAAATTAGAAACCAAATTGGATAATAAAACATGACAGCCTGAGAGTCGTGGCTGTGAGGCCTTGGTAAGGCAGAGAAGAGTAGGAAAAGGATGGCTAGATCTAGGGCTGGAAGGGCACCACTTAGCCTGAGTGATGTGAAACTAGCATGGCAGTCTACTGCAGATAACTGTTGAGGTTGCCAAGAATATCAGGTATGGGTCACTTTAACCTGGTTGTAGTCCTTGGAATGATTTGCTGTAACAGGATTTTAGCAAGTATATCAGCAGTCTCCTTGGTTGTGCGAAAGGCTTTTATGTATCCTGAAAAAGTATAAACAAAGTGAAAAGACAGAAGTTATCTGTCAGTCTGGCCCAGGGTTATCTGAGAAATTGGTGAATAAGAAAGGAAGGAGGTGGTCTTATATCACTGAGGAGAGTTTACTAGTGATAATAGTAAACTATCAGGTGTAGGATGTTGAGGCCTCCATGTGTCTAAGGGAATGAAAAGCATTTTAAGATTTAGGACTGAAGAATGAGTGGTGGAGGGAAGATCTGGCACCACTGGGTGGATTGGGAAGAAGCAGTCTGGAAGTGGCACAAAATAGGCCCTGTTTGTAAATGGCATAGGTTGACCTTTAATACCCCCAGAGATCGAGGGCTTATTATAGCAGTCTGAAAACTCAGGAAGAACTCTGTATATAATATGGCCTCCATGTCCACAAGTATAGAGAATGTCTTACCTGAGACTTTCAGTGGGACTTGGAATCTGAGACAGACACCCATAAAGTGGGCTGTTGTTGGCCCTCAGCCCTGTCAGTCTTTAGCAGCAAGTTTAAGCAGATCTGTTGGTGATGAATCTGGCAGTGTTTGCATTTCCAGTGAGGGCTGGAAGTTAGGATGGCTTACCCACTCTCTGGTGGCTAGGACAGTCCAGTAGCCCCGGGGTAAGGTCTCAAAGAATGCCAGGATGGGACACTCCGTTGCCCAGTGTCTTCTGCTGCATTTGAGGCATGGTCCATTGGGGGGGGGCAGGCAGCTCCACCTTGTGTTGGTTTACCTGTCTCAGAACTCCAAGTGTCACTGTTATCTCTGTTGCTGAAAACATGAAAAACCATATTAAGGTCTCCATGAGGTTTGAAGGTCAAGTTTTGCCTTTTTGTTTGGGATCTGGTCTATAGTAGAAGATATCTGTAAAACTAAGTAAGTATGCAGGAGTCAAATATAATCAACAGGGTATTTATACTTTTAGTAATGGCTTCTCATAAGGAGGACAGGTCCAGAGAATTTTAGAAACTGACATGTTATTTATGTCATATATATAAGTATCTCTTTATGTTATTAAAATGTCTAATGCCATCTGATTTTTAGAGGATGGCCTGTTTAATTAATTTTTTATCTTTTTACTTAGGAGACAAATCAGCTATGATGTTATTTAATATCAGTTGAATATAGTTAATTATGGCTCGGTGGAGGGCTGAGCCAGGGCAGGCAGATAGGCTGGAAAAGGTTTAAGTTTGGCTTATGCCACAGTGTTGGTTTTGCTGTTTTGCATGTATCATGTAACCCTTGTCTTGGAAAAGAGCTAGTTATAATTATTTTTTAATTTTAATTGTTAAACAGGAGATCAGTGACAATACAGTATAATACAGGCAGTAAGCTTAACACAGAACACCACTGGTGGTCCACAGCAAAAGGAATTCACAACCCAACCCTAGCTGCCAAACAGGAGATTATTGAAGGCTTTAATTGATAAACAAGATTGGTAAAATTACCAGGTGGCCACTGTCACGTTTATCAGCCAAAGTCTTGTCTATTGCCGGCTTATTTAACCTTAATTAAGTGGTTTGAGAATGTAAAAAAAAATAGCATCTCTGAGCCGAGCCGCTGAGCTGTTGTTTATCTGTGTTTGTGGTCAGTGTGCAGGCAGAGCACACCCAGCATGGGAGTAGGGCATGCAGAGTGAAGGCAGGTCAAGCACCAGGACATAGTGCTCGGAGTGGGCTGGGACTTCCCCTGGAAATGCACGCAGGGCGGTGGTGGTGGCAGTGGGCATGCAGTGCAGGGGGGGTGGGGCTGGGATGGCGCACAGGGCGGGGCCCAGTGGCACAGTGGTGGGGTGGCAGTGGTGGCGCATGGACGCGTGGTGCATGGGGGATGGAGCTGGGAGTTGGAGTTGGGGAGCAGTGTGAAGCTGGGACCTTACACGCTGGCAGACCAACGGACCGACGTGGAACTGAGCCGCCACTTGGAGCTGGAACTGCTTGAGGGGCGTGAGGATTAGGGCAAGGCATTAAAGCTGAACCCCATGTGGACCAGGAGTGCCGCATGAGAGCCGAGACACCATGGGGAGTTGGGGTGCGGCATGAAAGCTCAAAGCAGCAGTATCTGTTTGGGCTTACCTTCCCCACCTCAGTGGGGAATGGGTCAGTGCACAGCGGGTGTGGTACAGGGAGGGGAAGTGGTGAGAAGACAAAGGGACACTGGCAGGAAAGGACACACATTCCCAAAACAAAGGCTTAAAGATGGAGAGTTTTGTAAATTTGTTGTCAGTGTGATAAGCTATAAATAGGTATGGTTTTTTGAGGGGTGGACAGGAAGTGGTCCCCAAGATAAAATCTGGTGTGGGGTCTGGCCCACAGATGAGGCAACGGACCGTGGTCTACTAAGTTTAAAGTTGTCACTTTTTACTCTAGACTGATCGATATTATATGATTCCAAAACTCATAATAATTGGCCGTCACCAATATATGAGTGGATTTCACGTGGGTTTAGTAACAGCTCTGCCCGTGAGAACTTAAAAAACTCTGAGGGACGTGAGAGTCTCTCAGTGTGGACACAGGCTGGCCCAGGAAATCTCTGCCTTGAGCTATCCAAACCCAAAGGACGTGAGAGTCTCCCAGTGTAGACACAGATTGGCCCAGAAAGACCCTGCCTTGGGCTTCTAAGGACATGAGAGTGTCATTCGAACCCATGGAAAGGGAGAGAAAACCCACCTGGGGCCTGGCTCAGTGGCAATCTCTGGGGGGTTCCTTACCTGTGGTAAATTGGGTGGGTGTTGTTTGCAAACCAGCAGTGACAAGTTTACAGCTCTCGAGTGTAGAAGTGAGGAATTAATGCAGGATGTAGTCCAGTACTGGTCCTGAACAGCAGGGGACTCAAACTGGGAAAGCCCCAGGTTCGTCTGCCATTCCCAGTCAGATAACCATATGATAGAACTGTGGGGGACTGGTGGCTGAAAAAATAAGAAATATGAAATATAAATGACCTTTATTTTGAGAATGCGGGGAGTGACACCCCCGATCCCCTGGGGTGTGTCGTCTCCCCCTGGGGTCAGTGATCTCTCCATGGAACACATGGAGTGGGGGCATACATGTAGTGTAGGTTGGGGGTGGAACCTAAGGGTCATTAGTGATGCACAGGTAGCCCATTGGTATTCTTTTGGCACCATAGGTAAATTCCTAGGGGTGGGGGAGATAGAGCTCCTTGGTTCCATCTGAGGCTTTACTGGCTACAGTGCCCTGTCTGGGCCAAAACTCTTTCAGTTGCTATTCCCTTTAAGAATGAGAGGTACGTGTGTGCATGTGTATTTTGGGTGGGGGTGCTCCCCATCAGGGGACTGTGATCTGTTTCTAGGAAGATGGGATAGCAGAGCTTTTCCTTGATTGTGTTCAGTTCAAAATAATCTCTGTTAGCATGCCATAATTTGAGGTGACACATTGTGATCTCCTACCTATCTACTGGTAAAAGCTAGAGAAAGACCAAGAACTTTGTATCTCAAAGTATTTCTGGAGCAGAAACCAGTACCACATGTGGGCTCCTGCTGGCTTGGAGAAAACCAGAAAGCCTCTGTCTGTGAGTCAGCAGCATTCACAGACTGTGGAGGGAGAGAACGAGGCCCTATGGGAGGAGATTCCCACCCAGAAAGCAACGCATGCTTGGGCCGCTGCTGGCTTGGGGAGAACCAGACCCATCCCTCTCTCCATGAGTCAGTGCCATTATCAGACTGCTTTGGGAGAGAACCTGGCCCCACAGAGAGGAGAGCCCCACCCAGAAGCCATCCATTTTCATTGTTTTGTTGGGTTGGGTTTTTATTGTCTTTTGTTTTGTTTCTTTTAACTCTGATGGCATGAGAAGCTATTTAAAAGATAGCAAGACATGTTATGGGAACCATTATGTATTTATTACTGGTTTGTTTGGATGTCCTTTATTGCATTCATTATTTTGTTTTTATTATTTCTATTCTATTCTGTTCTGTTTGATTTTTTATTATGTTCAAAAGTGCTATTTGCAGCTTTTTGAAGACAACAAAGTCATTGTGTAACTAATGTTGATTTCATAAGGTTTGTAAGTCCTGTATCATTTATTCTGATCTATTTTAATTGATTTTATTCTGTTTTATTTTTGTTGGTTTTACCCTCTTTAAAATAAAAAAAAATCTAGAATTTGTTGTAAGTAATTTAGTTGGGGGCCAGGCAAGGTGATATACTTGGAAGGCTAAGGCAGGAGGATGGGATGTTTGAGGCCAGCCTTGTCTACACAGTGAATTCAAGACTGTCCTAATCCATGCTATCTTTAAAAAGGGAGGGATGGTATAACTAAGAGTATACCTGAATAATGTTATTTATGTGCTTATTCCCTTTGAAATAAGGGGCAGGTATAGGGTCCTTATAACATTATCTCCAATTTTTTTATATATTTGCATTTTTTTGGTACTGGGGATCAAACTAATGACCTCAAGCTTGCCAGGAAGATGCTTACACTGCTAAACTAAATTCCATAATATGTTTTTCTTTCTTTCTTTTCTTTCTCTCTCTCTCTCTCTCTCTCTCTCTCTCTCTCTCTCTCTCTTTCTTCCTTTCTTTTGTGATGGAGTCTTGCTATGTAGTACAGGCTGGCCTTATTTTACTATGTAGACAGGCTGACCTCAAATTCAGAGATCTTCCTGCCTCAGACTCCCAAGTCCTGGGATTATACACATGCACACCATAACTGGCTAAGATTTAAAATTTTTAAACCCAATTGCCTCAGTGCTGTTGCCATTTTTCTTTCTGCCACCATGAGTCTGCTCACTCTGAGCATATTATAGGTTTAATAACTTTGCTGCTTTGTCGATCTGTCATGTCCAATTCTTTTTGTGCCAAGAACATACTGTATTTCCCTGAAAATAAGACTGTATCTTTTATTTATTTTTGTTCCAAAAGATGCAATAGGGCTTTTCAGATGCAATATGGCTTCATTTTTTCATGTACAGCAATCTACATTTATTGAAATATGGTCATGCCATGCTCTCTTGGAACATCATCATAACCCTCCAAACCCTCAATTCCAGCCTGAACTGTGACTCTATTTTCTGTAGAACCATTGGCCCCAATTAGGACCAGCAACAGTGCTTATATGAGAACTCCTTTGTGTAGTGTGCTCCTTATGCATTGGCAACACAGCTGTCAGTGATTTTACTCTGTGAATTGTTTACTCAAGTCATGATTTCTTGCAAGATGCATTTCACAAAATTTCCATTAAATCAGATGTTCATTGAAGACTTAGGAGACAGGAGAGGCAACAAAATGATAACATCTAAGAATGATGGTTCAAAGGCCACAAATAATTGCAGGTACCATAATTCAGAAAATGCTTCTTGACACCAGCAAGCAATCCCAGTCTTGGAATGAGTACCATGTGATGGCCACTACTAGATTGGAACAGACAGTTCCCAGCCTCTCCCCATGAGGCAGCGTCATTTGCACCAGGGTTAGAGAGAAAAAAGCCACACCAGCAAGCAGGCCCAGTCTGGGAATCAGCATCACATGCAGGCTGTTGCCAGACTGGAACAGACAGATTCCAGCCACTTCTGGCACATAGTCTGGCAAATAAGAAGTACCAATCATCATCCATGCACCCCTCCACCCCCACTCCTATCCCACCCTCCCACCCCCTGCTGTAAGCAACAGGCTTATTCAGAGAAACACAGGCTGTGATGATAGCTGTGGAGGTGATATGCAATTGGGTACCTGTGGTGCTTTGGTGTTTCACTAACATTGCATATCTAGGGCCAATGGTCTGATCATAGGTTCAGAGGACAGTGGTACACAGTGTGACATCTAGGGCGATCTCCTGAAGCTTACAGCCATTGTTGATTCCCTATGGTCATGTTTTGGAAGTCCTATATCATTTCCATTGTTTTGTTGGGTTGGGCTTTATTCTCTTTTGTTTGATAATGTCAAATTTGATGACAGGAGTAGCTATTTTAAAGATAGCAAGATCTATTATGGTAGCAATTTTGGATTTACTATAGACTTGTTTTGAAGTCCTTTAATGCATTCATTGTTTTATTTTTATTGTTTATATTCTATTCAGTTCTGTTTGCGTTTTACTATGTCTAAAGTTATCTGAAGCTATTTTGAAGACATCAAAAGGCATTATGGTAATTATTGTTGAGTTTGTAATGTTTTGAAGTCCTATAATCTTTACACTGGTTTATTTTTATTGGTTTTATCCTCTTTAAAATAAAAAAGTAGAAAATGTTTCTATATTTTGCATGAGTGTTATAGGGTAGTTGTTTTAGAAATGGCTCATCTATCAAAAGTATTCCAAGTTCTTCTTGCCTCAAACAAAGAACTAAATGAGACAATCCAATAATAAACCTAAATGTTTATTTGAAAAGTTCCTGATAATTGGGAATGGTAATGCATGCCTATAATCTCAGGACTTGGAAGGTCAAGGTAGGAGGATCACCATGAGTTTGAAGGCAGCCTGGACTATGTAAACAAGTTCAAAGACATCCTGCACCACAGTGCTATGACAAGTAGAAACACTGAAATGTCACCCAGGATTTGGAGAGAGATTTATTTACACTGATGGGCACTGACCTCTAGAAAAAAATACCAGGCCCTGATATCTGTTGGTCTGGGGTTTATACAGAGTTTGAAAGCAGGAAGTGTACAGAAGCAGAGTACATGGCTATCTTTGATTGTTTCTTGTAGTATGCTTTAAGCATAGCTGTGACCAGCTATGTATCACAGTAACCAGCCATTGCTAAGAAACAGAAATAATGGAAACTGTAAAAGAAACTGTTATCTGGGTAACTAACAGAAATTAAAGCATACTAGTTGGGAGGCATTTTTGCTACATTTCTTCCCTCTTTTAGGTTCCTGGAAAATCTTTGTGGGGCATGTTATATGTGATTTTTTAAGATGAACTGGGTAATCAATTACACAAGGCCGGACTAGAAGCAGTAACATTAGAGCTGTCTGTGGCACTAGGATAGGTCCTAGCCAATGTCCCCAAGATTGGAAAGTTTTCCTACCAGGAGTTTGTGGCTTTTATTGGTTGTTTTCTACTCTCTCAGGCAACCATCCGTAGAACTAAGGTAAAAACTGCAGCTAGCAGGAGAGTGGGGAGCAAAAGTCAAGTTGGGTAATACAATATATGCACACTGAAGTGGACGCAAGCACTGGAGTAAGAAGCCTGAAAAGGCATAAAAAGCAAGGAGAATAATGCATTGAGGTGTGTGTGGAGTAATCCTGTGAAGGCTGTCCTCAGGCTTCAGCCATACATGGACTGGTCCACATCTAGAGGAACCAGAGCAGGGCTTTGAGTGCTTTGTCTCTTCAGAGTTTGGAGGAGCTGTCTGGTCCAGGTAAATTCTCCAGCAGTCAACTAGATGGTTAACTCTAGAATGGTGTATCCAAAGCTCAATATCTGAAACTTTAAAAGACTAGAGGTAGTTAGTATATGCCTGGTTTATATGTACCAGGTACATATAAACTGGGAGGTAACTGGGACTCTTGTCTCTCACCCCTTCTTCCAGGATGTACATGGGTGTCTACAGGTACAGCTGGTCATTTAGCTAAATTATATAGAGCTTGTTACAAGCTTTTCCTGTAGGGCTATACTTTTATTTCCTTAACTTTTTTAGAGCTTTATGACCTATATGTTGTATATCTACCTATATAGGTCCACTGTCATAGCAGGACTTTAAAAACTTCTGTTGTCTTTTCAGTGTGGGTAGGGAATGTCTTGGGCCAACTTGAGTAGATGCATATAAGATCTAATTCATATCTGTAGTCCTATAAGGCTTTATTTCAGTGTTAAAGGATGATGTTTCAGCCAATAGGACCTCTGAAGAGGATTAGGATTCTGAACTGGGTTTTTTTGATCACAGGTTTGGCAACATTGGTAGACAGAGAAGCAGATGCTGGCCAGGCATGGGATGATAAAACTTTTCCTTTTATGGCTCAGAATTTTTTATTGTTTTGGTGAATTTGTGGACAGCAGCAGGAAGCAGTAGACCCTTTTATTTTCAGACTAATTGTGAGCCTACATGAGTTTGTTGTACAAACCATTCCAATGGAAAATCCTTGGCCAAAGCAACTTTGTTCAAGGTGAGCAAAGCATATCTAGTCTGTTGGACTTCATTCCTAACAGAGATACTTCCATCTATAAACAGGGTATACTCAGCATCTTTAAGGGAGTTCATTGTTAAGTCTAGTAAGGCTCAAGAATAGCCCATTAGTTTGTATCAGGCAGTCATGGACTGATGGACCCAGCTTGGTGAGCAGGTACATGGCAGGATTGACAGTACAGCATTTGGCATCTGGACAGTTACGTCTTGGCCTAAAGTAAGCTTGTCAGTTTTCTTGATCAGAAGATAGTGGCTATCAGAGCTTGGAGGCAAAGTGAGGAGGCAGCTACTAGTGACTAGATTCAGGTGTTTGTACAGGTAAGCCACTGGATGCTCTCAGGGGCTGACAGTCTGAGTAAACATCTTTCAAGCCACGTCATCATCTGTCAATAAAAAAGTTGAATTCGTTATATCTGGAGTTCTCAAGATTGTGTTTGCAGATTTGTACCTTTCCCCAAGGTACCTTGTAGCCAGTTTCTTCCAGATATTGCAGCATAGCTTTTGTGCCTTTTCAACAGGAATCTTAGGTGTCATTAATCAGAAGTGTAGTGATATTTTGTGTTGGGAAGTTAGAAAGGTCAGCTGTTAGGGCCTTTCTAAAGAGGGTAAACATGTTTTTGAACCTCTGGTAGGCTGACAGGTCAGTACAGGTCAGTTAACTTTTGAGTTTAGAACTGGGATCTTTCCATTTAAAGGTGAAGAAGGGATGGCTGACAGGAGCCAATCAAAAGTAAAAGGAGGCATCCCTGAGGCCTAGGCAGCCTTGACAGCTCAGAAATCCTGAACTGACTTTGTAAGCAGGAGAAGTATATTTTAGCAGTTTGACAGTCTACAAACATTTTGTGGTTTTGAAATCTCTCTATGTATGGTTGCTATCAATCATCTTTCTTTTCTTGGAGGACCATGGTAGCAAGTAGGAAATGTATTTGTGGAGCTAAAAAAGACAGAGAAACAGGTGTCTTGAAAAGAAGGTGTTGGTGGCTTAGCCAAATCTGTTGCTAGAGCCTCCATCAAAATAGTGGGAGAATTCCAAAACCGTTGTGGCAATTGAGTCCAAGTAAACTGAGCTTTTTATATTGTCTCAAAATCTTCCCCATCAAAAGCACAACCTGCAAGCAGAAGAAGGCATCTTTCAAATCCAGACATGTAAACCAGGTGGCATCTGGAGTAGTTCCAGATGTGTGTGTGAGTTGGGAACCATAAAGAGCAAAGTAATGACTGTGTTGTTGATGAGATGCAGATCTTACACTGACTGGTAATCTCCATTGGGTATTTTCACTAGAAGGGGAGGAGTGTTTCAAAGAGATTAGCAGTCTATCAGGATCCCAAACTGCTTTAGGAGAGTGATGTATGGCTGGATGCCTGTTTGTGTTTTCTGTGACATAGGATATGGGAGCACTGTTAATAATGGCCAGACCCAGAGGCAAGTTTGGCTTATGCCTCTTCAAGAAGAGTTTTCAGAATTTCAGAATTGTGGTTATCTGTCTTGGACTAATGCAGGTTCAAACAACAGGAAGGCTGACTGGCTCAGGCCTTTTACTACAAGAGAAGGTCTCTTCTCAGAAATGGAGGAGCATTCAGGCATATACAGGAACTTGTGTTTGGTGAGATGTCCTCTCAGGCTGCAAGATCATTCCTGGAAGAAGGGGTGAGAGACAAGAGTCCCAGTTACCCCAGTGATAGTACTGTGTGCTCCCAGTGGCCCAGCTGAAGAAGGGAGCCTGATCTGGCTGATGAAAGGATTATCATTTTCCTTATCTTTTGATCTGAAGGGGCATTTAATTTTAATGTCCATATAGCCCTTATAACTCACATATTGCTTTTTTGCCATAGAGTATGGACATCTATCAGACTGAATTTCCTCATAGAGATCCCTTTCCCTGATCCTATCACTGTCCAGAAGGCTTTATTTGTAATCCCACGAAGAAGTTATTGGAATTTTCATGAGTTAATTAGTGTATTATTTCCAGTGCAACCCAAGGTGAGAATAAAGACACTAAGACATACATACATATATTTATGGGGAGCTGAGGGGGTGTTAGGTCCAGTAAAGATGGTGGTTCACTGGAGCAAAAGCACTGACCTAGGGCTCAACCCAGATTTTATTAATCCTCCATGAGGGAAGTGGCTTGGGGATGAGCAGCAGTGTGAGTGGTGGGATATATGTGACTGCCATTGGCTGGGCTAGGTAGGAGGCCTGAGATAATCTCTGTAGTATGTAGAGGGCAAGAAATGCAGAAAGGACTCTGCGTAACACAACTGAGGTACTATGTAATATTGTGGGGTTGGTGCTTCAGCTGTGATGTACAATCTTTTTTGCCCTGGGAATTCATAGCCTGTTTCTCAAGGCTTAGTCCCAGTTGACAGTGTGGAGCATGGCTTTTCATTCAGTGCAGCTCAACCATGTTTTTCTAGGAGTTACTGAGTGGGAAATAGTGACTGTCACCTTGCTTCAAAGATTACACATCAGTTCCTCAGTCAACCAAATTTATATTGTGTAAAGCCAATTGAAGGGACAAAGAAATAACCTAGCCAGTTCTGTACATAACAATGCATGGAGATAGGGCTAAGTTCATCCAAATTGAGATAGCTGATCTTCTTCTAAGGAGAGTTGTCTGGGTGGTTCCCCACAGTTTCTTGAAGATGTCAGGTGCTTCTTGGGTCATGAAATCTATGTCTGCCATCTTTAGATTCTCTGGGACGTTACAGTTAAATGGGTATAGACTCTGTGGGCATCATAGAGTCTGTCATAAAATCCTGAATGGCTTTATCAGACTTCCAGGTAAATGTAGTAATTTTAGTATGTTGATTTTTTCCCTTCCTCTTTGATGCCTTTGAGAAGTGCTTGAATGGGTTTCTTTGCTTCTTTTTGCCAGCCTGATGAAGCTAAGGAGCTATCTTGCAAAATAGAATTCTTAGGGCTTGTTCAAGCTTGAGTACAGCAGTTTGACTTTATTTTAACTCCCCAATCACCAGAAAAGCCCTTTTAAAAATTCTTAGGCCTACAATTAGGGACTGTGAGTTTTAACTAATTAATTCCCATTTCTGAAACCCTAAGTGTGTTGGCTACCCTTGAATGATGGCACAGCAGACAAAAGATAGGTGTCCCTTAGAGAGAGAGATCATTCAGATTCCCACTCTGCTGCTTGCCTCTCAGCGACGTTGGGACCATACAGATTAAGGACAGGCATAGGTAATTTCTCAATCTTGTCCTTAATTAGAAGCATAAATAGAACTATAGGTTGGGACCCAATTGAGCTGTGCATTTTAGAGAGAGAAGTCAAAATCCTCACCATGAACATAGAGTAGCTTATCACTTTACATGGCTATCAGTTACAAACACTCACACAATCATTCATCAGACATTCAGAGATTAAAACTTTCTATCCCTCAAACCACAGGGAGACTACCTAATGAGAATTGATCAAGCTTTCCTTCTGTTCAAACAGACAGAAATTGGTGTCATTGAGGATCTTACAGACAGGTGGGCAGGCATGCAGTCAAATAAGCAGACTGTGTCCTCCTTCCTTTGGGTCTGATGTGAGCCATTTAAACATGGAGCTAGAAATCCTCCTCCAGACATCCAAGGGGACTCAAGAAATCTTGGGAATGCACCTTCCCATTGGGACCTGGTGCAGACCTTGCTTGGTCAGTGAGAGCCAGGACTGGTGACCAAAGAGGTCTGTGCTGCTGGTTTTTCTGGCCAATGCACCGGATGCTACAGCAAACAGAAACACCAAAATGTCACCCAGGATTTGGAGGCAGATTTATTTAACATAAACAGGAATTGACTTCTAGAAAAAATGTCAGGCCCTGATCTCTGGTGGTCTAGGACATATATAGTCTAGGACATACATGGAGTTTGCAAGCAGGAGATATAGAGAAGCAGAGTATTTGGCTATCTTTGATTGGCCCTTACAACATGCATCATAATAATCAGCTATGTATCACAGTGACCAGTCATTTCTAAGAAACAGAAGTAATGAGAACTGTAACAGGAACTGTTACCTGAGCAGCTAAGAAAAACTGAAGTATACTTGCTGGTGGAGGGGGGGATTGTCTGCTGCAGCACAGCAAGACACTATTTCAAAAAGCCAATTTAAGAAAAAAGGGGGAAAAGAAAACTACAGGGTAAATAAGTATGAGGGAAAACAGCTCCACATAGCAAATTTAGACTGCTGTCACTAGTGGGTGACTTGTTATGTCCTTGCAGGCTCTTCAGCCCTTTCTGCACTTGACCCACTGCTTGTTCTGGGCCTAATAGATCATTTCTGAAAGACCTGATGACCCCTGGCAACTCAACCTGGTGATCAAATTTACATAAGAAGGAGACAGCCCACACATCCCTATGTGCCCACTGGGAAGGACCCTATACAGTCACTTTGAGTACTCCCATGGCCAGAAAGAGCCACTGGATTCATCACTCCCACTTCAAGCCTGCAAGACCAGAGACTCCAGTTAAGTGGACTAAAAGTAAAACTCCAAAGGTATGAATCCTAAGTCTGTTTATATGGATAGCTAATATCAAATGCAGATGGTAAACACCTCAAACCTTGATTCTGGTTCTTGATATTGGTGGGGACAGGGACCTAAACCCTTACTTTGGAAGACATTCAGGGCTCTGGACCCTGTATTCAGTTTGTAAATTTCCCCTTGAAGTGCTTCCCATTTTGAGTCAATAGTAATTCAACTGTGTATGTACAAAATGTCTCTTATTCCCTCAACCAACATTTAGTCTCCCTTCCAGGAACTTGGTTTGCCTGTACAAATGACCTCACCCCTTGTGCTCCTCTGCCTGTCTTCATCAAACCTAATCCTGAACTCTGTTCAACAACTGCGGTGAACTCTGTATCTTAACTCATGTTCTTCCCCAAGTGTACTGATACTCTGGAGAAAGAGGGAGAAAATGTATGAGGTTACCCAACTTCATGAGAAAAAGAGCCCCAGTTCTAGTTCCTGTCCTTTTGGGATTAGAAGTAGTTGGTTCCACAACACTAGGAACCACAGCCCTCATAATGGGAGGCCAAAATTACAAGATACTAAGCAAAAACTAGATTGTAATCTAGCACACTTGAACATAATGTTCATCACCTTGAGGAGTCTCTAAACTCCCCGGCTGAGATGGTCCTTCAGAACTGGCGAGGTCTAGACCTCCTATTCTTAAAATGGGGGGTCTATGCCTAGCCCTTGGTAAATCCTGTTGTTTTTACACCAACCATTCAGGAATTATTAAGTACAGTTTTAATTAGCTCAGAAAGCACCTAGCTGATAGGGAAAGTGAGAGACATCATCAACAGAGTTGATAGGAAAAATAAGAGACATCATCAACAGAGCTGACATGAGAATTTGTTCTCTACCACCCCATGGCTGGCTCTCAGCTCTGGCGGGACCCCCGGTTTTCCTCTTGCTGGCCATTACAATTGAACCCTGCATGATAAACTGTTTCAAAGCCTAGTCCAATCTATTAAATTAATGGTTATATGTTCCAATAATATAGGATCTGTGAAATGTAGATGAGAAAGATGACTTTTAGAAAGATGATCAGGAATCAAGGATTTGATTCATGTTCTAAACCCAGTGCAGAATGTTGTAGCTTGGCTAACTGATGCCATCTTGAGCCCTGCGTTTAACTGGTACCCTGTATTTGACCCAGGAAAATGGAAAATTACTCAGGATATAAGTCCCATGTGAAAAGCAGAATGAGCTGTACCCACAAGAGAAAAATTAACCTGCTCAACAAAAGAAGCAGGATACAGGTGTCAACTAAAAATTAATGTAAGATTCTAGCTAAACTGTTTCCAACAGGATGTCTTTTTGTGGTTCTTTGTTTAAAAGCTCTGTAATTTTCCAGTTTGCAGCCACTTGGTGAGACTCTGAAATGAGTCCACAGGAGTGGTCACTGAGCTCAGCTAATCAAATTCCAAATTTATCAAATTGGCATCAATAAAGTGTTACCAGGTTCTGGGTTGCTCACTTCGCCTTCTGGAGTTATATTCCAGATTCTTGCTATCTCAAAGAAGAAATGAATGAAATGAACAAAAAAGTAATGGCACAGTTTATTTGAAAGAATAAAAATGAAGAATGAGAAAGAAAGTGGCTCTCCAGAGTGAATTTGGATCTAGTAAAATAAGGAAAAACAATAAAAGAACACCCCAGATAAAGCAGAGTGGTTACTGTGAGGAAAACCATGATAGCAAGCTCTTCATTTGTGCCCTTTATATTGTCTAAATCTCAAGGAAACCCTTAAGAACATTTATACCTGGGTCCTGAGAAGTAGGGCTGGTATCCTGCATCTCAGGTTGGTGTCAGGGCCAGGCCATCCTATTGAGAAACCTGCTTGAGTTTTGGGGATAGGTCCACATTCAGGGTTTTGTGAACTGTCATATGCATTAGTCTGGTATCTTGCAAATAGCAAGTCATGCCCAGTTTACCATCCAGATTTGATATGCCCTAATTGCCTATATCATGCACATTATGGGTATGTTGTGTCCATATTGCAATTGGTCATCAGTAAGCAGTCTCAAATTCATATGTTTATATAGGTGTTTACTTCTTATCCAAAGGTGCATGTTTTGATATTTACAAATCCTAAATTATAATTTATGTCATCATTTATTTTATATATTAATGTCGACAATGTTATTTATATTTAATTATGTATCAATATTATTATTTTATAATTTGATATGTTCATCTGTGTTGCAATGAAGGTTCTGAAGTGGTTCTATTTTGGTAATGATTTTTTTTTGAGATTCATTATGTAGGTTAGACTGGACATGAACTCTGTGTAGCCCAGGCTCACCTCAAAATAATCATCTTTGCCTCAGCCTCCTGAGTGCTGGGATTAAGGGGATGATCTTAACTGGTCTTATTTTTGGAGTGGGAGTTACACTTTGAGCACCCTGAAAAATCATGCTAGAGATCATTTTCTGGGTAGGTCTCACTTTTGGGAAAATACAATATGAACCTGTCTGGGTGCCCAGCACTCACTGGAGCACTAGGCAAGCATTCTACCACTAAGCTATACTCCTAGCCCACTAAAACCTTTTAAAATAAAGAGCCTACCTTGTAACAAAATGCACTGGACTCTTGTCATCTCTTGGGGTGTGCAAATCCAGTAAGCTAAGTCAGGAGATAAAGAGTACATAAAGCTTCATTACTTGCCACAAGTAAGGAGTATCAGAGATGAGTATCAAAGCAGTATTCTCCAGCTGGGCATAGTGACACATGTCTATAATCACAACAATCTAGGCACCTGTGGCAGGAGAACAAATGTATATGTCCTACCTTGGCAATTTATTGCGTTTACTTCAAAACAAGAGCATGAAAAAAGTCTAGTGCAAAGCTTGGTAGTTTAGTGGGAAGACACTAAATTCCCTCCCCAGTACACTCATCCTCCCAATCCCAATACATACTGCACACAAACAGTGTTCTCTCAGAATAAAGAGAGCAAGGGAACTTTCTTTTGTTAGGAAAGTTCACACCAGTTTCTGTAGAAAGACAACATCACAGGAAGAGGCTGGAGCATTGCTGAGCAAACACCATTCAACATCCTGTCTTTAGAAGGAGACTTTAGTATTATAAAGAGCAAAGTTTACTCTAAGTCATTTTTAAAAAGTGACTGAAATGATTAAGAGATTTTACTTGATTACTTGTAAGTTTGACTTTATCTGAAACAAACAACAACTTTGAAGTTTGATAGCAATATGGTCATTTAAAGGGTCAGCATCTCTCCCTGTAGGTGTAGGAGCTTGCCATCAAAGTGCTTGTCTAATAACTAAGAGTACAATTTTATTTTTGAGACAGGGTTTTGCAATGTAGTTCAGGCTGTTTTTGAGCTCACTATGTAGCCCAGGCTGAATTTAAACTAACAGTAATCCTTCTGCTTCAGCCTACCAAGGGCTAGGGTTGTAGGGGTTGCCACTAGCCCAGAATGACTAGCAACAGTTTTGTATAAAGTGATTTGTATTTAAGGAATTTGATAATCTGTATCCAGATCTTTTTTCTTGTACTCAATCTAAATGTTCCTTATCTACTTATTTTTATCTTAAAAAGTATATGAAAGCAATCTGTGAACTGACTTTCTGGGAGTTCTCTTAAGATCAAAGTAAACTTTGATTATACTTGTAGTCATTTATTGCATGAACAACTATTTATGTAACCCTGAGACATGGGCAGTGTAAGAATGAGTTTGCTCATTTTTTAAGATAAGGAGACAGATTTAGGAAGGTTGATATTGCCAAGGACACTGTTGACAGAGTAGAAGAATTGTTAGTATCCAGATGATGCAATGCTCAGTGGAAATTTAAATTTTTAAAAAATATTTTTGAGACAGGTTTTTACTATGCAGTTCAGACTGGCCTTGAACTCAGTTTGTAGCCCAGACTGGCCTTGAACTCACAGCAATCCTCCTGCCTCTGTCTCCCACGTACTGGGATAACCGACATGTACCATAACACCTGGTCTGAATTTTGTCTCTTCTGCACTAGATAATACTCTGTTGCCCCACTTCCCTCATAGGATGGTGGGAAATGTCAAGGATTTCAGCATCATAGATGCCAGAGTTTCTTGCATTATCCTTTAGTGTACTCTCAACTTGATGCTGTTCCTTTGATTTCAGATGTGCACAGTGAAAGCAAGACCTTTTTTTTAGTCTTTCGTTTTGTTTCAGTTTGGCTGTTTTGAGAAAGGGTCTCAGTATGTAGTCCAGGCTGGCCTTGAACTCACCATGTAGCCCAGGCTGGCTTTGAATAGGCAATGATCTTCTTGCCTCAGTGTCTACAGTGCCAGGATTTTCTCTTAGTCTTTATGGGTCATTCTGGCCTATGGTTATTGTATTAAAACACTACAGATTTGCTACAGGCAAAAATCGTTTCACGTAGGAGAGTCTGTTTTAAGACTGTTCTAAGACTGCTTTAAGAGCTACTTTAATGCTGTTCCTTCAGAAAATAATAAATCTCTTAGTTTGGATGTAAAAGGTATGGGAAACTCTGGCTTGGAAAATATGACATCTCTTTGTAACCTGGACTCACTGACATCCCTTATAATCTATGCTTGCTTCCTGATATTGTTCAGTAAAATAATTTAAAAATTTCAGTGTGTTTCAAGTCTGAGAGGAGTCAGAAATACACTTTTGCTCATGCTTGCCCTAGAGCGTTTAACTTGGGAACAGGTAACTAGTGGGTTGGAATAATGAGAGGTTTAACTAAAATCATGAAGAAAGTTATGACCCATAGTGCAACTAACATATCAGTTAAACTGATAGCATCAAGTTCATTAGGCAGCACATGAGAGTATGTGACGGCATGTAAATTTTGCCTGGGCTTTCTTTTTCTTTTTCTTTGTGTGTGTGGTACCAGGGATTGAACTCATGACTTTGTACTTGGAAGGCAAGTTCTTGCACCACCAAACTAAATCCCCAGCCCTAAAAACTTGGCTTTTTAGAGAGCTCTATCCTTATTGAGCAAGATGAAAACGTCATTACCAACTGAATGTTGTTGTGCACTCCTGTAATCTCAGTACTCTAGGAGGCTGAGGCAGGAGGATTACACATTGCAGTCTGTCCTGGACAGGTTATAGACTTCCTGAGACCTGTGCCAAATAAAATTTTTTAAAGAGAGTTTGGGATGTGGCTCAGTGTAAGCGCCCTATGTTCAACCTCCAGTACCACAAAACAAAGAACACAGTAACAACAGCAACAATAAAAAGGAATTAATAACAAATTAGTCTTCACAATGGCATTGGTTGGCAACAGCAGCCCTGTTGTTGATTGATATTCAGCCACTTCTGTTATACATTTCAAGAACTGATAAGCAGGAAGTGGCTTTAACTGGGTTATTTATTATCTTGAAGCCAGGGAGTCTGCAGAAACCTGCCCATGCTAGATCAGAGTGACCTAGGTCCCTGCTGTCTCATGGCTCCTGTTTCCCTTTGGCTAAATAATTCTGCTATCTCATTTTTGTGACATTTAAAATCTCTTTTCAGTGTTTTGTGACTTTTCAAGTAGAATTTGCATAATTTGTTTCCCATATATAGTTGCATAGATGAAGCACTACAGAATGTTTAAATAGCCACTCCTTCTCCACAACCCTCCTACCATGCTCTTCTCAAATTCCTAACATTTTGTGTGTAATGGCAACAAAACATAGAATATTAAAGTCGAGCACCAGAATTTTCCAGTCATCAGACCTAAATGTAAGGGATTATAGTTGGGAATCATTTTTAGAATATGTATAGTGCAAAGGGAAGTACAAATAGGAGTGGATGAAAAGGAAAAGTAAGAGGAATTAGGAAGTGCTGCAAAGAATCCACCATCATCCAGAGGAAACAGGAAAAGCCTGACAGACACCGGTGACTACTGTGAGGAAGGAAAAGTGATTACCGAGCAGATGGGTGGAAACTGAGCAACTTATAGGGGCACAGCCATGTTGATTTGAGAAAAAAGACTGAAGTCAGGAGCTAGATGGAATCTGTGCTTCTCCCTTAGCCTACTGGTCTGTAAGGTACAATGCACAGCATTTGGGGGGGTGGGCAGCAGGGTGTCACACTGCCTGACTGGCAAGCACAAGGTCTTGAGTTTGATTCTTGGGAGAGAGAGAGAGACAGAGAGAGAGACAGAGAGAGAGAGACAGAGGGAGAGGCATAGAGACAGAGAGAGAGACACACACAGAGAATGCCTAGGTATTTAGGCACACATGAGCAATTTTAAACAACCAAGTTATTTCCAAAACCTGTAATTCTGTTTCACTTAATGATTTTCTGTGTTTTTTTGGTGTATGTATATGTTTTTACCTGAATAAATATTAACTTGATTAATTCATTTCCTACTTGCCCAAGTATCCAAAATATCTGAGTATTAAAGAATTATGAAAGGTTATAGAAATGATTGAAAAGAATATTGAAAACAGGCCTGTTCCAGAAAATATAGGACAGATGGTTGTGGGGCATTAAAAAAAGAGAACTGTTAAGCCTGCAATCCACAATCTTCTTGTCTGTTGTATTTTAAAGGGTTGCAGAGCAAGGCATATGTTATTGTTTCATCTCTTTTGATGAAACTAAATTCCTTCAAACACACACAATTAAAAAAATAACTTATTCTCCAGTAAATTGTATGCCTATGTGAATAAAAATGCAGTCCCTTGTAGATGAGTTTTATGTTTCCCAGCTGTCCATAATAAATTATATACTTTGTAATCTGTATCCCTGCAGAACTAAAAATGAAAAGACTTAGCCAGTTTCAAATTTCTTATTAGAGGAAAGCCCTAACTAATAATTCATTAGCTATACAAACTTTATAATTATTCAATATTCTAAGACATTTGAGCACAGAGACAGGCCCTAATATTAATTGTTTATTAATATAATTGCTTTAGCGAAGATAGATAGAGCACATTTTTCTTTTATTCTCTAAACTAAACATCAATGCAATCATTCTAAAACAACTGGAATCATGATTTCTTTTTTAAATGGTGCTTGGGATTGAATCCAGGGCCTCCTGCCAGGCACATACTCTATCGCCAGGCTGCCTCCAGCTCTTTTGTTTCATTTTGAGGTAGGGTATCCCTGAATTGCCCAAGATACTAGTCTGGAACTTGTGATGCTCCTGCTCAATCTCCTGAGTACCGAGATTATAGCTTTCTAGTTTCATCTCATTTTTAGTAGGTATCTCCACTGGTCCAAGTGACATATTTAAGAACACAAACATAATAATACCTATTGAATTTGACCTGTGGAGCAAAATCAAGGAGATATGAATTCTTAGTATAGGTCAGCTATTAATAATTTTGTTATACTATTTTTTTTTACTTAAGGAGAAAAAGAAAACAAAAACAGAAAAGGGTACAAGTTATACAGAATTTCAGAAAAAATAAACAGTAGGAAATCACTAGTTAATAGATTACATATTGTTTTCTTAGAAAGAGTTGTTCAAGTTACAAAATTAAAGCACATAAAGTGGACTTTCAAACAGTGAAATTGGAAACAGTTTTGTTCAATGATCCAACAAAACTCAGTAATATGGTTATCTATCTTACACACTTAAATATACATGCAGTTATATTCTTTAGAGCACTTTCTTTTCCTTTCTTTTGTACAATGACAATTACACATTTTGGGTTTTATTACTCCCACAGTTCTTATTACTTTTTTTTTTTGAAGAGAGTAAAACCAAATGTGATAGAACAGAACAGACAGTCAAATCAAAAGGATGGACATAATAAATAATGTAAAAACAAAATACTAGGTGATCAACAATGGTTATAATATTGCCTCTTGCTACCTTAAAAAGAATTGCCTATATCATCAGTTATAATAAAATTGAACAAAACAGTAAAGAATAAAAGCAAAACATTGGCGATATTACAGGACTTTAAAAGAAGATAATAGTCAACCGGAATGGGCGTCATAATGAATCTTATTGTCTTCACAGTTTTGCCTATACTTTCGAACTTGGTACTATCAAGCAAAGCAGAACAGAGGAAAATCAGTCAAAGCAAGATGGTGAGGGCTATACAAGGTTTCAAATCAAGTTAATAGGAAATCAAAGTAGGTTACTATAATGTATCTTGCTATTTTTTATTTTTCCCTTAATTAAAAAGATAAAATTAAAAAAGTAAATAATTAAAAAAAGATTTAGATAAAAGAGGGCATAACAACAAAACAGCGCAGGTCAAAGCATAACCATTTAAGCAAAATAGTGTTTCACCACAAGATATCCTGACATAAAAGTAGTTACCATAGTGTCTCTTTCCTTGAAATCTTTGAGTATAACTTTGTATACTGTAGCACCAAACATATCAAGAAAATGTAAAACCATTCAAGAGAATGACAGTATTACAGGGTATTTAGAACCAACTATCAGAAAATGAACAATGGTTTCTGTATAATCTCCTTGTCTATAAACGTTTTTGGTTATATTATCACATATAATAAAATCCAATAAGATACAACCTGTTAAGACTGATGGAGACAGAAGAATAAAAGCTTGATGGGACTTCAAAGCAAGATGATACTAAATCAGCACTAGCTATTATGATGTCTTGTTTTCTCCAAAATAGCTGTTCCTACCGTCCAATCTTCTCTGCCTCATTTCTGTTGAGCTCTTTTTCTGTCTTTTGTTGTCAGTTTGTATTCTTCATTTTGCTTTCTGCTCCATTCATTGTGGCCTCTCTGCCACTGTTTCTGAAGTCTTGGTATTTTCCTTTTTTAGACTATCCTGCAGTATTCTCTGTAGAGTTGAATTGGTGGTTGCAATTTCCCCTTGCTCCTCTTTATCCTGGAAGCACCTTGTTTTTCCATCAATTTCTAGGGACAGTTTTGCAGGATATATCAATCTTGGCTGGAGGTTGTTATCTTTCAAAGCTTGAATTATTTCCCCCCACGCTCTTCATGATTTGATGGTTTGTGCCGAGAAGTCTGCTGTAATTCTGATGAGTGCTCCCTTGTAAGTGACCTGTTTCTTGTCTCTGACGGCTTTTAGTATTCTGTTCTTATATTGGATGTCTGGAATTTTGATTATTGTATGCCTGGGTGTAGCTCTGTTTGGGCTGTAGGTGGCTGGGGTCCTGTATGCCTCATACATCTGAGTATCTTTACCTTTTGCTAAATTTGGGAAATTCTCTTTGATTATTTCTGTTAATAGCTTTTGTAGTCCATTTGTTTGTATTCCTACTTCTTTTATGTTCTTAATTCTGAAGTTATAGATCCTCTTATCGTCTTCTAGCCTTTGTATTATTGCTGTTTGTTTTCTTGTTATTTTTAAGAAGTTTTTCATTTCGTGCTCCCAAATTACAAATCTGCCCTCCAATTCAGATAATCTATCCTTAGTTTCTTTCAAGCTGTTATGCCAGCTTTCAATAGAGTTTTTAGTTTCCTGGTAATGTCTTTGAATCTGCTTCACGTATTCTATGTTTTCTCTATTTTCTCCATCAAACAATTCTCCTCTTTTTTCTGTTCTTCCATTCCACCATCTGTTTTTTCTTTGGTGGTGCTTAGCATTTCTGTAACTATTCTACTTATATCTTGCTTTATTTCATGAAATACTTCATTTTTAAACTTGTCTATGAGGCTCTGGAGATATCGCTTTATGTCTATTCGTGCCATGTCTGATATTGCACGTTTTCTGTCTTTGCGTTTCCCTTTCCTGGATCAGTGTTCTCAGGATTGGGGACTGAGGACCCTTTCTTATTGCTTCCTTTTCCCATACTTTTTGTTCCTTCCATACAAGTGAATGTAGGAGGCCCGATTTTTTTTCTTTTTCAGTTACGGTTTGTTTGAATTGTGCCGGTTAGGTGTTCCCACCCACAGTAGTGTACTTGGGAGACACAGACCTGGGAAGCCTCTGCTGGGCCCGCCCCTCCAGGTCAACCTACTGAAGGCTTCACTGCTAGCATGCACCTCCAGGTGCTGGGACCTGGTTTGGGCTAGCCTACTGGGTGTTAGTCAGCAGCATCATGCAGGCCAGGCACTCCCCACCAATCCCGCTTGAGAAGGGAATATGCGACTAATGTCACTGCAGCGTCCTGTTCTGGCAAGTCTGCCCAGTCCCAGTATGTTCCGGCAAGTCTGCCTGGTCCCAGTATGTCCTTTACTGGAGCCTCCTACTCTATGAAAGGGTCCCTGTCTGCTCATTCACCGTAAGTTGATGTAAGGATCCCTGCTAGTCCCGCTCTCAACTCCGTTCGCAGATTCCCACTCTCAGAGCTTTCACACATCTCTCTCCCTGCCCAGCAGATTTGGACACAGCAGTTGTAGCAGGAAATTCAAATCGCGGCTTCCAGTGGCATGGATTCTAGCTTCCGTGCTGAGATTTTATCTGTTTCTGTTTAAGCACCAGGATTGTATTTCCAGTTGGTTTCTCTTAGTTTAGTTCATTCCTGTGTTGGCAGAGTGTATCTCCCCTTGCTTAGGACACCTCATACCACACCATTCCTGGATTTTAAGTGGGGTATCTCAGAGAGCCTCTGTAGTTGCTACTATCTATCCGCCATATTCTTCCAGAACTTGTTATACTATTTATTGCTTATCAATTTTAGACCTTATAGATCAACTTCAGTAGTGACAAATTAGGATTTAGGGCTCTTATATTGCCCCTTCTTCTCAATCATCATCTCAGTCTTTTCAGTTCATTTGGAGATCTCTTCTAAATTGTTCTAATTTTCCCATTTCTTCTGCTTAAACTCTCCAAGACCTAACAGAATCTTGTCACAATTGCTGTGCTATTATTTAAATGAAATTGTGGTTGCCTTAATTGTGGGAAAGTGATGGCTTATTAGTATATATTTGCAATAGAATTATTATATAATTATATAATAATTATATCCATCTTGAGGAACTGGTCCATATGAATATTTTTAACTTGTTACTGATGCTCTTCCTTTCTTGATCAGCTTGGCCTTTTCTTTTGTAAATCTGCCCATTTACAGGTAGATTACCACTCTCTACTATTGCTTCAGTGCTTCTTTTCTGACATACTTCCCTCAAATTTCAGGTGAGTTTTAGAGTGCTGACCTGAGATTGCCATTCTCCCAATAAGTATTTGTTAATTGGTCAGACCTCTGTTTTGGGGGTCATGTTTAGGGTAAAAGCATTTTGGTTGTTTGTTTGTTTCTGTAGTACTGGGATATGAACTCAGGGCTTTCATGCTGAGCTACATTCCCAACATGTTTTATTTTGAGACAGGGTCTTGCTAGGTCATTATATTGGTGTTGAGATAAATAGGATAGACAGATACCTCTCAGGAGCGAGCTAACACACTGCAAGTATAAGACAAGAAATGAAACCTTAAGGAATTTGCAAAAATAGAACTTGTTCATGGGAAAAGGGAGACTCATCTCTAGTTATGGAGGTAGTACGGGTTCACACCAAAGATCACATGTGAATGGGGACTGTTGAAAGGAGACTTGCCAAGTTTCTTGCATTTCTGCACATCTTGTAACCAGGCACCAACTGCTATTTGTTCTGAATGTTCTATCCTTTCAAAGATGTTTATGTAGCAAACTGCCTTGAAAGATGGAAATAGTGTCTGATTTCATAGCAAAGAATGAGTTTGTGGTCTACCATAACAGAGTAATGGTTTCTCTAGGACAAAGGGGTGTTTATAGTGCACTATAAAATTCTTTTGTTCTCTGAATTCACGGTGCCTTTTCTGTAACGGAGCCCACTATCTGTGCAGCTATCAGCTGGACCTTGTGTCACTCTGTGGGAACTGAGTCTTAGGGGACTGCAGAAATGCTGATATTATTGCTGCTGCTATTGTTGAGAGTAATAAATAGTCTTTCATTTCTGACAGGCATTTCATATCTTCTATCACTTCCAGGATACTATGGCAGGCTAAATGGATAACTAGTATGTGAGGTAAAATCTTAAGCAATTTAATGTCCTCAATAGGAGCCTAGCCCAGGAATTTAGGATTACTTGTTGTCTTAGTCTGTTATGTGGTGATATATGACAGAGTACTTGAGACCAGATAACTCATAATTCACAGAGATTTATTCTCACCATTTTGAAGGCAGGGCTGGCATCAAACAAAGGCTTTTTTTTGGGTTATATCCTCATATGGTAGTCAAAAGCAAGAAGATGCGGGAAGAATAAAAGATGACTAAACTCATTCTTTTATGAATAAACCCACTCCAATGATAATATATGAGCAGAACCCTCATGACCTAGTCACCTCTTTTAAATTCCCATCTTAGCCAGGTGTGGTGGCACATGCCTGTAATCCTGCCACTCAGCAGGATCACCATGAGTTCTAGGTCACCCTATGCTACACAGTAAGTTAAAAAGTGGCCTGAGCTACTACCAAGATGGTGTCACAAAACAAAACCCTTAAGTTCCCATCTCTTAATTTTGTTAAAAAAAATTACATTACAACAGGAATTTTTGAGGAAAAACATTCAAACCATAGTAAATGGGCACCTAATCCAAGGGGATTGATTTAAGGTGTAGAAATGCTAGATATGGAATGTCTTAGTCACTTTTCCTGTCACTGTGACAAAATACTGCACACCTACAACTTAAAGGAGGGGAGGTTTGTCTCAGCTCATGGCTTCAGTACATGCAGCCTTTAAATCAAGAACAAGTTCAGCAGTTCAGTGGGCTTTAAATCAGGAACAAAAGAGCAGAAGGGCATGATAGAGAAAAAGGTACTCAACTTATGGTAGCCAGGAATCAGAAAGAATATGGATGAGCCAGAGTTAGGTGTGTAACTTTCTAGGTCACAACCTCAGTGACCCATCCTCCACTAGATCACAGCTTCTAACAGCATATTCAGCTACTGAACTAATCAATGAGTATATCCACTGATAAATATAGTGCCCATGTATTCTAATTGCCTACCATAGACATAAAATTTTGGAAAACATTTTAGACCTGAACCATAACATTTTCCCTCTGGCCTCCAAAAGAAGACATATTCATCTCATTGTACAAAATGCATTTGGTTCACCTCTAAGATTTGCCATAATTTTTACAGTTTTATCATTGCTGAAAAATCCAAGTCCAAAGTCTCTGAGACACAAGGCAAACTTAGCTGTGACCCCTTGTAAAAATCATAAAGAAATTTAAATACTTTCAACATACAATGGCATAGAGCAAACATTTCCATTCCCAAAAAGGAGAAGGAAATGGAAGGAATGGAACCAAAACAAGATTGAAACCCAGCATTGCAAACCGTAAATCCTGTAACTTATGCATCTAGCACCTAAGGCAGGTGGTTAGAGAGATGTGAGCTCCAAAGAGTTTAGGCAGTTTTGTGCCTTATAGCATTGCCAGTTGCAGCACTCAAGACTTTTTTCATGGGGTGGTTCTGCTCACTGTTTATAGCTTTCCTTAGCAGATGTGCCACATTCCTGGCATTTCCAAATTCCTCGAGTCTTCACTGCACTTTTGGTTCATTGTCACAGTTTCACACACCACCTTTTCAGGAAACACTGGCTGGCCTTCCAGATCTTCCTTTGAAACTTTAGTGGAAGTCTCCCTGACACTATACCACTTGAAATTTGCATGCCTTTAAAAACAGCACCATGGGGATGTCACCAGTGTTTATAGCCTAAGGAGTAGGTAAGCTTCCTTGTATCATGGCTATAATATCCTGAGTGCCTACATGGTTGAAAATGTAGTGCTCCCAGAGGCAGTCTTTTCAAATGAAAGCTTCCTAGGTTTCCATTCTTGAGTTTGAGAAGGAGGTTGCTGATTCCTGAGATGTCCTCAGATCATCTTTCCTACAGTTACAGGCAGCTGAGTTAGTTAAAAATATAGACAGTGAGACAGAGCTAAGTTGTCAAAGGAACCAGTGCAAAAGTCCAGATATCTTGTAACTGTGGGGGAGACAGACACCTCCTGCTGTGGGCCAGGCCTCAAGACAAAAGGTCAAACAAATGCACCCATATCTTAAGGATTGATATTCTAAATAGTTCCTTATCACCCTGAGGAATCCAGGAATCACCATTCCAATCCCCTAAGGGGAAGAGTCACTGCTCTGTAAGAATGCCTACTTTCTATATGACTTGCTTTCCCATTTATCCCCAATTTAATCAATTTTACCTGAACTATTAATCTTATTGGCTAACTATGGTTATGTCCCACCTTATGCCCATCTGCCTTGTGACTCCCAGTTTCCCCCCACCTTGAACCTGATTTTACTCTACTAAAGTCGCTGGAAAAAACAGAGTCCTTGACAACACGCTCAAGACCCGTTCTTTCTCTTTCTCAGACAGAAGCTTTCCTTCTGTCAACAAATATATTCTACTCTTAACCTCCATTGTTTCTAAAATTCATTGTTTGATTTTAGAGAACACAAATTCACAGACATAGTAGGTCAGGAATTTCACTCCCCTGTATCACTATTATTCTGTTGCAATGTTCTTGACTTATGTTTATTTATTTTGTTTTTTTGGAGACAGGATCCTGCTATATAGTTCAGGTTGACGTTTAACTCACTATGTAGTCCACGCTGGCCTGGAATTTGAGGCAATCTTTCTGCCTCTATCTCCCAAGTGCTGAGATTACAGGTGCCTATCAGTCTAATAATTTTTTTCTTAAAAGGCTAGATAGTAGATATTTTATATTATTTTGAGACAGTTCTCACTATTCAGTTCAGGTTGGCCTTTAACTCACTATATAGGTGGCCTTGGCCAGCCAGCCCCAGGCTGGCCTTGAACTTGTTGGGGAATCTCTTGCCTCAGCCTCCTGAGTGCTTGGACTACAGGTGTGCACAACCACACTTGGCTGATAAATATTTCACTTTGGAGACTTTATGGTCTCTAGAAAGGATAGAAAACTGTAGTATTGTAGATATTATGGTTTACACATTGTATCAACTTGAGAAGTCTACAAGTTTAACTAAGTGATTCAGCAGCTCTACATCCTGGGTGTAGAAAACAAGCAGTTACCATCTAGGATCCTGTTTATTGTGTCAGTGTGAAAAGATCAGAATTTTAACTAAGTGATTCAGTAGGGGGTCAGGGACCCTAGTTTGTAACATCCTCAGCCTGTGCAATAGGAGGGCAGGCAGATGGTGTGAGTGCTACACCCACTGCAGGGGAGCAGCCTGCATACATTTAAAAAGCAAATGAAGAGAGACTGGCTGCTGCCTCTTTGGAGGAGCTCTTCTTTTCCTTTTCAGCTTGGACATCATCTCCTAACTTCTGGCCCAGACTGTTTGTTATGGCCTAGCTCTAACCAGTGCACCTCTGTCCTGTTCTGTATCTGCCGTTTCAATAGGATTAAATCTGCATTTCCAGTAAAGACTTAAATTTCAGCTTCTTGTAAATCCCCCAACCCCCTCTCCCCTTCCGCATATTTCTGCAAGGTGTGCTGTTCCGGGAAAATGTTTAACCACTGAGAGCAACAGAATGTACCAAGAATCCCAGATGTTATCTGAAATAGGTCAACAGCTTTGCAGTTTTTAGCTTTAAAAACTCCACCCTTAATCTGTCAGGCACGCAGTCTTCTATATTGGCTACTGGAGGTGCATCCCCAGCCCTGGAAATAAAGTCTTTGCTCCAAATTGCTTAATTTCTTGCTTCCTTGGATTTTATTCTAGGGTCCGAGGTATCACATTTGGGGACTTGTCTTGGATGGAAGCAAGACCCCCAACTCAATTTCTGAACACCTGAACGTAAGTACTCTGGAGGGTTTTTTTGGACCTCAGTCAGTTCGTTCTTTTGGAGGGGATGCCCTCAATTTGGGGAGTGAGGACCTCCTGAGAACAGAGTCAATTGGTTTTTGGGATGAATTTCATCCGTTTGTGTGGTTTTTGGGACAAATTTCATCCGTTTGTGACCCTGCCCTGGGTGGGGAACTGCTCCATTGGTTAATTTGTTAATTCCTCCAGATCCCAAAAATTTGACTAATTTTTGAGCAAAGGCCATTTTTGCTGCAGCTTGTCTTGTCTTGTATGTATGTCTGTATGTCTATTTTGTCTAACTGTTCTCCATTTGATTACCCAAATCTAACAGAACATATTCTTCTACGAACCCCTTCTACGAGCCCAAAACAGACAAAAAGATTTTGACCATTATTTTCATCTCATTGTTGTTCTGTCTCTTCCTCCTAATGTTATTTTTGTCTCTTAGATTCTCCCACAGGAAAAAAGAACTGACATCTTTGCTGGCCATGGGGCAAACTGAATCTAAATCCAGCACACCCATTAGCCTTGTGCTGCATCACTTCAAGGAATTCAAGTGGCGGGCTGAGGAATATGGGGAAAGAGTTCATAAAGCCAGATTAACAACTTTTGTCACACATGAATGGCTATTAGGGACCCAGGGGGTCTGGCCCCCCTCCAGGTCTTAACATGGAGGCAGCACAAGCTGCTCACCAGTATGTTTTTGGGCCCCCTGCTCACCCTGACCAAATTGTCTATATTCAGATCTGGATAGACATAATTTATGATACCCCTTCCTGGATTAAGTCCTCTCGTGACGGAGTCATTGTGGCCCTCAAACTGAAAGTAAAACCTGAGAATCTGCCTTCTGAACCTACCATGCCTCCAGTCCTACCCTCTGAAGAAGACCCCCTTGACCTGCTGGAGGCACTCCAGCTGCCTCTCCTGTACCCCACCTCTGACCCCTAACCTAATTCCACTGCTCTATCCCCACCGTGTCCCATTCACACCTGCCAACACCCGTGGCCCGAGGCATCTTCAGAGCAAAGCTGTAAGGCGGCTCTGCTTTGTCCATTATGGGATATCCCTCAGCCGGATGGGAGCTTAATGTTTATGTACACCCCTTTCTTGTTTTCAGAGCTGTATAATTGGAAAGCCCAAAACCCTCTATTTTCTAAGGATCCTGAAACACTGATTAACCTTTTAGAATCTATATTCTCCACCCATTGCCCCACTTGGGATGATTGCCAACAGATCCTGTGCATCCTCTTCATGGCTAAAGAGAGACTATGCATTTGCACTCTTGGGCAAAAAGGAGTCCAACACCTGACGGATCTACATCCACCAATCAGCAGAGAATTGAACGCCTGTTCCCTTCCTTCCAACCTGACTGGAACCCCAATACAGACGGAGGTAAGAGGGCTCTCGATGATTATCACCTGAGGCTTCTAGACATGCTTCATACTGCCACCAAGAAGCCCAACAATTTGTACCGAGTGACTGAGGCAAGACAATTGGCTGAAGAATCTGCTATGTTCTTAGAGCATCTCCTAAAGGCACATATATTGCATACCCCAATTAATCTGGTGGCTCTTGAAAATGCATGAGCAATTAATATTGCTTTTGTGTCCCAGTCAGACCTCGATGTTAGGAGAAAATTATAGAAGCTTGAGGGATTTGAGGGAATGCCCCTCAGCCAGTTAATAGAGATAGCACAAAAGGTCTTTGAGAACAGAGAGAATTTATAAGAAGCTACCAACAACAAGATGACCAAGGTGTTAGAATTGCTCTGTGAGAAAGAAACTCAAAAGCCAGCCAATACCAACAAGAAGGAAGCTCAGGGACAATGACCTCCACTAGATAAGGAACAATGTGCATATTGCAAGGAAATGGGACATTGGTGAAAAGATTGTCCAAAGTTAAAGGCTAAATTAGAAAGAGAAGCAAAAACCTTGTTGTCTCAACAATGAGGAGGTCAGGGCTCACTGCCACCCCCAAGCCCCAGATAACACTTCAAGTGTGGGGGGGACACCCGGTGGGTTTTCTGGTAGATACAAGAGCCACCTATTCTGTACCTTGGGAAAATTGACTGAAGACTCAGTTAATGTAATAGGAGCCTTGGGAAAATTGACTAAAGACTCAGTTAATGTAATAGGAGCCACAGGGGGATGAACATCATACCCAAAGGTGACCACTAGTTTGGCTTGACCAGGCCATAAGTTAGTCCAGCACGATTTCTTATTGGTACCAAAGTGTCCAGACCCCTCCTGGGATAAGACCTCCTTCATAAGTTGCAAGTACAAATTGACTTCTTAACAGATGAGCCAAAATTAAGATTGGGAACAGACTCAACCCAAATTCCTGAAAAGAGTATGAGTTTTGACCTTGGTTCCGGAGGGAGAAAATGACTGACTGCTGGAAAATTTGACCGATCTTCCTAAGCTGTCACTTGCAGACCCAGAATTAAAATTATTTTAAAAAATGGAGATGAGAAATCCCTGAGATCTGGGCTGAAACTAACCCTCCAGGTCTAGTGGTCAACCAAGTGCCCCTTGTAGTAGAGCTCCTACCCCAGGTATGCACTATTTTTTTGCATCAATATCCAATAAGTCTCTAAGATTATAAGGGAATTAAAATTCATATACAGAGACTAAAAGAAAATGGTATCCTCATCCCTTGTGTCTCCCCTTGGAACATGCCCCTGCTTCCAGTCCAGAAACCAGGGACAGCTGACTATCGTCCTGTGCAAGATCTCTGGGAGGTTAACAGACAAATATTGACTCTACATCCAACAGTGCCTAACCCCTACACTCTACTCAGCCTCCTCAACCCAGAGTGAACCTAGTACTTCTCAAGGATGCCTTCTTCACTTTACCTCTCACCCTGGGGAGTCAACCAATTTTTGGCTTTGAATGGACCAACCCAGATTCCTGGGTCACAGAGCAACTGACTTGGACTCAGTTACCACAGTGTTTTAAAAACTCACCCACCCTTTTTGATGAGGCTTTGGCTAGAGATCTCTTGGGTTTTCATGAAGAACACCCTGAGGTAATGCTTCTACAATATGTGGATGACCTGCTGGTAGCCTCATCCACCTTAGAGTCCTGTCAAGAGGCTACAGGGGAGCTACTAAAAACTTTGGGATAATTAGGTTATAAGGATTCGACCAAGAAAGCCCAATTGTGTTACCAAACCATGACTTATATGGGCTACAAGGTTACAGGGAGGAAATAGGACTCTATCCAAGGAAAGAATTCAAGCCATATAACAGATTCCAACCCCAGAAACTAAAAAACAAGTATGGGAGTTTCTGGGGTGGTTGGATACTGTAGGCTATGGATTCTAAATTTTACTGAAATAGCTCACCCCCTGTATGATTCCCTTAAGGGAGAAACTCAAAATTCACTGAACTGGACTGATGAATGTGAATAGGCCTTCCAGCAGCTCAGGTGGGCCTTGACAGAGGCCCCAGCCCTGGGACTCCCTGACGTTACCAAGCTGTTCACCTTGTTCATAGATGAACTCAGGGGCACTGCCAAAGGAGTCCTAACCCAGGACATTGGCCCTTGGAAGAGGTCTATAGCCTACCTCTCCAAAAGACTTGATCTGGTGGCAGGAGGATGGCCCCCCTGTTTGAGAATGCTAGCTGCTGTGGCAATGTTACTTAAAGAGGCTAAGAAACTCACTTTTGGACAAAAGATTTCTGTGGTGCCCTCCCACAGTTTAGAGACTCTTATCAAAACCCCTCCTGAAAAGTGGCTCTCAAACGCTAGAATTCTACACTATCAGGCTCTGCTCCTAGACCCAAAGTCAGTGGTTTTCTTTTTTTTATTTAAAGAAAAGGAAACAAAAAAAATACATGGTGATAAAAAAAAGGGTAGAAATAATATAAAATTACAGAAAAACAAATGGTAAGAAATTGCTGGATGATAAGTTACACATTGTCATCTTAGAAATAGCTGTTTATGTTATAGAATTAAAGTATTTAGAATAACATTCAAAAAGTGACACTACAAACCGTTCTGCTCTATGATTGAACAAAAGCTCAGTAATATGGTTATCAGTCCTACACATTTGTTTTACATCTCAAAGAGGGTAAGGTTAAACATATCAAAACAGAACCAAACATTAAAAAAAATTTAAAGAAATACAGATTTCAAAGCAAGTCCACTGGAGATCTTCATTGTCTATCTAACTGTCTCTAGTTTCTTACAAATAGTTATCCCCATCTTCACCCAGTTTATATACTTACTGCATATTATAGAACTAATCAAATCATTGGAGTCTTTTTGGGTCCTCAAGTTCCAAATTAGGGAAGACAATAGTAACTACCATCGCATCTCTCATTCTCTTTGTGATAGCTGTCCCCATCTCTACGTATGCTGAAATTGAACTCAAGAAACCAGTCCAATGTCATTCTAATCAGCGAACAAATAGTATTGCTAGAATTTATATCATAATGCTACAAAATTAGCCTCGGGTTTCTTAGCGTCTCTTCCTCAGAGTATCTGTTCATTACATCTTGCATTATATAATCTGTTCCCGTAAATAATTAAAAAAAACCCCCATGTGTGAATTTCTACATATATATCTATCCTCTCTGTATTATAGGGAAAACCAAGTCATAGCAAGACAGCAAAACAATTTCCTAGAAAAACATGCAGTGGATAAGACATATAAGACCACAATATAGATGATCTTCCATAGTTACTATGTTTTCTCTTGTTATTTTCAATAGATTTGTCCACAACACTGGCTTATTATAGTTAAAGATAGTGTCACCTATTTTTATAAAAACTTAACTTTGACAGCATTGTAGGATTTGAGAGCTGTTACTAATTAATACCAGTATGGATATCCTTTACATCTTGTCATCCTCAGAGTAGTTGCCTCTACTTTTAGGGTTGATACTAACAAGCATACCAATTTCAAATAAAATCAGCCAAGGCCAACCCATAGTCTTATGATTCAGATTCAATTAAGATCAGTCATAGTAAGACAATGTAAGTAATACAGGATTTCAGTTTAAGTTAATTGGAAAGTATGGTATAACCTGCTATTTTTGGGTCAAGATGTCTGTGCCCTCAAATCTGACATGAGTGGACAGACCAGAACAAATTAAATTCAAACTAAGTATGGCAATAAGACCAGTGTCTTTTAAATCCTTATACACCATTAACAATGACCTCTGTCTTTTTTTAAATAGAGTTTCAGAGCTGTCTATACTAAAGACTATAGCTTACCATCTCTGCCTCATGTCTGCTACTCCACTTTTCTGCTATAATTTGTCCACCTTATTCCCTCATTCCACTGTCTGCCCCATTCACTGAGGCCTCTCTGCCACTGTTGCTGGAATCCTGGTATCTCTTCCTCTCTTTCTCTGTAATGTCTTTCAGCACTCTCTGTAGGGTTGGATTGGTGGCCACGAACTCCCACAGTTCCTCCTTGTCTTGGAAGTATCTTATTTCTCCATTAATTTTGAGAGAGAGTTTTGACGGGTATATGAGCTTTGGTTGCATATTATTTTCTTTCAGGACTTGGAATATTTCTCCCCACTCCCTTCTTGACTTAAGAGTTTGTGTTGATAAGTCTGCTGTTATTTTGATAGTTTTCCCATTGTAGGTAATCTGCATCTTTTCTCTGGCTGCTTTTAATATTCTGTTCTTTTGGTGGATTTTTGGAATCTTGATTATTATATGTCTAGGCATAGATCTGTTTTGGTTGTAGGTAGTTGGCGTTCTGCATGCCTCTTTTATCTGGATATCATTTCTTTTTGCTATACATGGGAAATTTTGCTTTAATATATCTGTGAATATTCTTTGTATTTTATTTTTGGTTGCTCCTGCTTCCTCACTCACATTCTTTATTCTTAAGTTATGTATCTTTTTGTCATCTTCTAGTTTTTGAATTGCTTCTTTCTGGTTCCTTGTTATTTTTAAGAGGCTTTTTCTTTCACGATCATATGCCATAAATCTCTCTTCAAGTTTCAGAAGGCTGTCTTTAGTTTCTGTCAAGGCATTTTGCCAGTGTTCAATGGAGTTTTTAGTTTCCTGGTATTCTCTTTGGATCTGTCTCATGTATTCTAAGTTATGTTTAAATTCTTCTTCAGAAGTTTCTCTTTCTTTTCAGATTTCCTCAGTTCTTCCATCTGTGTTCTCTTGGGTGGGGCTTGTCATTTCTTTAATTAATCTCTTTATATCTGGCCTCACTTGGATCAGGAGTACAGCTTTAAATTCATCTATGAGATCATGAAGGTACTTTTTAATTTCGGCTGATGCTGTGTCAAGCAATGGATGGTTACTGTGCTTGTTCTCTTCAGTGTTTACTTCTCCTGGGCTTATTTTCTCATGTTGGGCAGCTGGAGATTTTTTTTTATTTTTGTCTCTTGTCATGTTTCTGGTTTCTTTCAGACTGTCCTGGGGTTCTTTGGCCCTCTTGGAATTGCTTAAGGCCTTTCAGAAGTGTGCTGACTTGAGTTTTTGTTGCCCTCCTCTATTTGCTGTTATCTGGGGTATGTTGGGGTGCAGGGGCTGTACAGGCTAGTCTCCAGCCTCTGCACCAGTCAATCTGTAAATTAGGCTGTACTTTCTGGATGTCACTGAGTTGTGACTATTTTGTATCTGCTTATTGGGCCCCAAGCAGAGGCTTGGTTTAGCCCCAGTAGCTCCTGCCGGTTCTCTTTGTACCAGAAGCAGCTGACTAATGTGACTATGGCACAGGGTTCTGCCCAAATCCCAGCTGTTCTCTTCCAGACCTCTCTGTGGCAGGAGCACCAGAACAGCAGATCTGCCGAGTCAGTGGTTTTCAAGACCTCTTCAGCCTTAAACCCAGCCACCCTTAAGCCTGATGATGACCCTGAAGTTCAGAGTACACCTCTCCATGAGTGTGCCAATCTCCTCGAAACACAGCAGAATCTACAGGCTGATCTTACCAACCAGCCTTTGGGGAATGCTGATAACTACTTCACCGATGGGAGCAGTTTCATCCAGGATGGCAAATGAGTGGCCAGAGCGGCAGTGACCACCAAAAAAGAGGTACTCTGGGTTAAGCAGTTAGAGCCTGGCACCTCAGCCCAAAAGGCTGAGCTCATTGCTTTGACCAAAGCATTGAAGTTAGCCACCAGGAAGAGTGTAAATATCTATACTGAAAGTAGATATGTTTTTGCTACTGTACATGTGCGTGGAGCCATCTATCAAGAGCGAGGTCTCTTAATCTCAGCCAGGACTAAGATAAAAAAATGCTCCACAGATTCAAGACTTGCTGGCAGCTGTCAGGCTACCTCAGCAGGTTTCTATTATTCATTGCAAGGCTCATTATACAGGAGACGACCCTATCACCTTAGGAAACAATTTAGTAGACCAGACCACTTGAAAAATAGCAACCACATCAGAGGGGCCAACCGAGGAGGTAACTGCTCTGATGTTGATTCCTCCCACTTTATCAGAACTGGTTTACACAAAGAAAGACCTGCAGTTAGCATCTCAACTTGGAGCAAAGTCCCTCACCCCAGGAGGTTGGTACCAATTACCAGACAAGTGAGTCCTGCTGCCAGAGGCACTAGGACATGAGCTGCTACACCAGGCTCATCAAACCACCCATTTAGGGGGAATTAAACTTGTTGAATTGTTCAGAACTCGGTTTTTCATTCCAAGACTCTCCAAACTGATCACCTCTTTAAGCCCCAGATGCCCACAGTGTTTGTTAGTAAACCTGACCAAAGCCTCTCCACTAGAGATCACCCAGCATTGAGGAACTGCCCCAGGAGAACACTGGGAAGTAGACTTTACAGACATGGTAAACCTGGTTTACAGGGACACCACTATCTCTTGGTATTAATAGATACCTTTACTGGCTGGGTAGAGGCTTTCCCTACCAAGTCTGAGTCAGCCTTAGTGGTATCCAGACAGCTATGGCATGAGATCATACCTTGATTTGGCCTTCCATTATCAATGGGGTCTGATAATGGCCCAGCTTTCATAGCCCAAATCACCCAAAAGTTAGCCCAGGCATTAAAAATTAATTTGAAACTCCACTGTGCCTATCGGCCACAAAGCTCAGGGCAAGTAGAATGTATGAACCAAACTCTCAAGGACACTTTAGCTAAGGATGTCTTTGGAAACTGGCAATAATTGGGTGAGCCTTCTTCCCTTTGCTCTGCTGCGAGCTAGATGTACTCCTTATGTTTCTGGAATTTCCCCATTTGAAGCTATGTTTGGGAGACCCCTTCCACTGGTCCCCAGGCTCCCTGAGGACAAATTAATTGAAATAACTAACCAAGATCTCATTAAGTCCATGCAGTCCCTCCAGCCTGTGCTTACCTCCATCCACCAGCTGTTCAGACAAAAACACCTGGACCCGCCTTCGGAGACACCATTAAAGACACACATTAAGCTGGGAACTTCAGTCTTGGTGCGATGCCATCATTGAGACTCCCTTGAACCCTGCTGGGAAGGATCTTTCACCATGGTGCTCAGCACCACCACTGCAGTTAAGGTCACTGGAAAGACTCTGTGGATTCACCATGCCACTAGAAACTGTGGACGACGAGGACCTCACCCAAAGGAAAGTGCACCAAATTGGTAACCTACTAAAGTTGAAGTTTATTAAGTACTCTTGATTATGCTAATCATGCCTTTTTTGTGGTCTATAGTTTTTTACTTAATTATGGTTGTACTCCCCGGAAACAGGGATTGGGTTATTTCAGATGAAAAGACAAAAAAGGAGTTGGAAAGGACTAAGAATGACTTAAACCAAATTACTCTTGACCTATGTATACTCTTCATTGGTAAACTAGTTGAGAGGAATGGCTACTCAACTAAATTCAATTACTGTGATGACCTCCAACAAGCCCGCATTCTCCAGGACCATTTTAGAAATGGCGTTGATGGTATATCCTTATACGTATGTCCTAAAAGCCAACCAGACCCTAGTTATAATGCTTATTGTGCCTCAGACCTGAATGAACAATACTGTTACATGTGGTCGTGTGTTACCAGAGGCCTCGGTGGATATTAACCCCTCTGAAAAATATTTTATTATCAATTGGATAGGAAATGAAAACTTTCAGACCACTCATACCTGTAATCCTGTTCTATTAACTTTCCTAAATCCATTAGATCCAAAGTGGCAAGGAGATGGACTCACTTATACCATTAAGGTTTATAAAGCTGGATATGATCCAGGAAACAACATTAACATCCTATATAAACCCCCTAGAAAAGTCCCTATGGTCATGCTTCAAAGGCTAGATCATACCCCTCCGCCTCCACTTAAAGCTTCAACCAGGGCTATGGTATTTACAACTGTCGCTGGCCTCGCCTTGACACCCTCCCCAATGCCTTCTATATCCTCTATGATTGATGTATTTCAACCTGATTGATATATTAACCATTGCTCCGCCCTGCAAAGGGAAACAAAGTCTTCCTCATTCGTTAGTGGATCAAGGATTTCTTCATTTCTTGATCCACACTCATAAACCCCTTACTTTGTAAACTGTACTTGCTAAAAAAAGTCTGTAAATGTTTAAGCCAGGCATACAACCTTGCAACCTCCAACTGCACTGTGTCCCTGGTGGCAGGTTAAATAAACAGCACTACTTTTTCTTCAAAAACATGTCTTGCCCCATTTTTGGACATCATTTTTGGGGGCTCGTTTTTGGAGTACAAGATGTGTTGATGTGTCCAGTGAAGATCCATTGCTTAATAACACTGGCATATGTAAAGAAATGATGATGCTGTTATTTGGTTCTTGAATTTTCCCAAGGACTTTCCTACTGTTGGTGTGGCTCACAGCTAATGGTGCTTTTGGAAGGTGGTAGAAACCCTAGGAGGTGTCTTAGTCACTTTTCTCATTGCTGAGACAAAATACTCAACACCCAAAGTTAAAGGAGGAAAGTTTTATTTAACTCACACTTTGTAGAAGTTTCAGCCCATAATTAGCTGGCCTCAAGGTAGGGTAGTGGCAGAGCAGCAAGACAGAACAGAAATAGTCCATACAAGTAGGCAGGCAAGAGCGAGAAACTATTATCAAGTGACAATAGCAGCTTCTTTCTGCCCTTTTTGTATTCTATCTAGGCTATACATTTCAGAGCAAGTGCCAAACCAATCAGTGGACTAATCTCATAATCACACACCCTTAATCCCAGCACCTTTAATTCTAGCACTGAATCATGAGTCAACCCCAACATCATATATTTTAGGTTCAGCCACCTCTGAGAAAACCCCACCCATGACTACATGAGGCTTTGGGGGCTATCTAGACACAAGCCATGGCAGGAGATGAGACATACTTGGAGGAAACAGATCACTGAGGATGCAACTTTGAAGGCACTATCTTGTCCTGAGCATATTTGTAACATGTAAGTTCCCCCCTTTTTTATTCTCTTTATAATAAACTGGCCAGTTTTCCTCTACCTGCCATGATGCTGTACCTCATGCAGGCCCAGAAACAGCAAAGCCTCATAATCATGGACTAAATTCTAGAACTCTATGGTTATGTACTCTTATAATCCTATCACTCTGAGGTGTGGGAAGAAACTCTCAATGCACAATGAGTCCACTCTGGGCTATTCATTCATTCATTCATTTATTTATTTATGGTGGCTTTTTTTGGAGACACAGTCTTGTTATGCAGTTCAGAGTGACGTTGAACTTACTTTGTAGCTCAAACTGGTTTTGAATTTGTAATAATTCTCCAGCTTCAGCCTCCCAAGTGTTGAGATTACAGGCATAAGCCATCATGCCTGGCCATAGATTGAAAAATTTAATGATTTAGCAAGTCCCTGTCTTAAAACAAAACAAAAATAAAACAAAAACAAACAAACTAAAACCTCTCCTATTTATTTTTTATTGGTACTCAAGATCAAACCCATGACCTTGGACTTGTCAGATAACATTTCCTTTTTAAATCTGAATATTTTGGGTGTTTTGTCATAATGACAACACAATTGGTTTATGTTAGGGATGACGCATTTGAATCCACTAGGCAACATTCTGGATCATTCTATTTAAGGACAGAAGGAGTGATTGAAGTCTGTTGCTGAAACATCAAGCCTTAACATGCTGCTTCTTGTCCCAATTTCAAGCAAACAATTTCAAATATAATGTAATGTCTTGTACATTTCTCTCTATGAATGCAGAACTGAGCAACTCAGAATAAGCCTGTCTTTGTAACAGTTAAATTGCTCATTGTGGTAAATATCTTCGTATCTGTCTTAGTCTGTTTTGGTTGGTACAACAAAAATACTTTAGATTTTAAAACAATTTTGTTTATATACAATAGAAATTTAGTTTTTACAGTTCTGAAGTATAGAAAGCTAAGGGTCTAGGTCAGTGATGGTGAACCTTTTAGAGCTTTCAGTCATAATAGCCTGTGGCAGCATGAGTACTGTATGTTTGGCACCACTCAGTAGGTGCTGGAAGATTTGGTGTTTGGTGAAGACCAACATTCTCACAGATGAAGCCTTCTTGTTGTGTACTCATGTGGTGGAAGGAGCAATCTCTTTTATCAGGGTGCTAATCACATTCAGGAAACATCACCTTGAGGGTTATACTTCAACATATGAATTTGTGGAGGATGCAAACATCAAGCTATAATAGTATTTACATATTTACATATTGTTTTCTTGTATCAATGATACTTTTGAGAGAGTCAGGGCTCTTGGCAAGTTGACAAAATTAATTGCAATAATGACATCACAAAATCATAACTTCAGGAATGCAAATGTCATTGGGACAAGTCAGCCAGCAGTTGTTGCTCTGTTCTTCACCATGTACATTCATTATATCCTCACATCAAGCCTTCTTAAACAATAATGGAGCATAAGCCTGGGTTCATTGGATCCATCTTTGACTTTTCTATTGTAAATTTGTACTTCAGTATTATAGTACCTAACTATCTGTCTCAGTACCATTTCCCTGTGGTACACAGGATGAAATCTATGTTTTTACTCACTGGGTATGATGAATGAGCAAAGAGAGTGCACATGTGCAAAAGTGTCCAAATGACATTTGGACTGACTTTTATGTATTAGTTGTTTTTGTGTATGTTTACTTGAGCATCACAGAAGGTCCAGGAGACCCACATCACTCCAAAATTTTTGTCTTGATTTTTCTGGCAGAAGTAGCCCAATTCAGTACAATAGCACATGAAAAAACAGATATGCAAGTTTTAGAGGAGATAAAAAGTGAATCATCAGATTACTAATGCACAGATAATGAATCCATTTATGAAATACATGCTTTCATAACAGAAGGATGGTATGGTTGGATGAAGAAGATGATAATGATAAATTTGATATATGACATGTAAGCCAAAGTTCCTGTGACAGTGAAATGGAGCAAAAATCAACTGACTCAGACACAAAGAATGCAGACCTCCTGATTCAGATGATGAAGAAACAGCAATGTAAGTACATATTTGACTAGAGAAAATGTTGTGAAATGGTAACACAACTAAATGGAATGATCCAATATTAGAGCTAGATCTGAAAATATAATGTATGGCATAGTTTGACAGTTTACAAAGAATATAGCAAAGGAAAAATATCATGGAGAAATCTTCTTAGAGGATTGGGACTGGAGCTCATAAGGGATCATTCACAGTAGAGGAAAATCAAATTTTTCTGCCCAGGGAAGTACACAAAAAATTATGGAGACCATTGGTAAGCTGACAGCTGAACATGCAGGTGCAACATCACAAAGATCTACTATGACAATAGGAAATCAAAAAAGATGTCAACTGTGGTCTGTAATAAAGTACAGAAAACAATAGATATTGTGAAAATGAAAGGACAAGAAAGTGTTCAAAAGGAAAGAACAATTGGGATGGGGAATAGAGACAAGGAAGATGGGAAAAATTATATGTATATGGGTATACACATATATGTGTGTATGTATGTATATATGATTGATAACTATCTTACTAATCTCTGTAAATTCATTGAAAAGAACAGTTTGTGCTTTCATTTTTTGATTGTTTGTTCATTTTTATGCCTAAATCTTATAGCCTGAACAAATACTTCTAAGATAACAACACACAATATATTAACTAGTATTAATTTCCTACTTTTTTTGAAATTCTGTATTATTTATTTTGTTTTATTTTTAAAATAAAAAAGTAAATAAAAATGAAAGTACAGGAAAACAAAACACACTATCCAGTGTAGTGACACTTGTGTATAGAACATATATGAACATATATGTCATGTATGAAGACTGCCTTGAGTGTGACAGTTGAAGCAAAGCTTATTTATATGGTAGGCTTTTGTTTGTGCTTACACTGAAGTTTACATAGCTTTTATTTTTGATGTAACCTTTTATTTTTTTAATAAAGTAAACAGGAGCTCTGGAAATGTTGATGTCTAATCTAAGCACTCATTATAGATTTGATATTTTATTTTATTGATATTTTAATTCCCTGTTAAGTGTATGTTGTACAACATAGCAGGAAGCTCCTGACAAAACAAGAGAAGGAAGGAGACATGACTGCTATATAGGGAAGGAAAGGAAAGCACACGTTCTGTCAGTGTAACTGAGATGGAACACACAGTTGTCATGTGTGAAGACTGCCTTGGGTGTAACGGTTGAAGCAAAGCCATTTTTACTTATTGTGGTAGGGTCCTATTGGTATTTTCTTACTTTTTTTTTCTTGGTATCAGAAGTTGAACACAGGAGCTTGTGCTTCCCAGGCAGGCACTGTCCTGCTGAGTACATCCTTGGCCCATTATTGGTATTTTCTTTTCTTTTCTATTTTTTTGTACCAGGGATTGAACTCATGAGCTCGCACTTGCTGGGCAGGTGTTTATGCCACTGAGCTAAATCCCTGAGCTAATTCACCATAGTTAATATAGGAATTTATTTCTAATGTTATCTTTTAGATTTTTTATTTATTTAAAGAGAAAAAAACAACCCCCCAAAAAAACAGTAAAAAAAGGGTAGAAATAATACAGAATTACAGAAAAATAAACAGTAAGAAATCACTAGTTGATAAGTTACATATTGTCATCTTAGAAATAGTTGTTCAGGTTAAAAAATTAAACTATACAAAGTGACATTCAAATAGTGACACTGCCAACAATTCTGCTAAATGATCCAACAAAAACTTAGTAATATGGTTATCTACATACCTGTTTTTTATTTTAAAGAGGTAAGATTAAACATACCAAAACAGAACAAAACAGTTCATAAAGAAACAATTTAAAGAAATATGGATTTCAAAGCAAGTCCACTGGAGATCTTCACTATCTAACTTATTGTCTCTAGTTTTCTTTCAAATAGTTGTCCCCATCTTCACACACATTGAATACATACTGCATATTATAGAACTAATCAAATCATTACAGGATGATGAAGGCTTTTTAGGTCTTCAAGACCTAACATTGGGGAAGTCAATGACTATCATAATGTCTCTCATTCTCATCATAGTAGCTGTCTTATTTTTACTATGTGGAAATTGAACTTAAGAGACTAGACCAATATCACTCTGAATAGTGAATAGGCTAGTTTTTATATCATAATGCTACAGAATTAGCATTGGGTTTCTTAGTGTCTCTTCTTCAGAGTATCTGCTCATTACACCATGCATTATATAATCTGTTCCCATAAATAGTTTAGGAAATTCTTCCCACATGTAAATTTGTACATGTACATCTATCCTCTCTGTATTATAGGGAAAAACAGATCATAAGAAGACAACAAAACAAATTCCTAGAAAAACATGCAATGAAAAAGACACATAAGACCACAATACTAGGTAATCTACCATAGTTACTATGCTTTCTCTTGATATTTTCAATCGACTTGTCCACATCATCAGGCTTAATATAGTTGAACATAGTATTACATAGCTATTTTTATAAAGACACAACTTTGAAGACATTGTAAGGACTTGAAAGCAGTTAATAATCAAAACTGGTATGGATATCTTTTGCATCTTGTCATCTTCAGAGTAGTTGCCTCTACTGTTAGACTTGATACTATCAAGCATACCAAATTCGAATAAAATCAGCCAAGGCAAAACTGCAGTCTAACAAACCAGCTTCAAATAAGATCAGTCATAGTAAGACAATGTAAGTAATACATTGTTTCAATTTAAGTTAATAGGAAATTAGGGATAGTTACCATGGTATAACCTGCTATTTTTGGATTAGATGTCTGTGTCCTCAAATCTAATATGAGTGACAGACCAGAACAAAATAAAATCAAACTAAACAGAGTGATAAGACTACTGTGACTTTTAAATCCTGATACACTATTAACAATGACTTCTGCCTTCCTTTTTTAGGCTACTTTTCATCTTTCCCCTTCTCAGGATGCTTTGTATGATTTGGATCCCACTAGTGATAAGATTATAGTGCATCCAAAAGATGAGACATATAAGACAAAAGAGGCCTGTATTCTGAGAATGTGGAGAGAGAAAACAAAAAAACCCCCCGACCATTGGAGTCTGACTTTCTCTCTGGTGGACACGTGGTGTGGGGGCATATAAGTAGCCTAGGTTTGGGGTGGAACCTAAGGGGCATTAGTGATGCACAGGTAGCCCATTGGCACTCGTTTGGTGCCAGAAGTAAATTCCCTAGTGGTGGGGAAGATACAGTCACAGGTAAATTCCTAGGGGTGGGGAAGATGGAGCTCCTTGGTTCTAGCTGAGGCTTTACTGGCTACAGTGTCCTGTCTGGGCCAAAACTCTTTCATATCCTGTCTTATTATTATTATTATTATGAAAAGAGACAAAGATCTCTTTCTTTATTGCTTCCTGCTGGAAGGAGGTGCTGTACTGGGGTCTAGGGGAGTTGATGGGACAATGGTTGATGCCCAGGTAGAAGCTGGTGCCAGGTGTTTTACCCAGGACAGCTTCACTGGTGAATGCACGTATGTTAGACTGGAAAAACAAAGAGACAAGATGTTACAAGGAGGCATGGCACTGTCATATTTAAGGACCCAGGTGAGGTAAAAGGAAAGGTCTTTTGATTTTGACATGTCATTATATCAGGACCATGTTGAGGTAGAAACATTTCCACTGTAAGGTAGAATTCTGGAAAATAATTGTGGGGTTAGGAGGAGTGAAGTTATGAGAGGTGATTACTCCCCCATCTGAAAGGGTAAAAGTTAAGAGGGTAAGGCTTGTCTCTGGTATGTATGATGTGGGAGTCTTTAGGAAATACTATTAAGAGTCCTGCTGTAAAAAAGGATAAGAAATTAGAACCCAAATTGGATAACAAAACATGACAGCCTGAGAGCCATGGCTGTGAGGCCTTGGTGAAATGGAGATGAGTAGGCAAAAGAATGATTAGATCTAGGGCTGGAAGGGCACCACTTAGTCTGAGTGATGTGAAACCAGGATGGCAGTCTAGCAACCTTGACCGGTGTTGAGGTTGTCAAGAATACCAGGTATGGGTCGCTATAACCTGGTTGTAGTCCTGGGAATAGAAGACAAAATTCATCTGCCATTCTTGACCAGGGTTGTCTGAGAAATTGGTGAGTAAGAAAGGAAGGGAGTGGTCTCATGATAACAGATGTAAGCTGTTGAGGCCTCAATGTCTGGGTCAGCCTGTATAAACACAAGGGAATAAAAAGCATTTTTAAGATTTAGGATTATAGAGTGAGTGGTGGAGGGAAGATTTGGCACCACTGGGTGGATTGGGAAGAAGCAGTCTGGGACCTGCATGAAACAGGCCCTGTTGGTAAATGGCATAGGTTGACCCTCAATATCCCCCCATAGAGATTGAGGACTTAATATAGCAGCCTGAAAACTCAGGAATAACTCTGTATATATGGCCTCTATGTCCACAAATATAGAGAATATCTTACCTGAGACTTTTAGTGGGACTTGGGACCCTGAGAAGGACACCCTAAAGTGGGCTGTTGTTGGCCCTGAGCCCCGTCAGTCTTCAGCAGCAAGTACGAGCAGATCATTCAGTGATGAATCTGGCATTGATGGAGTCTCCTTTGCGGGCAAGGAGTTAGAGGATGGCTTATTCGCTCGCTGGTGGCTATGACAGTTGCTCTTCCAATGGCCCTTAATGTTGCAGTAGGGACATGGCCCTAAAGGAATGCCAGGGTTGGGGCAGTCTTTTGCTCAGTGTCCTTGTTTGCTGCACTTAAAGCATGGTCCTGGTGGGGCTTGGGAAGCCACATCTTGTTTCGGATTTCCTGTCTTGGGAGCCCCAAGTGCCACTGCTAAGAGCTCAGATTGATATTTAGCAAACTTTATTTTTTGAACTTGTTTTTCCTCTTTTTGAATTTTATCTCTGTTGTTGAAGACACGGGAAGCTAATTTAAGAAGATCTTCCTGTGGAGTTTGAGGGCCATGTTCAATCTTTTGTAATTTTGCATGAATATCAGGAGCAGAGTGGGAAATAAAATAAGAGTTAACAGCAATTATCCCTTCATGAGAGCCTGGGTTTACATTAGTAAACTTAACTAAGATTTCCCGAAGCCGATTTAGGAACACAGCTGGGTTTTTACCAGCCTCCTAGACCTGTTCTAAAAGTTTGTTATAGTTAATATGTTTGTAAGCAATCTTATTAAGGCCCACAATTAGACACTCAATCATTTTATGTAATTTTGTTGAACCTTCTCCATTTTGATAGTTCCAGTTAGGATCCTGTTCTGGCACTGTGGTAGGCCCAGGGTCATTATCAGCAGTGTTTGCCTTATGTCTGCAATCAACTTCTTCTTGAGCTGCCTGCCACAGCTGAATTTGCTCTTGTGAGCTGAGGGTGGTATATAGAATCACATAAACATCCTTAAAATGTAAATCATAACAATTATAGATTCAGATTCCCTGATATAATTCTGTGGGTCAACAGAGAAGCTACCTAATTTATGGGTAATCTGAGATAAGTCAGAAAGGGAGAAAGGCACATGTATATTAACAAGTCCCTCATGGCCAGCTTGCTCTTGAAGTGGTAGCAGAGATTAAGAAGATTGTGGAGTAGATGGTCATTGGGCAGCCAACCATCTGGTAGGTGTGTGTGAGCAATTATCTGTAGATTGGCTATAAAGCAGCTGCCGGTTAACATGGGATGAGGAAACACAGGCTGTTGGCATCTCACTGTGTGCCTTGCAGTGATTTAGTTGCTGTTCGCAGCCCAGTAAATTGTTATGTGGTCCGCAACAGGGTGGCTGTTGCTGATCACAAGAGGAGCCACAAGGGGGTGGTCATTGACCGTGACATCCGTCCCAAGGTGGCGGCACCCTTTCACGTGGTGGAGGGCTGCAATATGGTGACTGTCCCCCACACGAGCTGCAGCAGTCACGCGGCCTGCCAGAAGGATATAGCGACCAAGACCTAGTATGGTGGGCAGGCAGTGAGAATGCCGAAGGGACAAAGAATTCTCAGGAGAGTGAGAGGTTGGAGACTGTGAAGAAGTACTAACAGAGGGATTAGAGCGGCTGGAAGAATTAGGGGTCCCGGTTGAGGGAGGGGAAGATGATTGCACAGCAGGAGATAACTGCGAGGATGGATTTGGGGGATAGGGAGGAGGGGACGGATAAAAGACTGGGGGTACTTCCTCCAGTGGATCATGAGGGCAGGAGGGGAGAGTTTGCAGCACAGTAGAGTTAGCTAAAATATCTGAGCAGTCATACATGATTTAATGAGAGAGGGGCATGTTCTCAGAGTGAGGAAAGCCTATATATATGGAATTTCTGTTAACTTGTCACCAGTTTGACAAAAATCATATAGAGAGATTTCTCGTGGGTTTTAGTAACAGCTCTGCCCATGAGAGCTTAAAGCTCTGAAGGACGTGAGAGTCTTTCAATGCGAACCCAGGGTGATCCAAAAACACTCTGCCTTGGACTGTCTAAGGACGTGAGATCATCATGCAAACCCACGGAAAGGGGGAAAAAACCCACCTGGGGCCTACCCCAGCACCGAAGAATTCTCCAGAGTTTGCTCACCTGTGATAAAGTTGGCTGGTGTTGTTTGGGAGCGGTTGGTGACAAATTAAGCAGTTCCCATGAGTGAAAAAGTGAAGAATTAATCCAGGATGTAATCCAGTTTGTGAATTGGCATGGGACTCAAACTGGGGGGGCCCAGGAGTCAATCGCCTGCTGACCCGAGCATGGCACCAAATGATAAGATTATAGTGCATTCAAAAGATGAGAAGTATAAGAAAAAAGAGGCCTTTATTCTGAGAATGTGGAGAGAGAAAACAAAAACCCCCTGACCACTGGAGTCTGGCTTTCTCTCTGGCAGACACATGGCATGGGGGCATATAAGTAGCCTAGGTTTGGGGTGGAACCTAAGGGGCATTAGTAATGCACAGGTAGCCCATTGGCACTCGTTTGGTGCCAGAGGTAAATTCCCTAGAGGCGGGGAAGATACAGTCATAGGTAAATTCCTAGGGGTAGGGAAGATGGAGCTCCTTGATTCTAGCTGAGGCTTTACTGGCTACAGTATCCTGTCTGGGCCAAAACTCTTTCAACTAGCTCCTTTAGTTTTTAGATTAGAGGGCCACTCTGTTATTTTTCTGAGTGTTGCTGAACCTTTTTACCCCTGAGCTTGATCTTGAGCTGTACTCCTTTACTTACTAAAGCCGCAGGGTTTTCCTTCCTTTCAGCTGTATAGTTCTACACTGCCCAAAAGTGTCATAGCTTTCCAATCTATGTGCAGCTGCTGGATGAGTTGTCCCTATTTCTCTCTGGTTTCCTGTCACATATAGCATTGTTTTCTAATCTTTGACTTTCAGTTTATTAACCCTCTTTTGGGTTAAGTGTATTTCCTATTCAGAGCATCTTGATGGAACCTGCCTCCTAATCTACTCTGCCTGTTTCTTTTTTTATTTTAGTGTATCAAGGCTACCTATATTAAAGATTATAGCTTACTGTCTCTGCCTCATGTCTGCTATTCTATTTTTCTGTTATAATTTGTCCACTTTACTCCTTCATTCCACTGTCTGCTCTGTTCATTGAGGCCTCTCTGCCACTGTTGCTGGAATCCTAGTATTCCTTCCTCTTTCTCTCTGGAATGTCCTTCAGTATTTTTTGTAGGGTTGGGTTGGTGGCCATGAACTCCCACATATCCTCCTTGTCTTGGAAACATCTTAATTCTCCATTAATTTTCAGAGAGAGTTTTTCTGTCTTGGTTGCAGATTATTTTCTTTCAGGGCTTAGACTATTTCCCCCTAGGCTCTTCTCAATTTGAGAGGTTGTGTTGATAAGCCTGTCATTATTTTGATAATTTTTCTATTGTAGGTAATCTGCTTCTTTTCCTTGGCTGTTTTTAATATTATGTTCTTGTGGTGGGTTTCTGGAATCTTGGTTATTGTATGTCTTGGTGTAGATCTGTTTTGGTTGTAGGTGGCTGGAGTTCTGTATGCCTCATTTATCTGGATATCATTTCTTTTTCCTATGCTTGGGAAGTTTTCTTTAATTATATCTGTGAATAGTATTTGTAGTTCATTTGTGGTTACTCCTGCTTCTTTGCTTACATGTTTTATTCTTAAGTTATATATCCTTTTGTCATCTTCTAGCTTTTGAATTGTTTCTTCCTGGTTCCTTGTTATTTTTAAGAGATCTTTTCTGTTGCAATCATATATCATAAATCTCTCTTCAAATTTCAAAAGGCTAACTTTAGTTTCTGTCAATTCATTTTGCCAGTTTTCAATGGAATTTTTAGTTTCCTGGTAATCTCTTTGGATCTGTTTCATGTATTCTAGGTTATATATAAATTCTTCATCAAAGGTTTCTCTTTCTTTTCTGAGTTTCTCCATTCTTCCATCTGTGTTCTCTGGGGAGGGGCTTATCATTTCTTTAATTAATCTTTTTATTTCTTGCCTCACTTGGATCAGAAGTACAGTTTTAAATTTGTCTATGAGGTCATGAAGATATTTCTTTATGTCCACTGATGCTGTATCTAGTATGGGATGGTTACTGCACTGGTTCTCTTCTGTATTTACTTCTCCTGGGCTTATTTTCCCATGTTTTCGGTTTTCTTTCAGACTGGTGTGTCCTGGGGGTCTCTGGCCCTCTCAGAATTGTTTAGGGTCAGGGCTGGGGATTTAGCTCAGCAGCATAAGCACCTGCCTTGGAAGCAGGCAGTCGTGAGTTTGATTCCTGGTACCGATAAAAAAGAAAAAGACAAAAAAAAAAAAAAAAACCCCAAAAAACAAAAAACAAAAAACAGAATTGCTTAGGGTCTTTCCAAAGCATGCTGACTGGGGTTTTGCTGCCCTCCCCAATTTGCTGTTATCTGAGGTACACGCAAGGATGCAGGGACAGTGCAGGCTAGCCTCAAGCCTCTGATCCAGTCAATCTGCAAGTTAGGCTTTACCTTGTGGATGTCACAGAGTCATGACAATTTTGTACCTGTTTATTGGGTCCCAACCACAGGTGTAGCTTAGCCCCAGAAGATCCAGCTAGTTTTCTCTGTGCCAGGGGTGGCTTACTGATGTTACCACAGTGCCGGGCTCTCCACAACTCACAGATGTCTTCCACCCAAGGACACACTATGGGACCCAATCCCTAGCACTCACCAGGAATCAATGCAGTTCTTTTTCTTTGATCCACTCCACACTGCACCACGTGTCTTCATTGTGCTTCCAGCATAGCGTGGATCTGTCAGAAAACTGTGCAGTGCCCAGCTTTGGCACCCAGGTGTATGGTCCTCTCGCAGTTTCCTCTGGCATGGCCAGGTGGCTCCAGCTGCTTCGTGAGGCCCTGGGACCCAATTTCCAGCACTCACCAAGAGCCAATAAAGCTCTTCCCCTTGAATCCACTGTTCACTGCACTGCGTCCTCCCATTAAGGGCCTGGGATTTGCTGACTCCCTTTATCAGCAGCTGCAGTCTCAGCATGACTTTGGATCGTGCAGGCACACGTAGTACAGTGTGGAACAGGTCTCAGTGAGCATGTCGGGTTTCAGTTTTCCATCTCTGCTTTTCCTTCCTCTTCCTAGTTTTATTTTTCCCTTCAGTTACTACCTTGGTTAATAAGAATCATTATCCAATCATCTGGCCCTCTTCATGTTGTCAAATTCTAGCATCTGAGCTGATTTCTCTACAGAGGTTCTCTACCCAGCTTCCTAGCAAGCTGCCGTTTTTTTCTCCCCTTTTAGGTTTTGTAAGGAAGTACACAGCTAATGTGAAAATGTTGATGTTTATTCTAAACTCACAATACATATTAAGAATTTAATAATTTATATTACTGATATTTTATGTTCTTGTTAACTACACACTGTATAGTATAATAAGAACTTCCTGACAAAACAGCAAGACCACTCAGATGTCAAGTTTATTCTACAAAAATGCCGGGAAAGCAAAAGACATTGTGCTGTTAGAGTAAGCCATGTGTGCGTGCATGTGGAACATGTTATCATATGTGCAGATGGTATGATAATTGAAGTAAAGATTATTTTTTGTAGAGTGCTATTTGTATCTTCATTGTACTTCATATAGGGTATGTATTTCCGATGTTCTTTTTTAGAGTTTGTATACCAGAAACTCATCAGTGTTGAAAAACTTGGTGCTTTTAAAAATAACAATATATATTTAAAATATTTTTGTAATGTTTTCCTATTCAGTACTCATTGTTTAATGCAATAAAACTCCTAAAATTAAAATTAATAATTCACCAGTAGAAATACTCTAAAAATATATGTGGGTCTGACAGACCTGTGTGTATGCACCTTGATGACAAAATTAGTCTCACACTCTGAGGGCTACGGCCTTTTGCACAGGGATTGCTCTGTGACTGTTTGGAGGTAGAGATGACATGATAGATTGAGGTGGTGAGGAGAGGGGTGGGATGTAAAAATGAGAGAGAGGAGGCCATTCCATTATGTGGTCTAACAGTTTCCATTGCCTTGTAAGAGCCTTTGGCCTCAGCCTAGGAAGCTGTAGCTGGCGATCTCTGGCTGGTTCTTGTCTTGAGGATGATGAAGACTGAGGCAATGGGATGAATCAAGCAGTGGGGAGTGGGCAGGGTGTGGTTGTTAGAGCAGAGAAAAGCCCTCATGAGATGACAAGGTAGAAGGACAGAGGCACCAAGGAAGCACTTGGATTTAGGGCTTCTTGGCAGTTCTGATAGCACCGACAACAGGAACAGATGATCTGTGGAAACATAAGTGTTCCAGGCTTCTGGTCACCAGGATTCCATCTTGTCTTTTCTCCTGTACTCTAATTTCCCACAAGGCTCATTTCACCTAGCCTTAGTTGACTCAGATCATAGGATTTATCCCTTACCTGTTGGACTTAACAGGGAGACCAGACCCTGGCACACGTGCCCTCGTTGAATTATCAGAGTATGGCAAGAGAATGTTTGCCCAAGGACAGTTAAGACCTAGAGCAAAACCAAAATGTGTGCAGCACTAATGGCCAACTATATGCCAAGTTAGAATAGATTTATACACAAAGGAAGGTGAGATTGTTATAGTCATTTGAAATAAAGTTGAATACAAGACAAAAAGGGGCGAAGAGACTTTCTTAAATCTACAACTCATAAAACACCCTACTTTCTGGGTGTGTTGGCATCAGATTACAATCTCAGCATTCTAGGATCACAAGTTTGAACCCAGTTTGGATAACTCAATGACCTAGATCTTGTCTCAAGATGAAAATTAAAATGGGCTGAAGATGTAGTTCATTGTCAAGTTCTGGGTGCAATCTCTAATACCTTCCCCTCCCCTCCATGCACACCACAGAATCTCCACCACCAACAATCACAACCATAACCACAACAGCAACCACAATCACAACTTCAAGCACAATAGCAACATCAACAGCAAAAAAAAACTTAAATAACTTTCGTGGCTACTTTTTTTGACATCTAATAACATAGCTACAAAAATATGAAAAAATAGAGCTTCAAGACACCTAAAGAAAAATTGATAGAATGTAATGAGAAGCTTTAATCGATTTGGACAATTAGCTTAAAAGATGCTGATATTATAACTTCACTAACTACGATTGGGATATAGTTAAGTCATTCATAGATGGCTTCATTTTGACACCATAATGCTAATTGAAATAAATCAGATACAGAAAGTTAAATATCACATGGTTTCTCTTATATGAGAAATCTAAAGTATAAATAATGTAGAAGCAAAATAAAAGACAGATGATAGTATATAGGGAGATAAACTTTGTGGAGATAGGGAGAGAATCTAGGTCGAGGATAGTGAGAAGGAGGAAGGAAGGGAAATCAAAAAGGATCAAGCTGCAAATGCATATAAAGTGACTCCCCATGATGCTTGTACTTATTATGTATCACAAACATACACTAATAAAAATGGGAGAAGAAAAAGGTGTTAGGCGGAAAAACTAAAATAATCTAGAACAGCGGTTGGAGAGCTCCACAGAAGATGTAAAAGTCAATGGATCAGAATTGTACCTTGAAATTCTAGTTAGTGGCCTGGAGAATTGCTATTATTCTAATTTTAAACAGAGAATCATTGAACAGCATATATTGGGATTTGTGGTCAATGGCCAAATAATTTTTTACTTTATATTCTCCATTTATTATTGGGGTCCAGTTCAACTTCAGATAACAGAAAATTTCCCAGGAATATTGATTTACCAAGAAGGAAATTTCTATTTTTCTTACAAGAAAAGAGGAAAGAAATACAAGACTGGGGTGATATCTCCACACAAAATACTTCCAGGTTCCTTTCCCACAGTATCTAAAGGGTGGTGTTGAACCCTTGGTCAAAAATGGAGCCTATCCATTCATTCATGCTCTGGGAAGCAGGGTGAAGGGAGATGGTGCCTACCTATCCATCTGTGGACAGTGGCACTGCAGACTTCCCTGGGCCCCTTCAGTCTTCCTCAGAGCAGGAGGTGAGGCATTTGGCTTGCTTATCCCCTCTCGGGGAGTGGGGACAGTCAATTCTCCAGTGCTACGAGTCAGGCATGTCAACTGCCTGACATGCAGAGTGGGGCCAGAATGGTGGCTTGGGACCTTTGTGTGCCCAGTGTTCAGTTTTCTTGAACTGAAGGAAGACACTCTTTCTGCAATGGGCCTTGCATTTTCCACTGGACATCTAGGTGTGCTTAAAGCATTGCTAGGTGCCAAGACATGATTTTGGGCTCTCTTTATTTTCCTCCCTTCTCCTTTTCATTCTTATCTAGATCCTGGTTGTAGAACAGAACAAAGGCTGTGTCCAGCAATGGGGCTACACAGGTCTGGAAGCCTATTCAAAATCTTTGTAATTTATGCCAAATATCAAGGGCTGATCGACAAATAAAATTGTGTCCCATCAGTGCCAAATCCTCCTTGGCAGCTGGATCTAAATTTGTACTGTATATTTTCAGAAAGTCTCCACTAATCAGTTATGAAATGAGTTGGATTTTCCTTTTTGCCCTGTGTCACCTTGCCTATCCTTCGGTAATTAATATCTTTCTTTTTCATAGTATTTTGACACATGGTTTCACTACATAGTTCTGACTGGCCTCAGACTCACTACATAGCCCAGGCTGGTCTTGAACTCATAGTGATCTTCCTGCTTCAGCCTCCCATATGGTGAGACTGCAGGTGTGTGTCACTGTGCCTGGCCCAATTAACAGGTTGATTTTCTTCTGTTTCATCTTTGTCTTTGTCTTCGTCTTCCTCTTCTTCTTTTTTTGGTACTGGGGATCAAACTCATGACCTTACACTTGCGAGGCAGGCACTTGTGCCTTTGAGCTAAATCCCTGGCCCCATTTCTTCTATTTGAAGTAGAGTCTCATTATAGAGTTCAGTCCGACTTGGAACTCACTATGTAGCCCAGACTGGCTTTGAACTCATAGCAACCTTCCTGCCTCAGCCTCCCAAGTGCTGGGATTACAGGTGTGTGCTACCACACCTGATCTAAAGCATCTTAATGCATCTTTTTACTTGCATGATAACAGCAGTTATCACCTTATGTCAAGTCCAGCTCTAGAATTGTAGTTCCAGTTTGGCTCTGTCAGAGGGACAATGACTTCTCCAGGGTGATTCCCTTCTCTTACTGATGCATGTGGTTCCCCTTGCCTATCTCCTACCCTCTTCTAGGATTCTTTTCATTCATCTGGGGTACAGCAAGTGGCCAAGACAAACTGGATATTTCATCATGAGAGGTCAAAAGTAAGGGTCAAAGTTTGAAACACATTTAAAAGCCTGCTAGGATCAAATTTGTGATCCTCCTGCCACAGCCTGCCAGAGATTTCATATGTGTGTGCTACCACCCATGGTTTTCAGTGAGTATTTTATCAGCCATGGCACACTTTACTTTGGACTAACTCTATTTCAAATGCTTGATAGCCATGTATAAGCTATTTGGATGGTGCAGGATAGAGGAGTTGGTAACATTACACTGACATCATCATGAGAGCTTGAATTTCATTCTTAGCTTTGTAGAGTCTCTCCATGCCCAAATACAGAAAATGTCCTTGAAATATGAGTTGGTTAGTTAATTACACTAATGGGTTGAGATCAGGTGACCTGTGGCTGGAATCACATCTTGAGACAAGAGAGTCCCTGATTTTTCTGGGGTATTGTGAAACCTGCTAGGTCAGTTAGCAGATAATCCTTAATATTCTATTCAGAATAACTTCAAAGGCTGGGAGGGAGAAGGGTCGTGCTTCAAAGGCTTTATTAGGGAGAAATAGAGCAAGTGAGCAAAGCTGGGTTGCTAGGACAACCTGCTCAGGATTGAAAGAGAACAATCAGACATTGTAGACTAGACTTGGCCTGGCTGTGGTCTTGCCTTTTGTCATATCCTTTCTTTTTGGCTCTAGGAAGAACAATTTTAAAATGGCTATTGAAGAGTGTAATCGGAGCCAGTGGACCATGTGGCACTGAAAGTGTTTACGTGCAAAGAGAAGGCAAATGGGCTGAATGTTGAGGTGTTACACGCTTACTTCTAAGGTTCCAGGTGAAGCGCTGGAAAGCAATGCTTGTAACCCCCGGCTGTGGACAGGGACCCTTTATGGGCACCCAAGAAGAGGGATCAAAGTAAGCTTTTCCTTTGGGCCTAGAAAGGTCACAAGGTTAAGCTATTTAAAATTAATAAAGTAATTATTTCATACCAACTTGATTTTATTTTCCTTAATCTTACTGTTTGTCACTTAAGTACTTATATAGGTACTGATCACTAAAGTGTGATGTGTATGTATGCGTGTGTGTCCAGTACTGAAGGCTGAACCCAGGGCCTCACATATGGTAGCACATGCCAGAATTCATGAATATAGACATGAATCACTTACTTCAAAAAGTAAGATTATAATTTGCAAGGATTTTTGATGTATTTAATAAAATTATAGTATGAAACAATAATCAGAAGTTATCTGTATTGTCCCCAAATTCTCTACAAAGTTGAGGATTTTTTTTTTAATCAGTACTGGGGATCGAACTCACGACCGCCTGCTTGCAAGGCAGGTGCTTATGGCACTGAGCTAAATCCCCAGCCCCTGGGGATTTTTTTTATTCAAACAATTCTTTTTATAACAGTTTTTTCTCTTTCCATTCCCATTTAAGGATGGGCAGATCAGTAAAGCTACCTAAGACACAACTAATCTTCAAACTTTTTTTCCCAACTTAAATTGGCAGTGATGCCATTTGTAATATTTAAAGGTTTCTGCCCAAATAAAATGGAATAGAAATTCCAAAAACTTGAGAATTTGCAGGGCTCCAAGAAGTATTGTTTGTCTTGCCCAACCCATTAATTAAAAATCAGAGATCCTTTGTATAAAAAAGATTGGTAAGAATTTATTCTCTTGTCAGCTGTGGTGATACAATGCCTGGAATACCACCATGCTGAGAGGCTGAGACAGGAGGATCACAAGTTTACTCTCAGCATGGGTAGTTTATACTTAGGGACATTCAATTTGAAACAAAAAAATGAGGAAAGGAAAAGGTTTTGCGTTCAATTCTTAGTACCAAGAAAACAGAAAACTAACTCATCTCCTTATTGATCATTGAATCAAAGCCTTAACTATGGCTCCCATTATTAAAATCTTTTAATGGATTACTCTGGTATCAGGTAAATCCTTTTAGTTAAATCAACTGGCCCTGAGTGGTGGTAGCACATATGAGGATAAGGCTATTAACCTGGGCTCTTCCACTGGAGCTTGGGAAACATAGGATCTCCCTGTTATACTTGGCAGAATCGTGGGGGAAAAAGAATAAATAAAATAAACAAGTGTAGCTAAAAGTCAGTTGTGGGTGGAATTACTGGCACTTGCAACTATTAAAAATATTAAAGGAGGTCAAAAAGTTACAGGAGGTAAAAAAAACTAAAGGAGGTCATTGCTTTGGCCCAGTCTCCTGCTCTAGTGCCCAACAGAGGGGACTGAAAATGAAAACGGAGCCATATGTACTGAACTTCCATGTCATGAAAGTGAAACTAAGCTGTTGATCTAGTTTTTTCAGAAATCAGGATGAGAGGGATAGCAGCAAACTTCCCAAACAGGCCAGCTTCATTTGGCTGACAATGAGGTCTTGTCCTTACACAAAGCAACCTAAAGTAAACTGTTGTTAACTAACTAATTAGTTTCCTGTTTTTTGTCTCCCTGTTGCTGCCTTACCAGGAAAGGAAAATAAATTCCTTCCTTCCTTCCTTCCTTCCTTCCTTCCTTCCTTCCTTCCTTCCTTCCTTCCTTCTTTTTGTGGTACCAAGGAATTGACCCCAGTGCCTTCTTTATGCTGAGCTACATGCCCATTGTCTGCCTCTTTATTTTCTATGTTGAGAATATTCCTAAATTGCCTAGTTTGGGCTTGAACTTGTGATCTTGTTTCAGCCTCCCAAAGTGTTGAGATTACGGTTGTGTGCCACAAAGCCCAGACTTTGTCCTTTAGAAACCTTTTTTCTTTTAATTTTATTTTTTATTAATACATGTTTGCAATACATAATGGTTACATTCATTGTGAGGAGTTTGTGCATGTACATGACACATCTTAACTCTTAAAAATGTATCCTCCCCACTTCTCCTTCCATCTCTTTGTCCCCTTCTTGTGACAACTCATTTTACTTTATGAAAGGAAGTGTTTTCCTATTTAAGAATAACACTGCTGGGGATATAGCTCAGCAGCACAGTGTCTACCTAGCAAGCATGAGGTCCCGAGTTCAATTCCCAGAACAAAAAGAAAAGAAAAAATAACACTGAAGCCAATTTTGATATTTAAACTAAATTATGATTTTGTCTTTAACACAGTTATCAAGAATCAAATGACTAAGATGCAGTAAAGGTCAGGTGCCTAAAGAACCGTGATCTGGGACTGAAATAGGTCCTGACTTTTTAGTCTCCAAACTTCTGTCACCAGGAAACAGGTGAAGAAAGCTACCAGCCCCTTAGGAGGGCATATTTTCTAGTGTCTCTTCAAACATAACTGAGAAGATAAATAGAAAAGAAAAGGAGCTTAGCAGGGGGATGCACACTGAGGGTGAGGCAGGAGGATCATAAGTTTAAGGACAGCCTGTACTGTAGAAAAAGACTCTGTCTCGAAAGAAAGAAAGAAAGAAAGAAAGAAAGAAAGAAAGAAAGAAAGAAAACCAAATAAACAAACAAACAAAAAAAGGAATTCCAGTGGGCCACAGAAAATCATGGACAGTGGAACTCCCTTTAGGAGCCCCTAAGAGCCTAATAGTGACCAGTGTGTAGGGAATTGACTTTCACACTCATTCTCTTTTCACAGGGGAGGTTTTATGTGTTTCTCTTATACCTGCACCACCATCACACATCAAGTGCATAAAAGACTGGGAGTTCACATTTTACACTCATAGTTACTATCAATCATACTGTTCATCAAATTTTCACTTTCTCTTCTTCTTTGTAGTAGAGTATATTTCTCTCTCTCAGCGAACTTTAATCTGGTCTTGCTTTGTGACTTGTGAACATGGGACTTGCTTTGACCTGTGAAATACGAGTGCATGTAACAAATGCAAAGTCTTTGAGCATTATGCACTTGGCATATGCTCTTCTGTTCCTGAAAACTGTCATGGAATGAGCACTTGGACTGAGAAAATGTGGAGATACTTGAAGTAGAATGGAATCAGACTCAGATGAAAATAGAAATATTTATTATGTTAGGCTACTAAATTTTGGAATGTCTTATTACACAGCATTGTTGCCTCAGTTCCTGAGAAATACATTCACCATTGGGATAAAGAAAGCTTCTGTCTTGATATGGTATATAGAATCCACATTACCATTCCCTATTGTAGATTCTCATGAGATCTTGGAGTTTTGAGTTCAATATTACAATTAGATGAGACTTTTGGGTCATCTCTTTGGGCAGATGATAAATGTGTCTTGGGTACAGGAAGAAGAGTGAATGAGCTCTTTGCTGACCATAGGTATCCTGTGGTCCTGTGGACTATCCTGACAGTCACTAATGCTGCTGACTGTATATGCTGTTTCTCTACTTCCAGTCACACAGTGGAATTGTACTTGCTGGTCTCTTGTGACTGTGTGGGCTCAAGTTACTTGCTCTGGCAGATGATTTGTGAGAAGAAGTAACACATTATTGCTAATGTGAGAAACTCAAGAGTTTTCTTCTCAGTTTTTGCATACTGGTTGGTATTAATTTGGGTTATGGCTAGTCTATCAACCTAGATTATATCACTGCTATGGAATCCTGAGTACATTATATCACCAAAGCATTGTGCTGAGTAGTACAGATACAGTCTGGACTGGAGAGTATAAACCCTTTCATAGGATTCTATAATATGTTGAATATTTGAGGCTTCATGAAAGAATTAAAATCCAAATGAAACTGAAAGAGTAAAATCTAAAATGTTCAACAGATATTGTGAAAGTGAAAGGGTAAAGAAACTGCTCAAAAGGAAAGAACAACTGGGATAGGCTAAAGTAGAGAAAAGATGATATCTTTTCCCTTCTTTTCTCATTTATAGTTACATATACATATAATACATATAACTATAAAGGAGAACATTCTGTTATATATAGTTATATATTACTAATTATGTATAACTATTACTAATCTCTGTTAGTTCATCAAAAAGAACAGTTTGTACCTTCATTGTTTGATCATTTTTTCATGCCTGTATCTTGTAATCTTAACAATACTTTGACGATAGCAATACATAATATATTAACTGCTGTTAAACTCCTATTATTTTGTTTTGAAATTCTGTATCATCATTTTTATTATTATTTTTTTTAAATTTAAAAAGATCCAAGCAATTCCTTCCTCCCTTGTTAAACAGTCCTGAGTACAGGCATACTTTCCTTTTAACTTTTGGGACCAAGTATGCTTCCCACTTCAGAGCTAAACAATTCAAAGATGAAGCATATAATTATCTCTATGCTAAATAATGCCAAGACAAGTTAAAAATATTTCAGCCGCTTGCTCCAGGAAATATCTTATGAACCAATTCAAGTTCTGGGACCAGGAATTTTAGTTCCATGGTGCAGTGCATGTGTAAGGTTCTGAGTTTAATTCCCGATTAAATAAAAAGGGGTTCAGTGTTCCAGGAGGGCTGAAGCAGGGCACTGCGGTGAACAAAACACCTGTGTTTCGTATCCTGGCTGAGCTGCTGGATTCTGAGAAAGACAAACAGGAAACAAATGGCCTCATCATGGTGTCATTAAATTGTACTTCATGTTCCCAGTGAAAATGTCAGGGTGCTTTGATGAGCTGTTTATGTCTTTTGAACATTTTTCTATCAAGTTCTTACTTTGCAAGGTCATATTGATTTACTTTAGTTAATGATACAGCTAAGATGCAAAGGGCTCTTTTGTGTTTCTTTGCTTTTTGTTTATTGCTAAAGATGGAATCCAGGGCCTTGCACCTACATACTAAGCAAGTGCTCTACCACTGAACTAACTACAATGACATCCCATTTTTGTCCAGTTTCTTTTATATGGTTTTCCTGTGTGCAGTTCATTTTTGTATTTTAGCATGTAGATTTTGGGGTTTTTTTGTGTGTAGTTTTTCTATTAAAGAGAATAAAATCAAGCAAAATAAAACAATGAAACCAATCAAAACAAAACAGTGTAAGTAACACAAGATATTGAAACAAGATAATAAGAAATCAATAGCAGTTACCATAATGCCTCTTGTTGTCTTCAAAATAGCAGCCCATGGCTTCAGACATAGTAAAATCAAACAAAAAGAACAGAATAGAACCAATAGCAGCAAAACAATGAATGCAATAAAGGACTTCAAAACAAGATAATAGTAAATTCAAAGTGACTACTGCAATATATCTTATCTTTTAAATAGTGCCCATGTCATTAGACATAATAAAATCAAACAAGACAAAACAGAATAAAACCAAACCAAACCAAACAATGAAAATGATACAGAACTTCAAAATAAGATAATAGGTAATTAACAATGGCTACCACCTTTAGGAGACCCCTTATAGATGCTACATTGCATATTGTTATTTTCTAAACAAAGTCAGTGAAACACTATACACTATAAGCATTCAGTTGTATTTTACTTCAGTATAGCTATCATCACACCCTGTGTTTTTCCAGATCGGCCAGTCACTTACAGGGAGTGAGGGTCACATCTTGGCTCTTCTTGTCTGCCAGCCTGTGCCCTGTTCCGGGATGGCATCTGGGTCTCTCTCCAGCAGCTTGTGCATGGTGCTGACTCACAGGGAGGGCTTGACTTCTTGTTGGCTTCTTATTCTCCTCCCTCACAGTCCACAGCTGGTACTGACTCACAGGAAAGATCTGGCCTCTAGCTCTCCCCTGCAGTGGGCCACACGTAGTGCTAACTCACAGGAAGGCTTGGTTTCTTGTTGGCTTCCTGTTCTCCTGCCCCCACAGTCCACAAATGGTGCTGACTCACAGGAAAGGGCTGGCCTCTAGTTCTCCGTGGTTTGTTTTCTTGAGACAAGGTCTCACAGGAACTTGAAGAGAGCTGGCATTACACACATGAGCCACCGTGTCTGGCCCTATAGTTGTTTTAATATTATGTTGTTGAATTGATCAATATTTTTTTTCTTGATTGTTTTGTACCTTTACTCTGAGAATCTTTTCCTTTCATGGATTTGATAATTACTCATTTATTTTTTACATAATTTTAAAAAATGAATTGCAATATATATTATATGCCCATTAAAAAGCACAAATAAAGTGGATATGACTGTAATTCCAGCATTGTAATGATGCATGCCTATCATCCCAGCACTTTGGGAGGTTGAGGCAAAAGGATGGTGAATTGAAGTCCTGCTTGGGCAACAGAGAGATCCTGTCCCAAAATAAAAAATAAAAACAGCCTAGGAATATAGCTCAGTGCAAAGTTCCTAGATTTAATTTGCATGACTTCAAACAAAACAAAAAGAATACAAACAAAATACAAAGGAAAAATAAACAAAAATCCCATCAAATAGTACTCCAGACTTCCAGATATGGAAAAGAGTTTAAAATATTTTTTCAAAATTTCTATGCACACACACATGTGTCAACTTTCCATAATGATGGTTTAATATAAACTTCTTTTTGTTTTTACTGAGAGACATTTCTAGGCTATCTTGCTAGATTAGTAGACCATTTTAAAAACTAGCTACATGGTTTTCCATTAAATCTATCAGAATAGTGAGCAATTATATTTTTAGTTTACTATATTACATATACCACTGCAATGTACAGTTTTATAAATATATCTTTGTACATTTGAAAGAATATCTCATTCCATTTATTTATTTATTTAAAGCAGGGTCTCATTGTGTGGTTCTAACCTAGGCTGGCCTCAAACTCACAGTGATCTTCCTGCCTCAGCCTCCTGAGTGCTGGAATTGCAGATGTGCACCACCATGCCTGCTATGAAAGAATATCAACAGTTAAATCGTCACAGCTGAAATTTCCGGTCATGGCAATTGTTTATTAAGAGCCTCTATATATTAAAAAACTTAAGTACTTTGTTAATAAACAATATTGTTTAGCTATTAATGAAGATTAATTTTGTTTTTTTTTTTAGACTTTGAGCCAAAATTGTCCAAAAGAGATAGTCATTACATATTGATAAAGGAAACAATCCATCAAAAAAGATATCACTTTGGTAGCATATATCCACTTATTTTTGAGCACCCAAATTTTATAAAACAAACTACAGGACATGAAGGGTGATATAGGTTCCAATATGATAATAGTCACTGACTTCAATGTCCTCTCAACAACAGATGCATCATCAAGACAAAAAAAAAAAAATCAACAAAGAAACATCAAAGCTAATTAGACTATAGAACAAATAGGTTTAATAAGCATCTATGGAATATCCCATTGGACTACAAAATAGACATTCTTTTCATCAGCATTTGGAATTTTTTTTCAAACAGATGACATATTAGGTCATAAAGCAAGTTTCAACAAATAGAAGCAAATTAAAACATTTTTATGTACCTTATTAACTAAAACAGAATATAACAGTGAGATAAAGCACAGAACTATACAAACATATGTATATTGAATGTAAGGAAAAGCAGGACTGAATGGGAAATTTGTAGTTGTGAGTACTTACATTGAAAAAAGAATCTCAAATAACCTAGTAATGCATCTCTAAGTCTTAGAAAATAAGAATAGACTAAACCCAAAATTAGTGCGAGGAAAGAAATAAAAAGATCAGAGCACAAATGGAAAGAAGCTAAAAGAGCGGTATAAAGGACTAATAAAGCAAGAATTGATTTTCTGTAAAGATAAACAAAACTGATAAACTCTTAATTATACTAACAAAGAGAGAGAGAGAGAATCCAAATAAATAAAATTAGAGGTCTTTCCATTATCCTAAAAGATGGAGAAAGAATTAGAGATCTTATAAAAGGGAATATTATAACATACTACTGAAATCCATATGTTTACTAGGGAATATTTTGAAAAACTGTATGTTAATAAATTGGAAAATGTAGAAGCAATGGACAAATTTTGGGCCACAAACAATTTACCAAAATTGATAACTTTCTTGTCTTTTATATAAGATGATATATACCTAAATAGATCAATAAAAAGCATGAAATTGAAGAAGTAAAAAAGATGCCAAACAAGGAGAAGCCAAGGACCAGACAGATTCACTGTTGTATTTTATCAAACTTTATTATTTAATTTAAAATTTTTTATTTATTATAATCATGATTTTTTTGAGACAAGTTCTCTCTATGAGAGAGCTTCAGGCTGACTTTTGACTCACCATGTAACCCAGGATGGCCTCAAATTTGCAGCAAACCTTCTGTTTTAGCGTCCCAAGTACCAGGATTATAGGTTTGTATCACCATGCTCAGCTTACAATTAAACTTTTAAAGAGAATTTTTCATAAAATAGAAATGGGAGGAATGTTTTTAAACTCATTCTAAGAAGCCAGTATTACCCCAAAACCTGACAAAAACGTGACAAAAAAAAAAAGAAAACTGAACCACATGTGGTAGTGCATGCCTGCAATACCAGCACTCAGGAGCTGAAGCAGGAGAATCATTGTGAGTTTGAGGCCTGATCTGAGGTACATAAGAGAGTTCAAGGCCAGCCTAAACTGCAAAGAGAGACCCTGTCAAAAAAAAGAAGAAAAAGAAAAAAAGCTATAGGCCAATACCTTTGATGAACATAATATAAAAACCCTCAATAAAATATTAATAAATCAGATCAAACAGCATCAAGAAAGCTCATATGCCCTCAGCAAGTTGGTTTCATTATAAGGATGCAGAAATAGTTCAACATACACAAATCAATAAGCATAATACAGTACAGTAAAACAATCACTTGAAAATCACATAATCATTTCAATGGAAGCAGAAAAAGCCTTTGATAAAAATCAATATCCATTTATGATAAAAACCCTAAGCAAACTATTTATACAGGATCTTATTTCAACATAACCAAGGCTACCTATGACAAATCGATAGCCTACATTTTACTGAGTGGGGAAAAACTGAAAGTATCTCCTCTAAAATCAATGACAAATCCAGGAGTCTATTTTCATCACTTCTGTTCAGTACGAAATAGAAATTTTAACAGAACAGAATTTGAAAGTTTAGCCAAATCAATCAGGCAAGATAAAAAAAGAAAAGGGATATAGATAAGAAAGCAGGAAGTAGATTTATCTCCATTTGCTAATGATATGATTCTATTCTTATAAAACTAAAGACTCCAACAGAAGGCTCTTAGAATGGATTTATAAAATTCTGCAAAGTAGCAGGATACAAAATAAACATATAAAAAGTAGTTGCTTTTCCATATACTAAAAATGAACTTGCTGAGAGAGAAATCAAGAAGGCAATCCCATTCACAATGCCCTAAAAAACAAAATAATTGGGAATAAATCTAGCCAGAGAGGTATCCCAACATAGTGAAAATTGCAAAGTACTGAAGAAATAATTTGCAAAAAGATATGGGATTGAAAAGACCTCTTATGTCCATAGATAAGCAGAATTAATATTGCTGGGGCTGGGGATTTAGCTCAGCGGTATAAGCTCCTGCCTTGAAAGCAGGCAGTCGTGAGTTCGATCCCTGGTACCAATAAAAAGGAAAAAGACAAAAAAAAAAAAAAGAATTAATATTGCTAAAATAGCTATACTATGAAAAGCAATCTACAGTTTCAGTGCAATCACCAGCAAAATACTCATGCTATTCTTCACAGTTAGAAGAAAAAAAACTATAAAGTATTGTGAAAGCACCAAAGTCCTCCAATAGCCAATGCAATCCTGAGTAAAAAAGAGCAACATAGGAGTTACCATTATGCTTTAATTCAAGTTATACTACAGATTCAAAGTAATGAAAACATGGTATTGCTGTAGAAATGGACACATAGATTAATAGAATAGAATTACAGAAATAAGCCCATACAGATATTACTTTTGGAGTTCCACAAATGACCCAAAAATGTACATTGGAGAAAAAACAGCATCTTCAACAAATGATGTTGGGAAAACTGGATATCCATGTGCAGAAGATTAAAACTAGATTCACGTGTCTCATCTGCTACAAAAATCAATTTAAAAGAAGTCAAAGACCTTAATTAATGTAAGAACTGAAACTTTGAGACCCCACTTTTGGAAACCAAACCAAACCAAACCAAACCAGTGTAGGAGAAACACTTCAAAATGTTGGCACAGGCAACATCTCCTGCCCAGGGTCCCAATAACTCAGAAAATGAAAGCAAGACTTGACAAATGGAACTACATCAAATTTAACAATTTCTACACAGCAAAGGAAACAATGAACAGAGTGAAAATATAACTAAGAGAATGGAAGAAAATCTTTGCCTGTAGTTCATCTGAGAGAGAGATAGTGTGTATTTAGAATATATAGAGCTCAAAAAATGTAACATCCAAAAGAACAAGTAGTCCAATCAGTAAATGGGCAAATGATATGAACAGGAACTTGTGAGAAGAATAGATGGTCAATAAATATGTGACAAAATGCTCAACATCTTTATATACTAGAGAAATACAAATCAAAATCTCATTGAGGTGCCATGTTACATGAGTCAGACTGGCAATTATCAGCAAAAGAAATAACAAATGTTGGTGAAGATGTAGGGAAAAAAGGACCCCTCACAATCAGAATATAAATTAGTACAGCCACTAAGGAAATCAATATGGAGATTCCTCAGAAACTCAATAGAGCTCTCATACAATTAATTGACTATCTGGAGGAAGGAAAGCCAGCAAATGAAAGATATAACTACATATCCAAATTTATTGTGGCACTGTTGACAACAGCCAAGTTATGGATTCAGCCTAGGTGTTCCTCAGAATGAATGAATAAAGAAAATGTGGTATTCACAGTGGAATTTTATTCAGTTAGAAAGGAGAATGAAAATGAATGGAGGTGGAGGTCACCACGCATGCTTTCACTCAGATGTACAAAGTGAAAAAATGAAATGTGAGTTGAAAGAGGAAGGGCTATTAGTGAAGGATAAGAAAACCTGGGATAGAACCTGGGAGACTGGAGACAGAGAAGGGAGAAAAGGAGGTACTAGGAAATGAAATCACAGTATGGTATATGCGTGTAGGGAAAAACCATGCTCAAGTCCAATAGTCTGTACATTAACATGAGCTGAAAATTACAAAAATGAGACACTGACCAGTTTCCCAAGCATCAGTTGTTAACAAGACAATTTTTCTCCAGCATATGATTTAAGTAAAAGAATGAAACTATCTATACCCATATCTTTTACTCTGTACAAAAATCAAATCAAAATGAATCAGAGATGTAGATCTAAAAATAGAAACATTAAGACTGCTAGCAGTTTTAAAAGGTAGCAGAAGAAAAACACTTGAATCCATAGGCTTAGACCAGGACCTCCTCAACAGAATTGCAATAGCACAAGAAATAATACCAAGAATCAACAAAAGGAATTGCATAAATTAAAAAGCTTCTGCACACACAGAAAAAAAAAACAGAAAAAAAGGACAATCTACAGAATGGAAAAAAAAATTTTGTCTGCTCCTCTACTAATAAAGAACTTATAATTAAACCATATAAAGCACTCAAAAATTAAATTCACTCAGACAACTCGGTCAAAATATGGGCAATTGAACTGAGCAGACCAATGACCAATGACAAATGACAAATGACCAATAAGTTTATAAAAAAAAATCCTGACTACTTTAATTATTAGGGAAATGCAAATGAAAACAATTCGGATTTCAGTTTACCCCAATGAGAACAGCTATCACTAGGAATACATAAAACAACAAATACTGGGAGGCCATGGGGGCAAAAGAACTATTTCACACTTTGTTGATAGGAGTATAAACTAACATAACTACTATGGAAATCAGCATGGTGATTCCTCAAAATACTAAAATCATTGATATAGCTATACCTGTACTGGGTATATTCCCAAAAATTTAAAATCATAATACTATTATAGATAGCTGCTAGAAATTAATAGGCAGTCAGAGAGGGATTTGACTCTCAAAGGAACCAGTACATGTTGAAGTTGTGGCTAGAGGCAGATTTAAATAAAGCCAGGCCTCAAGATGGAGGTGCAATGGCCAGGCCTACAAACTTCCCTCAAGACAAACAGCAGTTTGAGATTATATTGTAATTAGTACCTCATGGAACAGTCAGCCTAGATATGTATCAGATGCATAGGTGAGTGACCAGAGCCCCCTGCCCCACTCCCCCATCATTTTCCAGGAATACCTTTGTTTCTCCTATGTGAGAAGTTACAGATATGCTAAAGTTACTGATGGTTGCTGGTGTGACCTTGCTACATGTCTTGATTCCCTATTAGATGGATATTAGTTAAGCAACTATGCTTGTTTTGTTTGATTTTTTGGTACTGGGGATTGAAGTCATGACCTTGTGCTTGCCAGGCAGGTGCTTATGCCACTAAGCTAAATCCCCAGCCAAAGCAATTATGCTTGTAATCATACAGGTTGATTGTAGTTGGACTCATAGCTACCCAAGTTGTGATTTAGCTATGTAAAATATGCTTGGACAAAGAGCCTCAGAAGCAACCCACTCAGAACCCCTCCTGTCTCTCTAGAGCTTGCTGTCAATAAACCTTTCCTACTCTCAACTTCCTTTGTCCTCAAGTCCATTGTCCAGTTTTGGGAAACATGAACTCAGAACATCTGACATTTAATAGGTTGGGAGTTACTTCCTAGGTATAATTCACTGTATAGTGTTGAGGCCCATCAGTGTTTAAGTGGATAAAGAAGATATAGCATATGAACCAATGGAATATTATTCAGTGACAAAGAAGAATAAACTCTTGGAGTTCTGAAGATAGTGGCTTGATAGGTAGCAGGGTAGAGAGCCTCTCTGAGAAAAATTCAGATGCTAGAATTTAACAACATGGAGAAGACCAGACGAAAGGAGAGGGATTCTCATGACTCAGGAAGAAACTGAAGAAAAAGTTAAAAAAGGAAGGAAGGAAAAACATGGATGAAAGGCTGGACTCAGACATGCTCACTGGGACTGGCCCTATGCTGTGCTGGGCACACCCCAGAGTCAGATGATTCACAGTCACACTGAAGCCACAGCCTCTGAAATGGAGTTGGTGAGTCTGGGGCCTTTGGCAGGAGGATGCAACACAGTGTAGAGTGGAACCAAGGTGGAGAGCTGCATTAATTCATGGTGAGTGCTGGAAATTGGGCCCCACGGTGGGTGGAGCTGGCTGGAGGACATATTGGAGTTGAGCAGGACATACCTGAACCTGGAACCACAGTAGTGTTAGTCAGCCACCACTGGCCCTAGGAGGACTGGTAGGATCTGCTTGGGCTGGGTCACGCCCATCCTCAGGACCCAATAGCCAGGAGTGAAACTGCCCTGAACCTGTGACATCCACGCAGCACAGACTAACATGCTGAAGGCACTTACCAGTTGACTGGCTCAGAGAAAAGGGACTAAATCACATCATCCCTTTGTGCACCTCAGATACCAGCAAACTGGAGAAGGCAGCAAGTCCCCAGCCAACATGCTTTAGAAAAACTATAAGCAATATGGTGAGGGCCTGAGACTCCACCACACACCTGTCTGAAAGAAACCAGAACATGACAAGAGAAAGAAAGAAGAAAAAGCCTGCAGCTGCTGATCCTGGGAAAATAAGTCCAGGAGAGAGAAATACAGAAGAAATCCAGTGCAGCAATCATGCAATATTGGCCACAACATCAGTGGACATACAGAAATACCTTTGTGACCTCATAGATGAACTTAAAACTGAAATTCTAATCCAAGTGAGGCAAGATATTAAAAGATTAATAGAAGAAATGCTAAGCCCCTCTCAAGAAGACACAGATGAAAGAATGGAGGAAATCAGAAAAAGAAGAGAAACCTTTGGTGAAGAATATAAACAAAATCTAGAATACATGAAACAGATCCAAAGAGATTACCAGGAAATTGAAAACTCCATTGGAGGCTGGCAAAATGCCTTGACAGAAACTAAAGTTAGCCTTTCAAATTTGAAGATAGATTTGCAATGTGTGATCATGCACATTAAAAATAACAAGGAACCAGGAAGTAACAATACAAAGGCTAGAAGACAACAAGAGGATCTACAACTTAAGAATAAAAAATGTGAGCAAAGAAGCAAGAGTAAACACAAATGAATTACAAATGCTATTCACAGAAATAATTAAGGATTTATTAATTAATAATTAATAATTTCCCAAGCATAGGAAAAAGAAATGATATCCAGATAAATGAGGCATACAGAACTCCAGCCAACTACAACCAAAACAGATCTATACCCAGACATATAATAATCAGGATCCCAGAAATTTACCACAAGAACAGAATATTAAAAGTGGTCAGAGAAAAGACAGATTACCTGTAAAGGAAAAGCCATCAAAATACCAACAGACTTCTTAACACAAACTATGAAATCAAGAACAGCCTGGAATCAGTCCAAGCCCTGAAAGAAAACAATCTCCAACCCAGATTGATGTAAAACTCTCAAATTTAATGGAGAAACAAGATGTTGCTATGACAAGGAGGAACTATGGGAGTTCATGACCACCAATCCAACCTACAAAAAATACTGAAGAACATTTTAGAGAGAGATAGAAAAGAATACCAAGATTCCAGCAACAGTGGCAGAGAAGCCTTAATGAATGGGGCAGGCATGGAATGAAGGAGAAAAATGGACAAATAACAGTAGAAAAATAGAATAGCAGAGATGAGGCAGAGAAGGTGGGCTATAATCTCTAACATAGATGGCCTTGATACACTAACAAAAAGAAACACAGACAGAGGAGATTAGGAGATAGGATCCATCAAGATGCTCTGAATAGGAAATATACTCAACCTGAAAGAGAATTAATAAACTGCAAGTCAAAGACGAGAAAATGATGCTGTATGTGACAGGAAACCAGAGAGAAATAGGGACAACTTGTCCAGTATCTGCAGATAGGTTGGAAAGTCATGACACTTTTGTGCAGTGGAGAACTACTCAGCTAGAAGGAAGGAAAACCTTGAGGCTTCATTAAGTAAAGGAATACAGCTCAAGATCAAGTTCAGGGGTAAAAACATTCAACACCACTTAGATAATGAGTTGTCCCCCAATCTAAAAACTAAAGGAGTTAGTGGGACCCAAAATATACAAAGCACCATGAGAAAGGAAAAGGGGTGGAATTGTCTAAAAAAGGAAGGCAGAGGATATCGTTAATAGCCACATTAGTCTTATCACTCTGTTTAGTTTGAATTTATTCAAACTAAATTTTAAATTTATTTTGTTCCAGTTGATCTACTCATACTAGATTTTAAAAAATTTATTACTTTATTTGTTAATATTAAGAAGAAAAGGTAAAACAAAATTTCACAACAAAATAGTGAAAGAGTAACAATTGTTGATAAATTGCACAACATTATCTTTAGTCACTCAAGTACCAAACATGGGCATAAAAATTACTTCAATCAATATTAGCACAACCTATCCTATTCAGTGAACTAAGTGACACTAATGGTATAACTAACTTGCAATTTTTTCCCTTCTACCCTTTCTCTTTTCCCCTATCTTAGTTTCTTCTTTTTATTAAACAGTTTTCTTCCATTTCACAGTGACTATTATATATTTTGAACCTTATGGTTTCACATATGTCACTGTGGTGTGATGTTTTTCAATCCTTCTGGGAAGATACACAGAAGGGGAATACCTGGGTTGAATGGGACCTCTAATCCTAATTTTTTGAGGAATCTCCACACTGATTTCCATAGTGTTTGTACTAATCTACTCTCTAACCAACAGTTGTAAAGGGTTTCTTTTTCCCTACAGAACCAGGAGCATTTTTTATTGGTTGATATATATTTTTTAAAAAATTAAGTGATTTTTTAATGAATAAGGCAGAGGATGAGATAAAAGGGGGCATAACAACAACAATACAGGTTAAAGCATAACACTTTCAGGCAACCTAGTTCTTCACCACCAAATAACCCGACTTAATAGTAGTTACCATAGTGTCTTTTTCTTTGAAATATTTGAATATAACTTCATATGCTATAGCATCAAATATATCAAGATTGTGTAACACCATTTAAGTGGATGAAAGCATTGTAGAGTATTTAGAAGCAGCTAACAGAAAAAAATGATCAATGGTTTCAATATTATCTCTTTGCCTATAACAATTTTTGTTTATACTACCACATACAATAAAGTCCAGCAAGTTACAACATAATAAAATCAGTGGAGACAGAAGAACCATAGTTTGGTACGGCTTTAAGACAAGATGTTATTAAATCAGCACTAGCTGTTATTATGCCTTATTTTCTTCAAAGTGGCTGTTCATTGCATCACCGGCCCTGATATCAAACAACCCAGAATAAAGCCATTCCAAGTAATGAGTGACAATTTTATAAGGCTTCAAGGCCATATAATGGGGAATCATGGTTATCACATACTTTTATATATTTGATTCATTTCCTACACTAGGGAAACTATTCGGAGTTCACAGATGTGAGTTTGATTTAGTTCACTTATGAGTATGGTTTCCAGCTGTGCCCATTTATTGATAAATACCTCAATGTGATCCTTCTTTATAGCTGAGTAGTACTCCATTATATGGAAGTACCACAGCTTTTTTATCCATTCCTTGGTTGATGAACACTTGGGTTGTTTCCATGATCTAGCAATTACAAATTGTGCTGCTATAAACATAGGTGTGCATATATCACTAAGGTATGATGCTTTCAGTTCTTCTGGGAAGATGCCTAGTAGAGGAAGAGCGGGAACAAATGGGACTTCCAATCCCAGCTTTTTGAGAAATCTCCAGAATGACCTCCACAAAGGTTGTACCAATCTACACTCCCACCAACAGTGTAGGAGAGTTCCTTTTTCCCCACAGCCTCTCCAGCATTTGTTGTTGTTGGTTTTCTTGATCCTGGCCATTCTTTCAGGAGTGAGATGGTATCTCAGTGTGGTTTTAATTTGCATTTCCCTCATAACAAATGATGATGAACATTTTTTCATGTATTTATTTGCCATTTGTATTTCTTCCCCTGAGAAGTGTGTATTCATCTCAGATGCCCAATTTTGGATTGGGTCTTTGAATTTTGGGGGTCTGATTTTTAAAAATTCTTTATATATTTTAGACAAAACTCCTTTGTCTGAGGGGGAGTTCACTAAGATCTTTTCCCAGTTTGTGGGTTTTCTTTTTACTATGCTGGAGATTTTTTTTGACTTACAAAAACTTTTTAATAAGAGGTAGTCCCAATTATTGATTCTGGGAAGTATTTCCCATGCAGTTTGAGTCCTGTTCATGAATTCTCTACCTACCCCTATGTCTTCAAGGTTTCTACCTAATTTGTCTTCCAATAGATTTAGTGTTTCTGTTTTAATATTCAGATCTTTAATCCCTTTAGATTTTAATTTAGTACATGGTGATAGGCTTGGGTCGAGTTTTAGTTTTCAGCAAATGTAGAGCCAGTTTTTCCAACACCATTTATTAAAAAGACTGTCGGCTCCTTTATCGAAGATAAGGTGGTTGAGTGTGTTTGTAGTTTGTATCTTCTAATGTATTCTATTGATCCTCTGCTCTGTTTTGATTCCAGTACCATGTTGATTTTACTACTGTTGCTTTGTAGTATAACTTCAAGTCAGGGATTGTGATGCCTCCTGCCTTGCCTTTGTTGCTTAAAATTGCCTTTGATATTCTAGGTCTCTTCTGGTTCCAGATGAACCTTTGGAGTGATTTCTCTAGATCTATAAGGTATGTTGATGGTATTTTTATTGGGATTGCATTGAATCTGTATAACAGTTTTGGGTGAATGGCCATTTTCACAATGTTTATTCTTCCTATCCATGAACATGGGATGTCTTTCCATTTTCTGAGATCATCTTCAATTTCTTCCTTCAGTGTATTATAATTTTCTCTGTATAGGTGTTTCACTTCTTTTGTAAGAGTAATTCCTAAATATTTCATTTTTTTTTTTGGTTGCTAGTGTGAAGAGTTTGGCTTCTCTTATTTCTCTCTCTGTGATTTTGTTGTTAGTATATAAGAATGCTATTGATTTCTGAATATTGATTTTGTACCCAGCTACATTACTGAATTTATTTATTATATCTAAGAGTCTTTCAATGGAGTTTAGGGGGTCTTCCATGTAGAGTATCATGTCATCTGCAAATAATGACAATTTAATTTCTTTTCCTATCTTTACCCCTTTTATTTTTCTCTCTTGTCTAATTGTTCTGGCTAGTACTTCCAGTACTATATTAAATAGGAGAGGTGATAAAGGACATCCTTGTCTTGTGCCTGATTTTAAAGTAAAGGCTTTCAATTTTTGGCCATTTAGTATGATACTGGCTGTTGGTTTGTCATAAATGGCCTTTATTATATTGAGGTAAAGACCATCTATTCCAATTTTCTGTAGAGTTCTTATCATGAAAGAATGTTGGACCTTATTGAAGGCTTTTTCTGCGTCTATGGAAATGATCATGTGATTCTTATTTTTGGCTTTATTGATATGATGGATTACATTTATTGATTTATGTATGTTGAACCATCCCTGCATGCCTGGGATGAATCTCACTTGGTCATGGTGTATAATCTTCTTGATGATTTGCTGCATCCTGCTTGCCAATATTTTATTGAGGATTTTTGCATCTGTGTTCATTAGGGAGACTGGTCTGTAGTTCTCTTTTTCGGTTGGGTCTTTCCCGGGTTTTGGTACTAGAGTAATATTTGCTTCCAGGAATGACTTGGGAAGAATTGCTTCCCTTTCAATTTCATTGAAGAGTTTAAGGAGTGTCGGTATTAGGTCTTGTTTGTATTTCTTGTAGAATTCTGCTGTAAATCCTCTGGGCCTGGGCTCTTCTTTGTAGGTAAGGAATTAATTACATGTTCAATTTCATTGATAGAGATTGGGTTATTCGGCAGTTTTACATCCTCTTGATCTAGCTTTGGTACTTCATATGTTTCTAAGAATCTGTCTATTTCTTCTGTGTTATCAAACCTTTCAGAGTAGAGGTTTTCGAAATAGGTGTTGATGATCTTATGTATTTCTATTGAATCTGTAGTGACTTTACGTTTTTCATTTCTTATTGCATGGATTTGAGCTCTTTCTTCCCTTCTTTTAATAAGGTTGGCTAGAGGCTTATCGATTTTACTTATTCTTTCAAAGAACCAACTTTTTGATTCTTTGATTCTTTGGATTGTTTTCTTAGTCTCTATTGCATTGATTTCTGCTCTGATTTTTATAATTTCCTCTCTTCTTTTGGCTTTGGGCTTGACTTGCTCTTCTTTTTCTAGCTGTTTGAGGTGTAGCATCATGTTATTTATTCGTATTCATTCTGTTTTCCTGATGTGGGAGCTCAGTGCAATAAATTTTCCTCTGAGGACGGCTTTCATTGCATCCCATAGATTCCGGTAAGTTGTATCTGTATTTTCATTTGTTTGTAGGTATTGCTTAATTTCTTTTTTAATTTCCTCTGTGGCCCACTGATTACTCAAGAGTGTGTTATTCAGTTTCCATGTGTTTGTGGGATTTTTGCAACATCTTTTATCATTGATTACTAATTTCATGGTGCTATGGTCCGATAGCATGCAAGGGATAATTTCAACCCTTTTGCATTTATTTCAATATGTTCTGTGAATTAATATATGGTCTATTTTAGAGAATGACCCATGTACTGCTGAGAAAAATGTGTATTCTGTTGTTGTTGGGTGGAATACTCTGTATATATCTATTAAGTCCATTTGTTCACAGGTGCAGTTCAGCTCTTTTATTTCTTTATTGATTTTCTTTTTGGTTGATCTGTCCATTGTTGTCAGTGGTGTGTTAAGATCTCCTGTCAGAGTTATATTACTACTGATTTGGTTTTTCATTTCTGTTAGTACTTGTTTTATATAACTGGGTGCTCTGGAGTTTGGTGCATATATATTTAAGATAGTTATATCTTCCTCTTGGAGTTTTCCCCTAACCATTATTTACTGACCTTCTTTATCATTTCTAATCATTATTGGCTTGAAGTTGAATTTGTCTGCAAGCAGAATAGCTACCCCAGCTTTTATTTTATTTTTTTTTTTTTTGGTTCCTGTTGCATGGAATGTTGTTTTCCATCCTTTGACTTTGAGTCTGTGAATATCCTTTTGAGTTAAGTGGGTTTCTTGTAAACAGCATATGGTTGGATTTTATTTCTTGATCCATTCTGCCAGTCTGATTCTTTTAATTGGTGTATTGAGACCATTTACATTCATAGTAAGAACTGTTATAAATTGGTTTATTGTTGACATATTATCTTTCTGGCATTGCATGTTTATCTTTCTGCTCTGTTCAAATGTCTGCTTTGTTCAGTGGTTTTTTCCTAAATGTATCTAGGCTGTCTTTCAGAATTCTTTGCAGGGTTGGCTTGGTGATCATGAAGTTTTTCAGCTGATCTTTTTCATGGAAGTATTGTATTTCTCCATCAAATTTGAAGGACAGTTTTGCAGGGTACATCAGCCTAGGTTGAAAATCATTTTCTTTTAGGATCTGAAATACATCACTCCATGCTCTTCTTGACTTTATTGTTTGTGCTGAGAAGTCTGCTGTAATTCTGATAGGTTTTCCTTTATAGGTGATCTGTCTTTTCTCTCTGACAGCCTTTAATATTCTATTCTTTTGTTCAGTTTCTGAGATGGTCATTATTATATGTCTGGGTGTAGATTTATTTTGGTTGTGACTATTTGGAGATCTATATGCTTCATTGATCTTGATATCAGTTTCCAGTCTCATGTTTGGGAAATTTTCAGCTATTACTTCTCTAAGTATCCTCTTGACATCCTTTATGTTGTCCCCTTCTTTTTCATTTATCCCTATCAATCTTACGTTGCTTCTCTTTGCATCGTCCTGTAGGTGTTGAATTGTTATTTCCTGATTTCTTGTTATTTTTAAAAGACCTTTTCTTTCCTGTTCACTTGTTGCAATCTTGTCTTCGAGGTCTGAGATTTTATCTTCACATTCATTGAGGCAGTTTTTACAACTTTCAATGGAGTTTTTGATTTCCTGTATATCTCTTTGCATCTGTTTTATGTATTCTGTTTGCTTCCTATACTGTTCATCCAGGGATTCTATCCATCCGTTTAGTTCCTCTAATTTTTTAACTGCCTCTTCTTCAGCTATGTTTAGCATCTGCTTCATTTCTTTTATCAATTCTTCTTTCATCTGAGAGAATATTTCTAGTTTGAATTCCTTCAGGGCTTCCCATACTTGTTTCTTTATTTCAGTTACCATTATTTCAGGTATTTCACTCATGTGGCATGTATTTTCTTCTATGCACATGGCTCCTGGGGTTTCTTGGGATGGGCTGGATGTTTGAGATTGCATTTTAGACTTTTGTTTTGTCATTTTCTTGTATTTGGAAGCTTCAAGTGTTGTTCCAGGTGTGGGAGAGAGATCCACCAGCCTGGGATGGGGTACCCTGCGATGGCCCCACTCATTGGACCCAGCAGGGAACTATGGCCTGCTCCTCAGGCCAGGAAGAGTGTCTCAGGCTGGGCAGACCTCCCAGCCACTGCTGCCACAGTCTCTGATCTGGCCTGGTCCCTGGGTCTGGTAGAGCCCTGTCCTGGGTCCCCAGGTCACCGTGAAAGTTCCCACAGGCTGGGCAGAGCTCCCAGCTGCCGATGTTACTCTTACCCTTCTGGTCTAGTCTCTGGTCTGGTGGGGAGCCTGTCTGGTCCCCCAAGTCAGGGAGAAAGTTCCCATAGGCTGGGCAGAGCTCCCAGCCACAGCTGCTCCAGTTTCTGAACTGGGCTGGTCCCCAAGTCCAGTAGGGAACTGGCCTGGGTCCCCAGGTCAGGGTGAAAGTTCCCACAGGCTGGGCGGAGCTCCCAGCCACAGCTGCTATAGTCTCTGAACTGGGCTGGTCCCCAGGTCTGGTGGGAAACCAGCCTGGGTCCCCAGGTCAGGGTGAGAGTTCCTGCAGGCTGGGCGGAGCTCTCAGCCACAGCTGTTACTCATCCTTCCGGCCTGGTCTCTGGTCCAGTGGGGAGCCGGTCTGGTCCCCCAAATCAGGGAGAAAGTTCCCACAGGCTGGGCGGAGCTCCCAGCTGCAGCTGCTATAGTCTCTGAACTGGGCTGGTCCCCGGGTCTGGTGGGAAGCCAGCCTGGGTCCCCAGGTCAGGGCAAGAGTTCCTGCAGGCTGGGCGGAGCTCTCAGTCGCAGGTGTTACTCTCACCCTTCTGGTCTGGTCTCTGGTCCAGTGGGGAGCTGTTCTGGACCCCCAAGTCAGGGAGAAAGTTCCCACAGGCTAGGCGGAGCTCCCAGCCGCAGCTGCTATAGTCTCTGAACTGGGCTGGTCCCTGGGTCTGGTGGGAAACCGGCCTGGGTCTCCAGGGCAGGGTGAAAGTTCCTGCAAGCTGGGCGGAGCTCCCAGCCACAGCTGTTACTCTTACCCTTTGGTGGGGAGCAGGTCTGGTCCCCCAAGTCAGGGAGAAAGTTCCTGCAGGTGGTGGTACAAGCACCTCTGTCACTGCTTTTGCGGCCTCGGTCTTGCTGGAGTTTTATTCTCTCCCCCACGTAACACACCGCGTCAAACTACACCTCCGCCGCGTCCCTCATGCTAGATTTGAGGGTACAGAAAGCTAACCCCAAAACAGCAGGATATACTACAGTAACTATCCTTGATTTCTTATTAACTTAAACTTCAGCCCGGTATTACTTATATTGTCTTACTATGACTGATATTATTTGAATCTGGTTTGTTAGACCGCTGTTCTGTCTGGTCTGATTTTATTCAAATTTGGCATGCTTGATAATATCAAGTCTAAGACTAGAGGCAACTACTCTGAAGATGACAAGATGTAATAAGATACCCATTCTGGTTTATTATTAACTGCTTTTGAAGTCCTACAATGTCTCCAATGTTGTGGTTTTATTAAAATTGCTATGTTTAATTATATTATATCTGATGATATAGAGAATTCTATTGAAAATAACAAGAGACAGCATAGTAACTACTGTAAATCACCTAATATTGTGGTTTTATATGTCTTTTTCATTTCATGTTTTTCTAGGAATTTGTTTTGTTGTCTTGTTTTGATCTGTTTTTCCCTATAATACAGAAAGGATAGGTATACGTGTAGAGATTCACACATGTGTAGAATTTCTAAACAGTTTACAGGAACAGATTATATAATGCATGATGTAATGAATATATACCCTGAAGAAGAAGAGACACTAAGATAACCAGTGCAAATTCTATAGGATTATGATATAAAATCTAGTAATATTATTATTCACTGTTCAGAGTGATTAGTCCAGTCTCTTATGTTTAAATTTCAACATATGTAAAGATATGGACAGCTATTTCAAAGAGAATGAGAGACATTATGGCAGTCATTGTTGCCTTCCCCAATGTCAGGTCTTGAAGACCTAAAAAGCTTTTATCATTCTGTTTTGATAGTTTAGTACTATAATTTTCAGTATGTATTCACTATGTATGAAGATGTGGACAACTATTCGGAAGAAAAAAAGAAACAATATGATAGAGAAGATCTCCTGTGGTCTTGCTTTGAAATCTGTGTTTCTTAAAATTGTTTCCTTATGATCTGTTTTGTCCTGTTTAATTTTACCCTCTTTAAAATAAAAAAAGAATAAACTCTTGCCATTTGCAGGAAAATGGACAGCTCTTGAGACCATAATGTTAAGTGAAATAAACCAGACACAGTAAATACCAAATGGTTTCTCTTATATGAGAAAACCAGTTATAAATAAATTAAAAAGTAAAATAAGAGAGAGACAGTAGGGTCAGGGATACAGTTCACTGGCACTAATGCCTGCCTGGCAAGCATGAGGTTATGAGTTTGATCCCCAGTAACAAAAAAAGAAAAGAAAAGAAAAGAAAAGAAAAGAAAAGAAAGACAGAGAGAGAGAGAGAGAGAGAGAGAGAGAGAGTAAGAAACAGAGTGGCAGAAGTAAGAAGGGGGTCAGACAAAAAGGGGGAGGGGAAGTGTATGGAGGAAAGATCAAAAATCATTGAGATATGATTTATATATGTAACAATTTTCCATGACAAATGCAAACATTATGCTTAGCAAGCATAAACCAAATAAGAAGAAACACTAAAAAAGTCCTATGTTAATATAAATAATGAGGGTAATTTTTGCTATTTTTAAAGTTTTATGTTTCAAGTTTGAGACACATGAGGATTATTTTTGCAAAAAGGATAATGTGTAGAACCAAGTTAATCTTTTTCCAGATGGCTTCCCAGTGTCTCAACACCATTTATAGCAAATCAATTTTCCCCTAATTTTTGATATATTGCCTTTATTCTCTACTAACTTCCCATCTGTATTTGGATGTATGTCTATAGTTTATATTTTGCTCCATTGATCTTTTCATGCATTAAAGCCAACACTTTGAAATTATTATTTTTTATAGTCCATTCTATACAGCATTTTTAGTACTCCATCTGGAACTGATTTTGATATATGATGTCATGAGAAGCTCTAAGTACTGATGGAGTACCCTATAACATAGAGATATTAAAGAAAATGGAGATGGCAGATACCAGCATCTCATTACTTGTTTAACTAGTTTATAAAAGATTGGATGAGGGAAAGGATGATTTGCAGTTATGGTATTCTTTATTTTAGTACTAAAAATATGGTATTTATTATTATTGAAATAAAAATGAAAGAATGTTAAATGATTGTTGGTGTCAAAAACAAGACCTTGTTAATCACTGTTTCCTATTTCTAATAGTTATTTGAAATTATTAACAAATATGTCTCTCTGGATTTATTATGCTAGACTGTATTTTGTTGTCATGCTACCTTGTCTTTCTATCCTTATACTTTTGTCATTCTTTTTCTTTTCTTTTTTTGAGACAGGTTTTTGCTGCGTAGTTCAGGGTGTCCTTGAATTCATTGTGTAGCAGAGGCTTGTCTCAAACTTGCAGCAATCCTCCTGCCACAGACATGTGCCACCATACCCAGCCTGTAGGAAATTTATAACAAAAACCTTTAGCATATGGGATTAAGATACAATTCTGGTAATTTTTTTCTTTTGCTGAAACTTGAACCCACATCCTTGAGTATGCTAGGAAACTTTCTACCATTGAGCCACATCTCCAGTCCCTTTAATTTTGTTTTTTGAAAATTTACACTTACAAAAACAAAATAAAAGCCAAACAATAAAGCAAAGGGACAAAGAAATGGGTAGAAAGAGGGGGGAAGAAAAAGGATGAAAAGATGTATTATATATATATACTAACTTTCCACAAGAATGTGAACATTATGTGATTCACTATGTACATTGTGTACTAATAAACTAAAATTAAAAAATTAATTTTACAACCTACTGTTAGAATTTTGCCATGAAACTCCAGAAACAATATTAGAATATGACAGAAATATGTGAAGCTGTGTCTTGAATCATTTGTTCAAAAACTTAGACTTGCTCATAACTTTGTAGCTTCATTCTAATAAAATTTAAAATGAAATACATCTCTAAGGGAAGCACAAGCTATAGATGTTGAAAATTTCATTTATTTATTTTTAAAGAGCAGAATATATTTATTGAAAGAAAGAAAGCCTCTATCTGAAAGAGAGACAGAAGGGTGCCTAAGTGGGTTGCCAAAGGCAAAACTATGAGGTGAGGTGAATCCAAGGTGGGGAAAAGTGGAAACTTGCAAGGCAGGTCAGCATGAGATGTGACAGAGCTCTGGTCAACCAATGAAGATTAATCATTCAGGTAGAATTGATTAAATTGGGGGCAAATAGGAAAATGAGTCAGTGAGTGGGTATCCTTAAGGGGCAGTGATTCTTCCTGTAGGCAGTTTAGGATGGTGACTCCTGACTTCCTCAACGTGGTACGTACTTATTTAGAATATCAATGCCTGATGTTTATATGTGGGGTGTGGTAAATTTTGTTTTGAGATCTGGTGTCCAGGAGAAGTGTATGTCCCCTCCAAGGTTGCGAGATATCTGGTTTTCTACACTGGCTCCTTTGAGGGCCTAGTCCTGACCGACTGCCTATACTATTTCTATTTTACTCAGCTGCCTGTAATATTCTTTTCTTTGAAGAAATACCCTGAACTGCAGTGAGGGAGAAATGGGCAATGACTTTAAATTTTTTTAAATTTTGAAGGTAGTAAAATAAAACAAAACAAGATAGAACAAAGCCAAGCAAAATTGATACAGAACTTGAGAGCAGGATATTGGAATAAGAGTAACAGGTTCCATAGGATATCTCATTATCTTCACAATAGTTGTCCATTCAATCAGGTATAGCAAAATCAAACCCAAAACAGAACATTATAAAACCTATCAAAGCAGAATATTGAATAGAGCAAGACAATTGATCAGAACAGAGCAAAACAGTGAAAACAATATTTGCCCTCAAAGAGAAGACAGAAAGAAATCCCCCATATTTGCTATATTGCATATTTTCATCTTCCCAAGAGATGCTCAGATTCTGGCCTCAGACCAGCATAATCAACCCAACAACACAAGCATTTGGTCATTTTATGTGCCTTAGTTGCTATCAACTCTGGCCGTCCTTGACACCTTCCAGCTGCTAAAAGGAGGAGAGGAAGGGAGATGGGAGGTTTGATTTTCAGCCTGAGCTTCAGTAGGCTCATGGGAGATGTTATACACTAACAAAAAGAGCTTTGTTATGTTTGCCAATGCCCAAGTTATATGACCAAATTACCTGTTAATTCCCTTTGCAAATGCAACTATTTTCTACAACCTGAAGCACCATCATACTGTTCTGTATGTGCCATCTTCCTGGGTGACCTAATTGATATGTTAATCATTGCTTCCCTCTGCAAGGGACTATAAATTCCTGGGAATCTGACCTAATTAATATGTTAACCATTCTCTGCAAAGGACAGATGTCATCTAAAATTAAGTGTTAAAATTAGTTGACAAAGGATTGTAAATTTCTGTGAGACCTCTCTGTCCTCTGCAAAGGGAAACAAAGGTCTTCCTCATTCCTTAGCAGATCAAGGATTTTCTCATTTCCTAACTCATACCCACAGTCATTCACTTTGTAATTTCTCTTTCTACAAAAGTCTGTAAAACAATATTAAACTGAATGGAAGACTTTGCATCAAGGAGTCTCAAAGGTAGCTTTTATTGGTCTAAATGCCAGTGGGCTGGTGGGGAATCAGTTCCAAATCACCAGCCATGTGTCAGCTTAGAGTACAGTGTAAATATAATTTGCAAGTAGGAAGTACAAGACTGATGGCTGGTTATTACATGGTTGGTTACATGAATTAAGGCAAATGTTGTCAGGCAAGGTAATTCTAAATATATTTACTTAAAAATTGTTTCATTTTGCCATAATTACCATAATGTAAGAACATCCTGGGGATGAAGGGAGTGGGCTTGAGTGGAGCAAGTAAAGTTAAATGTGTCCTTGACTGTGCCAGTCTATCCCAAACAAGTTGAAAACAGTAAATTATTTTCTAACAAGGCAAAACACAAGCTTAACCACGTTGACCCAGTGTATTATCAGAGGGAAACAACTGGATGCAAACAGTCAAGGCTGACTGAATCTAGCAGGCTAACTATGAGACAAGCAGCAGGAGCATAGTCAGAGACCACTAATTAATTTTTCATTTTTTTATAAATATCTATAAACTTGCTATTCTATAATTGTCCCCTGACAATAGGGGAACCCAAGTTAAGCACAGCTTGTGGAGGCAATTTGGAGCTCTTTGGTGGGAGCTGAGTTCTTATAAATGCTGAATTGCTGATAATAATAATAAAATAATATCAGCTAATGATCTTCTTGTGCAAGTAGAAGCAAAATGTATTTTGAAATGCTGTTAGACTTACCAGGATGGACACACGGACAGACAGGCAGACACACACACACACACACACACACACACACACACACACACAGTTATCACTTCCATTTTGTGAGTCTTTGTGCTACCACAATGGGATCTGGGATCACTGGTGTCAAAATCAAACTAAATGGAGTGAGGAAGTCATGAAGGAAGGAGAGTTTTATGCCATATGCCCATGAGTAAAAAACAAATATATATTACAAGGACTCTGAAAACCCATGACCTTGCAGAGTTTGCCACAGGATGTGGACTTATACAACAAAGGAGGATGCCTGATTAGCAACTGTCTGCACAAACTCAGACCTATGTTGATTTTGTTACTGATCCTTGTAGTCAAAGGCGATTGATTCAAAACAACTTTTGTAATCCTCTTTGTTTTGCCTTTAAAAACCTCTGTTGTCCTTTGCATTTGCCTCTTTGGGTCTGTCGGTCTTATCTCTCTCTCTTTTTTTTTTTTATTGGTACCAGGGATCGAACTCATGACTGCCTGCTTGCAAGGCAGGCACTTATGCCGCTGAGCTAAATCCCCAGCCCTGTCGGTCTTATCTCTATAGTTTTTATGGTATACATATCCTGTATTTGCAAATTCATGTTCACTCTCAAATAGAATACTGTAAACAATTTCCTTTGAGGAAATTCTCCCTCTAATTGTGTGTGGATGTGCATGTGTGTGTGGTATTGAGTATTAAACCCAAACCCTTTCCACTGAGCTACATCACCAGCCCTTTTAAATTTTTTTGAGACAGGGTCTCATTAAATTGCTAAATTTCCCAGACTGGCCTCCAACTTTTATTTTGTTTCAAGATGACAAAGGCTTAAGTGTATATGAAAGCAGAGAAAACTGCATGCTGGAGGCAATAGAGCCAACCTGGGGACGGAGGGCCTGGCTTTACTAGGAGAAAAAGAAAGAGAAGACATAAACTTAGCACAGTGGTCTGAAAGTGCTGCCCATGTGCAGATTCAGATGTTGTCAGTGTGTTAAGAGATGAGGTCCTCAGAGCCTTAAGATGTAAGAGCTGCAACCTGGTGGTAAGGATTAGAGTTCCATGCAGCTCTCTCCTCCTTGGCCCTTGGTCTTCTGAAACAGGGCCAGAGCATTTCTTCCATGGGATACAAGTGGAATCCTTGGAAACAGAGAGGCCCTCACCAGCCAGAACTGGGGATGCCTTGACCTTGGACTTCTCAGCTTCCAGAACTTTCTGAAGATTCTTTTTGTTTTTTTATGCATTCCAGCCTCGGGAATTTTGTTATGGCCTCAGAAGGCCCTAAACACATGGTTTGAGGTTATAGGTAGGTCAGTGAGTAGTGACTCTATTGGCTTGGTCTCACGGGAGCCTGCCTGAAAAGTTACTGTAAATCCAGGCAGGAGATGAATAGAGTCTTTTCCAGTCTGCATTCTGAGCCTATAGTTAGACTCCATTCACTTCGGGAAAGTGATTGTTTAGCAGTGTGGGCACCAAGGTGGTTAGAGATGCAAGGGCTGGGGTTTTGCTGGATGGGTATGTTATGTTAATCTCTCAGCTATAGCAAAATGTTATTGGGTAGTAGCTCCTTCTAAAAGTAGCTTGCCAAATAAACATTATCAAGGTCTGGGTTGCTCAGCTCTTCCTCTGGAGGTAGATTCCAGGTTCTTCTCATCTTGAACAAAGTATTGAACAAAATAAGCAACAAAACAAAACAAAAAAACCACAATGGGCTGAGTTTATTCAAGAATGCAGAACTGAGGAGTGAGGGAAAAACTGGCTTTGCAGAGTAAGATTGGGTCAAATAAAAGGAGAATAAGTATTTAAAGGACACCATGGAGAAAGCAGGGCAGGTATCATGAAGTGTGTCACCATAACAAACTCTTTTTGGCATCTGTGTTTTCTATACTGTCCAAACCTTGAAGAAAACCAGGAGAACTACTTCAGGTTCAGAGAGGTGGAGCTGGAATCTCATGTCTCAGGGTGATGTCAGGTCCAGGCCAACCTACTAAGAACCTACAGGAGTTCTTGGGAGAATTGCACATGAAGGACTTTGTGACCTGTTCTGCACATGTGTCTGGGATCTTGTAATTAACAGATCATGCCCACTTCCCCAGCCAATTTTGCCACACCCCGATCTTCTATGTCAAGAGCAGTGAAGGGAGGAAGCTGCAGGGAAGTTAATAGACTAAGTACTGTCTGGACTGAGAGAGGTGAAAGTAATGGGGAAATATTCAGAAGAAAAGGGAGCTTTAAAGACTTCCAGATGCCGTGGCACATGTCTGTAATCCCAGAACCTAGAAGGCTGAGACAAGAGGACTACCATGAGTTCAGGGCCAATTTGGACTACATAGTAAAATGCTGTCTCAAAAACAAAACAAAACAAAGCAAACAAAACACTTGCAGGAGACTAATGAGGAAGAAGTTTGTGGGGCTGTGAATGGGGGTGGAGAGAATGAGGGGCATCAAGCAAAGTACAGTGGTAAGACACTGGGTCAGAAATTGGAACTTTGAGCCAGGAATGGTAGTGCATGTCTATAATCCCACACAGCACTTGGGAAGCTGAGGCAGAAGGAACCCTATGAGTTCAAGGCCAAACTGCAATATATAGTGAAATCCTGTCTCAAAAACAAACAAACAAATAAATTTAGATTTTGTTGTTCAATTTCACTTTTGTTTTGCAAATATTTTCATTGATCTGAATCTAAAGACAAGCAAAAATTAAAGATGCATGTCAACCCAAATTTCTGTAAATTAATTTTTTAAAATTTTATTTTGAAAAGAATAAAACTAAATGAGAATGAAAACAAAATGGGGTCATTCAAAACCAAAGGATAGACATAGCACAAGGTTAAACCACAATGCAAGATGATCTACAATGGTTACTATGATGTCTCTTGTTATCTTCAATAGAATTGTCTATATCATCAGTCATAGTATAAATGGACATAGCAGTAAATAACAATATTAATAAAAACAAAACATTGGAGGCATTACAGGACTTCAAAAGCAGGTAATAGTCAAACCCAAATGGGTATCCTAGTGAATCCTGTCATCTTCAGAGTAGTTTCCTTTTCTCTCAGACTTGATATTATCAAACATAACAGATTCAAATAGAATCAGTCATGACAAAACAGCATAACAACCAGATTCAAATAAGATCAGTCATAATAAGACAGTGTAAGTAATACAGGGCTTCAGATTAAGCTAATATGAAGTTAAAATGGTTACTGTAGTATATCCTGCTATTTTTGGGATAGCTGTCCATGCCTTCAAATGTAGTACAAGTAGGCAGACTGGAACAGAATATAACCAAACTAAACAGAGCGATGAGAATAATGTGGACTTTAAATCCTGATACACTATTAACAATGTCTCTGCCTTCCTTTTTTAGACAATTCCTCCCCTTTCACTTTCATAGGGTGCATTGTACGTTTTGGTCCCACTAACTCCTATAGCTTTTAGATTACGGCTGCAACCCACTATTTACCTAAGTGATTCTGAACCTTTTTACACTTGAGCTTGATCTTAAGTTGTGTTCCTCTACCTACAAGAGCGTCAAAGTTTTCTCTCCTTATATTTCTTTTTTTTTTTTAATTTAAGAGGAAAAAGAGAAAAACACAAAACAAAACAAAGCAGTGTAAGGTTACACATAATACAGAACTACAAAAAAAAATAACAGTAAGAAATCACCTGTTAATAGATTACATATTATCATCTTGGAAATAGTTGCTCAAATCACAGTATCAAAGAATACAAAGTAGACATTCAAACAGAGAGACTGCAAACAGCTGTGTTCAATGATCCAAAAACATTAATATAGTCAGCTATTTAACATCCCTAAACACACTTGCTGTTATATCCGTTAGAGCTCTTTTTTTTTTCCCTCCCTCTCTTTTTTACAACAAAATTTACACATTTTGGATTTTATTACTCCTTAGTTCTTATTACTTTTTGGGGGGGGGAGAGAATAAAGTCAAATATGGCAAAACAAAGCTGTAAGTCAAAACCAAGGATAGACATAGCACATGATGTAGAACAGAGTACAAGGTTATTAACAATGGTTATCAACATTGTCTCTTGTTTCCTTAAAAGGAATTGTCTATCTCATTAGATATTATAAAGTTGGACAAAACAGTGGAGAACAAGACCAATAAAACTTAGGCATTGTGAACATTACAGGACTTCCAAAGGAGACAATAGTCAAACCAGAATGGGCATCTTTGTGAATCTTATTGCTTTCAAATTAGTTGCCTATACCCTCAGACTTACTACTATCGCACAGAATGGAACAGAGTCTAATCAGTCAAAACAAGATCTTGGGAGTATTACAGGACTTCAAAACAAGTTAATAGGAGATCAAAAAGAGTTACTACTATATATCCTAATTTTTTAAATTTTTCCCTTAATTAAAATAAACATAAGAAATAGCTAAATATTTTTTTTAAAGAATAGTAGTTACCATAGTGTCTGTCTTTTTCCTTAAAATATTTGGATAAAACTTCATATACTATAGCTTCAAATATTTCCATATCAAAAAGCCCAGAATAAAGCCTTTCTAATTAATAAGTGAAAATTTTATAAGGCTTCAAGGCCACATAATGGGGAATCATGATTATCACATATTTTTATATATTTGAATCATTACTTACATTAGGGAAACTATTCGGTATTCATACATGCGAGATTGATTTATTTCACTTATGAGTATGGTCTCAAGCTGCGCCCATTTATTGATAAATATCTCAATGCGATCCTTCTTTATAGCTGAATAATACTCCATTGTATAGAAATACCACAACTTTTTTATCCATTCCTCAGTTGATGGACACTTGGGTTGTTTCCAAGATCTGGCGATTACAAATTGTGCTGCTATAAACATAGGTGCACATATATACCTGTGGTATGATGCTTTCAGTTCTTCTGGGAATATGCCTAGAAGTGGAATAGCTGGAATAAATGGGATTTCCAATCCCAACTTTTTGAGAAACCTCCAGACAGACCTCCACAAAGGCTGTACCAGTCTACACTCCCACCAACAGTGCAGGAGAGTTCCTTTTTCCCCACAGCCTCTCCAGCATTTGTTGTTGTTGGTTTTCTTGATCCTGGCCATTCTTTCAGGAGTGAGATGGTATCTCAGTGTGGTTTTAATTTGCATTTCTCTAATGACCAATGATGATGAGCATTTTTTCATGTATTTATTTGCCATTTGCATTTCTTCATCTGAGAATTGCGTATTCATCTCAGATGCCCATTTTTGGATTGGATCTTTGAATTTTGGAGGTCTGAGTTTTTTTAATTCTTTATATGTTTTAGACAAGAGTCCCTTGTCTGAGAGAGAGTTCACTAAAATCTTTTCCCAGTTTGTGGGTTTTCTTTTCACTATGCTGGAGATTTCTTTTGACATGCAGAAACTTTTTAATAAGAAGTGGTCCCAGTTATTGATTCTGGGAAGTATTTCCCGTGCAGTTTGAGTCCTATTCATGAATTCTCTACCTACTCCTATGTCTCCAAGGTTTCTACCCAATTTGTCTTCCAATAGATTTAGCGTTTCTGTTTTAATATTCAGATCTTTGACCCATTTAGATTTTAATTTAGTACATGGTGATAGACGTGGGTCTAGCTTTAGTTTTTGGCAAATGGAGAGCCAGTTTTTCCAGCACCATTTATTAAAGAGACTGTCGTTCTTCCAGTGAACCTGCGTGGCTCCTTTATCAAAGATAAGGTGGTTGAGTGTGTTTGTAGTTGTGGTTGTATCTTCTAATCTATTCCATTGATCTTCAGCTCTGTTTTGATTCCAATACCATGTTGATTTTACTACTGTTGCTTTTTAGTATAATTTCAAGTCAGGGATTGTGATGCCTCCTGCTTTGTCTTTGCTGCTTAGAATTGCTTTTGCGATTCTAGGTCTCTTCTGGTTCCAGATGAAATTTAGGAGTGATTTCTCTAGATCTATAAGGTATGTTGATGGTATTTCTATTGGGATTGCATTGAATCTGTATAAGAGTTTTGGGAGAATGGCCATCTTCACAATGTTTGTTCTTCCTATCCATGAGCAAGGGATGTCTTTCCATTTCCTGAGATCATCTTCAATTTCCTTTTTCAGTGTAATATAGTTTTCACTGTATAAGTCTTTCACTTCTTTCGTAAGAGTAATTCTTAAATATTTCATTTTTTTTGCTTGCTAATGTGAATAGTCCAGTTTCCCTTATTTCCCTCTCTGTGGTTTTGTTGTTTGTGTATAGGAATGCTATTGATTTCTGAGTATTGATTTTGTATCCAGCCACATTACTGAATTTATTTATTGTATCTAAGAGTCTTTCAATGGAGCTTAGGGGGTCTTCTATGTAGAGTATCATGTCATCTGCAAACAATGACAACTTAACTTCTTCTTTTCCTATCTTTACCCCTTTTATTTCTCTTTCTTGCCTAATTGCTCTGGCTAGTACTTCCAGTACTATATTAAATAGGAGTGGTGATAAAGGACATCCTTGTCTTGTGCCTGATTTTAAAGTAAAGGCTTTCAATTTTTGGCCATTTAGTATGATGCTGGCTGTTGGTTTGTCATAAATGGCCTTTATTATATCGAGGTAAAGACCATCTATTCCAATTTTCTGTAGAGTTTTTATCATGAATAAATGTTGGACCTTATCGAAGGCTTTTTCTGCATCTATAGAAATGATCATGTGATTCTTATTTTTGGCTTTATTGATATGGTGGATTACATTTATTGATTTGCGTATGTTGAACCATCCTTGCATTCCTGGGATGAATCCACTTGGTCATGGTGTATAATCTTCTTGATGATTTGCTGGATCCTATTTGCCAATATTTTATTGAGGATTTTTGCATCTGTGTTCATTAGGGAGATCGGTCTATAGTTCTCTTTTATAGTTGGGTCTTTCTCAGGTTTTGGTACTAGAGTGATATTTGCTTCCAGGAATGACTTAGGAAGGATTGCTTCCCTTTCAATTTCATTGAATAGTTTGAGGAGTGTCGGCATTAGGTCTTCTTTGTATTTCTTGTAGAATTCTGCAGTGAATCCATCTGGGCCTGGGCTCTTCTTGGTGGGTAAGGACTTAATTACATTTTCAATTTCAGTAACCGAGATTGGGTTATTCAACAATTTTACATCCTCTTGATCTAGCTTTGGCACTTCATATGCTTCTAAGAATCTGTCTATTTCTTCTGTGTTATCAAACTTTTGAGAGTAGAGGTTTTCGAAATAGGTGTTGATGATCTTCTGTATTTCTATTGGGTCTGTAGTGACTTCTCCTTTTTCATTTCTTATTGCATGAATTTGAGCTTTTTCTTCCCTTTTTTAAATAAGGTTGGCTAGGGGCTTATCGATTTTATTTATTCTTTCAAAGAACCAACTCTTTGATTTGTTGATCCTTTGGATTGTTTTGGATTAGTCTCTATTGCATTGATTTCTGCTCTGATTTTTATAATTTCTTCTCTTCTTTTGGCTTTGGGCTTGACTTGCTCTTCTTTTTCTAGCTGTTTGAGGTGTAGCATCAAGTTATTTATTTGTATTCGTTCTGTTTTCCTGATGTGGGAACTCAGTGCAATAAATTTTCCTCTCAGGACGGCTTTCATTGCATCCCACAGATTCCGGTAAGTTGTATCTGCATTTTCATTTTCTTTTAGGTATTGTTTGATTTCTTCTTTAATTTCTTCTGTGACCCACTGATTACTCAAGAGTGTGTTATTCAGTTTCCATGTGTTTGTGGGATTTTTGCAGTATCTTTTATCGTTAATTTCTAATTTTAGAGCGCTGTGATCCGATAACATGCAAGGGATGATTTCAGCTCTTTTGCACTTGTTTAAATATGTTCTATGAGCTAATATATGGTCTATTTTAGAAAATGATCCATGTACTGCTGAGAAGAATGTGTATTCTGATGTTGTTGGGTGGAACATTCTGTATATGTCTATCAAACCCATTTGTTCACAGGTATGATTCAGTTCTGTTATTTCTTTACTCATTTTCTGTCTGGTCGATCTGTCCCTTGGTGTCAATGGTGTATTAAGGTCTCCTGTTACAATTGTGTTACTGATAATTTGAGTTTTCATTTCTGTTAATAATTGTTTTATATAACTGGGCGCTCTGGAGTTTGGTGCGTATATATTTAAGATAGTTGTCTCTTCCTCTTGGAGTTTTCCCCTTACGAGTATGTAGTGACCTTCTTTATCCTTTATGGTCATTGTTGGTTTAAAGTTCACGTTGTCTGCAAACAGAATGGCTACTCCTGCCTTTTTTTGGATTCCTGCTGCATGAAGAATTGTTTTCCATCCTTTGACTTTCAGTCTGTGAGTATCCTTCTGGGTTAGATGGGTTTCCTGTAAACAGCATATGGTTGGATTTTGTTTCTTGATCCATTCTGCTAGTCTGTTTCTTTTGATTGGTGCATTGAGACCATTTACATTAATGGTTATTACTGTTAAATGTTGGTTAATTGTAGGATTCTTATCTCTCTGCTGTTGCATCTTTTTCTTTCTGTTCTGTTTAATTATTTGCTTTGCTTAGTGGTTTTTTCCTTTGTGTATCTAAACTGTCTTTCAATATTTTTTGCAGGGTTGGTTTGGTGTTCATGAAGTTCTTCAGCTGTTCTTTGTCATGGAAGTATCGTATTTCACCATCTATTTTAAATGATAGTTTTGCAGGATATATCAGTCTATTTTGGAAATCATTTTGCTTTAGGATCTGGAATACTTCACTCCATGCTCTTCTTGACTTTATTTTTTGTGATGAGAAGTCTGATGTGATTCTGATAGGTTTTCCTTTATAAGTGATCTGTCTTTTCTCTCTGACAGCTTTTAATAATCTATTCTTGTGTTGGATTTCTGGGATGGTGATTATTATATGTCTGGGTGTAGTTTTATTTTGGTTATGACTATTTGGAGTTCTATATGCTTCACTGATCCTGATGTCAGTTTCTGATCTCATGCTTGGGAAGTTTTCAGCTATTGCTTCTCTAAATATCCTCTTGATATCCTTTATGTTGTCTCCTTCTTTTTCATTAATCCCTATCATTCTTATGTTATTCTTCTTTGCATCATCTTGCAGTTGTTGAATTGTTGTTTCCTGATTCCTTGTTATTTTCAAAAGATCTTTCCTTTCCTGTTCACTAGCTGCAATCCTGTCTTCAAGGTCTGAAATTCTATCTTCACTTTCATTAAGGCGGTTTTTACAACTTTCAGTGGAGTTTTTTATTTCCTGTATATCTCTGTGCATCTGCATTATGTATTCTGTTTGTTTCTTATATTGCTCATCTAGGGATTCTATCTTTTTGTTTAGTTCCTCCAATTTTTTATCTGTGTTTTCTTTAGATATATTTAGAATCTCTTTCATTTCTTTTATCATTTCTTCTTTTATCTGGGATATTATTTCGAGTTTGAATTTCTTTAAAGCTTCCTGGAGTTGCTTGTCAACTTCAGTAGCTATTGTGTCTGATATATGAGGAGGATGGGATATATTTTCTTCTAAATACATTTCTCCTAGGGTTTCCTGAGATGGGCTGGAGGTTTGAGGTTGTAATTTGGTCATTCATTTTGTCATTTTCCTATATTTCTGTGTTTCAAGTGTTATTTGAAAGCCTCCTCAGGATCTGTTGAAAATCCCCTTCTATGTTTGCAGCTACTGAGACTCTGGCACCACTCTACCCCAGGCCATTGGGCCTGCAGAACCAATGGCCCTCCTCTGCTTGTTCAGAACTCCGCGGTTCCAGACAAGCTGGGCCTCAGGGACACTGTGCGCCCACCTGCCCCTTGGTAGACCCACAGCTCTTGGATCGCAGCCGGGTTAGGGTACTCACCACAGACCGCAGTGCCTCAGGAGCCTGTTATCCCTCCCTGCTTGCAGAGATATCCACAGTCCTCCAGACAACAGAAGGGCCTCCTGCGGGCACTCCGGATCCACCCGGCTGCTCCTCTGCACGCAGATGGCTATGCGCGGCTGGGCACAGGCCGAGGTGCCTCAGGAACCTGGGATCCCTCCTCCTCCAGACAAAGGAAGGGGCTTCTGCAGGCACTCTGGATCCGCGCAGCTCCTCCTCTGCACACCGATGGCTAGGCGCAGCTGGGCACAGGCCGAGGTGCCTCAGGAACCCGGGATCCCTCCTCCTCCAGACAAAGGAAGGGGCTTCTGCAAGGCTCCGGATCCGCGAAGCTCCTCCTCTGCACACCGATGGCTAGGCGCGGCTGGGCACAGGCCGAGGTGCCTCAGGAACCCGGGATCCCTCCTCCTCCAGACAAAGGAAGGGGCTTCTGCAGGCGCTCTGGATCCGTGCAGCTCCTCCTCTGCACACCGATGGCTAGGCGCGGCTGGGCACAGGCCGAGGTGCCTCAGGAACCCGGGATCCCTCCTCCTCCAGACAAAGGAAGGGGCTTCTGCAGGCGCTCCGGAACCGCGCAGCTCCTCTTCTGCACACCGATGGCTAGGCACGGCTGGGCACAGGCCGAGGTGCCTCAGGAACCCGGGATCCCTCCTCCTCCAGACAAAGGAAGGGGCTTCTGCAGGCGCTCCGGAACCGCGCAGCTCCTCCTCTGCACACCAATGGCTAGGCACGGCTGGGCACAGGCCGAGGTGCCTCAGGAACCTGGGATCCCTCCTCCTCCAGACAAAGGAAGGGGCTTCTGCAGGCACTCCGGATCCGCGCAGCTCCTCCTCTGCACACCGATGGCTAGGCGCCTCTCCTTATATTTCAAACCTGTCTGCAGCTCCTGGACGAGCTGCCCCTATTTCCCTCTGGTTTCCTGTCACATAGGGCATTATTTTCTCATATTTGACTTTTGGTCCATAAACACTCTTTCAGGTTGATTATATTTCGTATATAAAGCATCTCAATGGACCGTATCTCCTGATCTATTCTGTCTGTGTTTCTTTTAGTTAGTGTATCAAGGCCATCTATGTTATAGATTACTGCCAACCTTTTCTGTCCTATGTCTGCTATATTATTTTTTTGCCATTGCTTGTCAACTTTGCTCCTTCATTCCACCATCTCCCCTGTTTATTGAGGCCTCTCTGTCACTATTCCTGAAACCTTGTTTTTTTTTTTTTCTCTCTCTAGAATGTCCTTGAGTATTTTTTGTAGGGCTGGATTGGTGGTTTGAACTCCCCCAGTTCTTTGTCATAGAAGCATCTTGTTTCTCCATTAGTTTTGAGAGACAGTTTTTAAGAGTACATCAATCTGCGTTGAAGGTTATTTTCTTTCAAGGCTTGTAATATTTTGCTCCAAGCTCTTGTGATGAATTTCTGGGATCTTGATTATCATATGTCTGGATGTAGATCTGTTTTGCTTGTAGGTGGCTAGAGTTCTGTATGCCTCATACCCCTGAATAGCATTTCCTTTTCCTATGCTTGGGAAGTTTTCCTTAATTATTTCCATGAATAGTCTTTGTATTTCATTTGTGTTTACCCCTGCTTCTTCACTCACATTTTTTATTCTTAAGTTATAGATCCTCTTGTCATCTTCTAGCCTTTGTATTGATACTTTCTGGATCCTTGTTATTTTTAAGAGATCTTTCCTTTTGTGCTCATACATTGCAAACCTATCTTCAAGTTTTGATAGTCTATCTTTAGTTTCTTTCAAGAAATTTTGCCAGCTTTCAGTAGAGGTTTTAATTTCCTGATAATCTCTTCAAATCTGTTTCATGCATTCTAGATTTTTAAATATTCTTCATTGAATGTTTCCCTCCTTTTTCTGTTCCTCCATTATTCCATCTGTGTCTTCTTGAGAGGTGCTTAGCATCTTTTATTAATCTTCTTATAACTTGCTTTACTTGTATTAGTATTTCTGTTTTGAGTTCTTCTATAATGTCATGAAGATATTTCTTTATGTCAGCTGATGCTGTTTCTGATATTGCATATTTGCTGACCTTGATGTCTTCTGTATTTACTTCTCCTGGATCCATATTCCCTGGATTGGTGGCTGGAGGCTTTTTCTTGTTTCTTTCTCTTGTCACGTTTCTGGTTCCTTCCAGATAGGAGTTATAGTAGAGGTCCCAGGCCTTTTCTGTATTGGTTATGGTTACAGTGAAGCATGCTGGCTAAGGATTGTTGCCCTCTCCAGTTTGCTATTGATCACTGAGATGCAAGCAGGGGTGGTATAGGCTGGCCCCACACCTCCAAGCCAGTAAACTAGCAGTCACCTTAGTATGTTAGTGTTTGATGCCAGATGGAACTGGTTTGGTCCATTTTGGGGGCAATTTCATCCCTGGCTATTGGGTTCCTTCCAGGGGCCTGACCAAGCCAAAGCAGATCCTACCAATCTACTCTGTGCCAGGGGCAGCCAACTGAAGCCATTGTGGTTCCAGATTCAGGCCCATCCTGCTTGATTCCAATATGTAGTCCAGCTGGTCACCCCCTCCCACAGGAGAACCAAATTCTGAGCACTCAGTGTGGGCCAGTGCAGATCTCCATGTAGGCTCTGTTCTCCATTGTGATGCATCCTCCTGCTGAGGATTTGAAATGATCAAATATTTAGCTTTTTTTTTAAAACCTCATCAATAAACTTTATTATTCTTTTTATAAGCACACCATATTTTATTACCAAAGGATAGAAAATGAATCCAATGAAGCTAATTTCTAGACATATTACCTCCTTTCTTAAAATTAATGCTTTCCAGACTTATTCTTTACAGGATATAAATCATATAAATTACTATTTAAACATGAAAATAATTCAGATGTAATGTTTGGTCACAAGTTTCTTGAAGTTTATTATAATATTTTGTGTTGATCAAGTATATAGAAATTCTGGAATATTTTTAAAAATGGAAATACAGTGAAAAATGAGAAAAGTATTATTACAATTTGAAGGCTCCATATTTGGTTCCTCATTTGTGAGCTATAGTTTTAGTACTCTTTCAGATACCTGACAGTGATAGGACAACAGATAAGAAGTAAAACCTAGCAATTTTATTACTATATGAATAATATATTTTTGTAATTCAATAGTAATTGAGTTATTTTAATAAGTGATTGTATCATTTTTATAAAATCATAATTCCCTCTATATTTTTACTTCTTATTTTTAAAATTTTTTTGAAATAAAAAAATACAACAGAACAAGACACAACAAAGCCAATTGAGACAGTGTAGTGAAATTGGTACAGAACTTCACAGCAGGTTACTGGGATAACAGCAATAGGTATCACAGTATATCTCATTATCGTCACAATAGTTGTTCTTTCAATCACATACAGCAAAATAAAAATGAAGTACAGAACAAATAGAACTTATCAAAACAGAATATTGAATAGAACAGTACCATTAATCAAAATAAAGCAAAACAGTAGTAAAAATATTTTCCTTCAAAAAGATGGTAGAAGGAAATCCCCCTTATTTGCTATATTGCATATGGTCAACCTCCCAAGAGATGCTCAGATCTCTGGTTCCCATTTGCTAAAGGGGCAGGGGAAGTAGGGTGTTTGACTCTAAGCCTGTGCACCAGTAGGCTCACTATTGCTTAACAGGGAGGCGAGCTGCTTGCTTGGTTTCCCAGTGTCCTAAGTTCCAACATGGAGCAGATCTCAGGAGACTCTGGTGGTTCTCCCTTGGGGCTGGTACAGCCTGCCACACCACAGCTGCTTACCAGGAAGGTGAGCTGCTTGCTTGGTTTCCCAGCATCCTAAGTTCCAACATGGCGTGGATCTCAGGAGATGCTGGTGGTTTTCCCCCTGAAGTGGCTGTAGCCTGCCACACCACAGCTGCTTACCAGGGAGGTGAGCTGCTTGCTTGGTTTTCTAGCGTCCTAAGTTCCAACATGGCATGGGTCTCAGGAGACACTCGTGGTTTTCCCTCAGGGGCTGCTGCAGCCTGCCACACCACAGCCACTTACCAGGGAGACGAGCTGCTTGCTTGGTTTCCCAGCATCCTAAGTTCCCAAATATTTAGCTTTAAAATGACACATCATTTCATTGACTTCTTATTGGTGGATCTTGAGGTTTTAAAGTTTTTTTACAACTATAAGTAGTATTGTTTTTTTTCCACTTGTGATTTTCTTTGAAATAAATAGTATTGTAAAAACACATTTATTTAAAAAATCTTTTTACTTTATTCTTTTTAATTTTTTTTTGTCTTTTTCCTTTTTATCAGTACCGGGGATCGAACTCATGACTGCCTGCTTGCAAGGCAGGCGCTTATGCCGCTGAGCTAAATCCCCAGCCCCTACTTTATTCTTTACAAATTGAAGGGATGAAGTTTCTGGTTTAAAGGATGTGTGTATTATTATTATTATTCTGAGAATTGAACCTCTGTCTTGAGTCTCAGAATTTTCATTTTTATTTTCTGAGACAGGGTGTCCATAAATTGCTAGTTTGCCCAGACTACATTCAAATTTTGACTCTCTTGTTTCAGTTTCTTTGAGTGCTGAGATTACAAGCACTTCCTACCATGCTTGGCCTCATGTTAACCTTTTTTCTTTTTGAGATAGCATCTCACTGTGTAGTTCAGGCTGGCCTTGAGATCACTATGTAGCCCAGGCTGGCCTTGAGCTCAGGGTGATCTTCCTGCCTCAACCTCTTGAGTGCTGAGATTACAACATGCACCACCATGCTTGGGCTGCATGTTAACATTTTTGTTATTGTCAAAGTGTTTCCCTCCTAAAACTCTGTATTTATTTGGAATCTCAGCATTATAGCATTGAATGCCTCTTTTCTACAACCTAATCAAATATTATCCAATGTCAATTTTAAATCTTTTCCAAGCTCAGAGATGGGAAGTATATAAAAAATATTTTACTATGTATTTCTGTGGATTTTTTTTTACTGTATTTGGAACTGCTTAAGTTGTTATTCCTGTTTTCTTTGATTTTCTTGTCTTTTTGTTATTGAAAATTTAAATATTGCATTTTACATTATAAAAGTCATCATACTAAAAAATCATTTAGTATGGGAAATTAGAATGAAAAATAGAAGTTTTGAGTTCTTTTCTTCAGGTGCCACTATCTTTTTTTTTTTGAGACAAGATGCTGTTAAGCAGTTCAGGCTGGCCTTGAATTCACTATAACTATAGCCCAGGCTTGTCTCAAACTTGCCGCTATCTTCTTGCCTCAGCCCCTGGAGTGCTGAGATTACACAAGTGTGTCACTATACCAGACAATCTTTCTTTTCTTTTCATTTATTTATTTTTTTCAAGGCTTTGAGACAGGGTCTCCCTATGCAATCCAGGTTATCCTTGATTGAACTCACTATGTGGCCCAGGCTAACTTTGAGCTTGTTGGATTTTCTCCTACCTTGGCCTCTCAAGTGCTGAAATTACAGGCCTGTGCCACCACACCTGGTTTAAGGATTATGCTTTAGTGTCCCAGAGGTAATTTCTGTTTGACTTTGTTTTTTTTTTTTTTTTTTTTTTTTTTTGGTATCAGGGATCGAACTCATGACCTCATGCTTGCCAGGCAGGCACTCACGTCGTTGAGCTAAATCCCTGGCTCTTTAGGGAGTTTGTTATTACTGGATTTTTAATGCTGGTGTCTCCTCCAGGTGGTTTATAACCACCTGCAAAAGAATTTTTGTGTCCTGCAAAAAGAATTGGTCAAAACAAGCATAAACAATTGGTGGCAAAGTTTTACTGAAGGTAGAAGAGAAACAGGCTTTGTAGAGTGAGTTTGGGTCTTATCAGGACAAGAAAAACACTTTGCAGCATGAGAATGGGCCAGCATACATAAGTGATCACAGTGGAAAACACTTAATGGGGCTGTAGTTTTTATGTCACCCACTCCTCAAGCTGACATCAGGTCCAGGGCATCCTATTGAAAACCTTCTAAGTTCTTGTGAGAAGTCCCTTTGCAGGGCTTTGGGAACTATTCTGCACATGCCTTGATATTTTATAATAGGTCACACCCACTTCTCTAGACAGCTTTGCTATTCCCTAATTTCCTGTTTTATCACCATGCCCAGCTTCAGAAGAAATTTATTTTATTTTATTTTAAAGAAAAAAAAAACCCAGATAAATCAAGAAGCAAAAAAACCTAAAAAGCAAGAGCAAAAGCAAAAAATAACAACTACATATAGGTTTTCAAAACAAGATAATAGCAATTTAACCATGGTTGTGACACTGCACATTGCTATCTTCAAAGTAGTTTCTCAGGCCACTAGACACAGGGATAAAACAAAACAGTAAAATGGAACAAAACATTGGATTTCAAAAACAAGACAGGAGAAAGTCCCCACAGTTGCCACAATGCACTTTGCTGTCTTCCAAGTAGATGCCCAGATCACCAGCCCCAGGTCTGCAAGATCAACCAAACAATATGAGCATCAAGCTATTATTTTCACTTTAGTTGCTATCATATCAGCCAGAGTCCTCTGAATCAGTTAGTTGCTTATCATGGGTGTGTGTGTGTGTGTGTGTGTGTGTGTGTGTGTGTGCGCGCGTGTGCGCGTGTTTCTTCTTCCGATTTTCCAGCTCATGCACCAGATGGCTCATGGGAAAGGCACGGTTTGTCTTACTAAGCTGCATGGTGGAGCCTGCTTCATGGGAAAGCATGGTTCTGTTTCCTGCTGAGTCTCTTACTGAGCTGCATAGTGCTTCATGGGAAGGCATGTTTCTCCAGAAGAAATTTTTTGGGTACTCAAATTTAGTACCTCATGCTTACCAGGCAGGTACAGAGTCACTGAGCTAAATCCCTGGCCAGAAGAAAAAATTTTAATAGCTTGTGTGATATCAAGAGATTAATGAATTTTATTATATAAAGGTTTGATTTTTTTATTCAAAATATTTAATAGTATATATTACTCTCCATATCTGTCAGAGACCCCTGCACTGAGCCCCAATCCCCTTCCAGGTGTTATAGCACGCAAAAGAAAGAAAGAAAGAAAGAAAGAAAGAGACACAAAATGGCAGAACAGTGGGAATCTAGGATGACCAGTTCATGAGGCAACCAGAACCTGAGCATTTATTGACTGAGCAGGGTATTTGAGAAGGGGATTATCAGAATACTCAGAGGGGGTGGCTGTCGTCTTATGCTGAGAAGGATCTTGGCTTGGTGCATTTTTAGTCTTTGTAGTTTTAGTCTTAGTAGTCTCAGTCTTAGTCTTAGTCTTAGTAGGTAGGAGAGGATGGCTCACCCCTAAAGTGACTATGGGAAATTTCAAATGGGTGATACCAAAAATCCCTTTGTTCATGCCTTAAGGAAGTATACCATTATGAATTTGTGGTCCCCAACACCTACCTTTGTTTAAATTTTTTCCTGATAATGCATCTTCTCATTCTTTATAATGGTTATGTAGTATCTCATTGTTTGAATGAAGTATTTTGCCACTCCTTTACTTATTTTCTCAGTAATGAGGATTTGACTCCATGCCTTTGAACTAAAAGCTACAAGTACAAGACTTTTATCTCATTTATGTTTTGATACTGGGACTCCAACATAGGACCTTGAGCTTGGTAGGCAGATGTTGTGTTGCTGAATTATATCCCTGACACCTGTTTTATTTTATTATTTTTGAGACAGTATCACTAAGCTGCTAAGTTGTCCAGGTTGGGCTCCATCTTGTGATCTTGTCTCAGCCTCCCAGAGTGTTAGGGTCACCAGTCTTTTATTTCTGGATATATAATTGCTCCTAATTTTTTACTACTAGAGTTCTAATAAATTCTGTGAGATACAATATTTGTGTATTTGTTTTGGGAGTTAAATAATTTTATTCCAATTAATTTGAAAGTAATAACATCATGGGATAATCAGTCTTCTCATTTTACATGACATAAATATTTGAAAAAAATGCATGATCCAGGCATGGTGGCGCACACTTGTAATTCCAGCACTCTGGAGGCTAAGATAGGAGGATTGCTCTGAATTTGAAACCTCTAGGCTATCCAGTGATTTGAAGACTAGCTTGGATTACATAGTGTGATTCTGAAAAAAAAATGCATGAGGTGAGTAAGTTAAATTTGTCTTTTCTAAAAAATTTCAGGTTTATCAAGGTTTGATTATCAGTGTTATATTGTGTGTGTGTGTGTGTGTGTGTGTGTGTGTGTGTGTGTGTGGCTGTGGAGATTCAACTCAGGGACCTTGCATTAAGCTGCACCTCCAGACTTTTTGATTTTTTGACAAAGTCTAAGTCATTGAGTTCTCCAGGCTGAATTAAATTTTAGATCTTTCTTCTGCCTCCCAGAGTGCTGGGATTTCAGTAACTTTGAAAGGGCAGATCCTTCTCCTTCTCCTTCTCCTTCTCCTTCTCCTTCTCCTTCTCCTTCTCCTTCTCCTTCTCCTTCTCCTTCTCCTCCTTCTCCTTCTCTTCTCCTTCTCCTTCTCCTTATCCTCCTCCTCCTCCTCCTCCTCTTCCTCCTCATCCTTCTCCTTCTCCTTCTTCTTCTCCATCTCTTCCTTCTCCTCCTCCACCTTCTTGCCCTTTTGTTTTCAGCTCTTTGGAATAACTATTCTACTTTATGGAATTTAATGTTGCCTGATTCTAGAATTGTAAAATAAAGCCAATTGAGATCTCAATATCAGTTGTTATAATTTTATTATTTCACAAACTAATAACCCTGTAGACTATTATCTTTCACAAACTTAAACTCTTGACCACTTATTAGCATGTTGAATTCAGTAGAAGACAAATCAAGTAAATGGAATTTGTATAAGGAATACAAATGCCTCAATATTTGAAAATGAGCCAACAAAATCCACTCTATCTAAACTCTAAAAATTATGTGATCGTCACAATAGATGTAGAAAGAACATTTGACAAAGCTGAGTATCTATTTTCATCTAGTCAAGAATTACAGGGAATTTACCCAATTAGACAAAGAACACTCATGAAGTACTTCAGCTAATATTACACTTAAAAACTGAGAGGCTAAATATTTTCCTCTTAAGTTCAGGGAATATGATGTCAGTTCTTACCACTCCCATTCAACACTGTACTGGAGATCTTAGCCTGTACAAAACCTAATAAAAGCATGCATACTGCAAAAGAAAGAGAACTATGGTATCCCATATAACTGTTTGTGTAGAAAAACTTCAAATGTATAAAAAATATTAGAACTAATAAGTGAGTTGTAGGACAGAAGTTTAACAGGCAAAAATGACTGGCATTTTATATAGTGATATTTCAGTGAGTTTTCCCATTACTAGGACAAAATATCTTACCTACAATTTAAAGAAAGAGAGTCTTGGGCTGGGGGATGTAGCCTAGTGGCACAAGAGCCTGCGTACCACATGTAAGGTCCTGAGTTTGATTTCTGGTATAAAAAAAAGGCAAGTCTTATTTTGATCAGTTTGATCGAATCCAAAGGTTTCAAGACCCATGTGGTTAGGTAGCACCATAACCAAGACTCACTTGTAATACCAGTTTCCTGTGTTAGCCATTTTCCTGTTTCTAGGACAAGATACCTACATCTACAATTTAAAGTGGGGAGAGGTTTATTTTGGCTCACAGTTTTTGTGGGTTCAGTCACCAGCTCCTAGGTAGAAATGTCTTGGCAGAACAGCACAGTAGAGGAAAGCTATTTATGTCATGGTGGCTAAGAAACAGAGAGGCAGGAAGAGATGGGATTGAGAATAAACCACTCCAATTCATGCCTTCAGCGTATTGCCCCTTCCCACCAGTCCCCACCTCAGAAGGTGAGACTTTTGGGGGACACTTGAAATCTAAACAACACCGAGTGGGAACAACAGTAAAAAATCAAAACAAAACAAAGCAGAATTGTTTTAGGCTTCTCTGCACACTGTAACAAAGGACTAAAACTGAGTGCTTCTTAAGACAACATAAATTTTCTGTCACATTTTTGGAGGTTATCGGTCTGAAGTCAAAGTATGGGCAAAGCCATGCTTACTCACTCAAGTTTGTGTGGGAGAATTCTTCCTTGGCTTTTCTAGATTTTGGCATTCACTGGCTTGTAGCAGTAAAGCTCCATTCTCTGCCTCTGTGTTTGTTGAGCATTTGTATCCTTTATGTTTGTACCTCAAAATGATGTTCTTTCTGTATTTCTTTTCTTTTCTTCTCTCCACCTGTTTTTTTTTTTTTTTTTTGCTGGTTGAATCTAGTCCTTTTCGTTTTTATTTTGAGGTAGTATCTTGTTAAGTTGTCCAGGCTGAACTTGAACTTGTGATCCTCAGATCTCAGCCTCCCAGAGTGTTGGAGTTGCAGGCATGTGTTACTGCTCTTGGTGTCTTTTCTTCTCATAAGGGTGTTGGTCATTTGGATTAAGGACTTACCATATTCAAGTATGACCACATCTTAATTTAATTACATCATATTATTATTAACAACACTATTTCCAGTATAAGTTCCCACTTGCACATTCAGGAGGTTAGGACTTTGTGACAGTTAATTGATAGTGTGAACTTGAGTAAGAAATGTACAAATAAACTGGATCACATAGTTCTGGGTGCAGAAACTCACCCTTGGAAGGATCATCACCAGAATTGTATAAAAGGGAAATGAGGAAAGAAGATTTGCTTTTGTTTCTTGCAAAGAGTTTCAACTTTTGCCTTGTCCTTTGAACAGCATCTCCTTGATTCCTTCAGCATTCTGATGTAGACTTGCATAGGAAACTACAGTGGGCTTCCAGGCTTCTGACTGGATCTCTGTTGTGCAGATAGATCTTTTGCCCTCTTCCACACTTGACCCTGTGGGTAGTCATTATAAGCCAATCTTGTAAATTCTTATGTTTTTATTTGTATATTTTGCATTAAATCTGTTTCCCAAGTAAGCACTGACTGACACATTTTTGGAGGGCATAATTCAATATATGACTTAATAGCATAAAACATATTTTGTAATCAATCCAAGAACATATGTACAAGATTTGTATATAAAATTTGTAAAATTAAATTAAAGAAATTGAAGTTTAAAACAGAGATGTCGTGGGTTAGAAGACAATGTCATTAAAATATCAGCATATCCAAACTGATCTATAGACGATGCCTAATAAAACTCTAAGCAATTATTGTGAAAAATTCTAAATCCTGTTCTAAAAAGTACACAAAAGTGCAAAGAAATCAGAAGAGCCAAAATAATTCTAAGTCAGAACAAAATTGGAGGATTTCTAGCACTTGATTTCAAATCTCATTATAAAGCTACAGACAGTGATATTAACAAAAGATATCAATAGAACAGAATACAGAATCCATTAAAAAAGGTAATTTAATGGAGAAAGAAAAATCTTTTAGCAAATAATGCTAAAACACTGAAACAATTGGGCACATTAATGCAAAAACAAGAACCTCAACCTGTACTTTCTTTTTTTAAAAATCCATTTTATTTGAGGACGCAAAGAAAGAAAAAGAAGAAAAAAACTACAGCAAAATTTCAAAACACATCAATCAGGGGACAACAATGGTACATATATTGTGAACTGTTTTCGCCAAATCATTCACTCAGAGCCCAGGACATCTGCATTCAGTCATCTGCATAACACCAGCACAAATCTTTCTTGTCAGTGAACTCAGAGAGATCAGTAGTATAATTATTTTAACTAATTTATAAGCATATACACACATATACATATGTTTTTTTCAGCTTGTCACACTATTGAAAATATACAATGCTTACACATATGTGTCTTATTTATTTCACTAATTAGTATTGTCTTAAGTTGTGTCCATTTACTACAATGCTGAGTAGTATTCTATTGTGTAAAAATGTCATATCAGGGGCTGGGGATTTAGCTCAGCGGCACCTGCCTTGCAAGCAGGCAGTCGTGGGTTCAATCCCTGGTACCAATAAAAATGAAAAAGACAAAAAAAAAAAAGTCACATCATGGGGATTTAGCTCAGTGGCATAAGCACCTGCCTGGCAAGTGCAAGGTCATAAGTTTGATCCTCAGTACCAAAAAAAAAATTTTTTTTTGTACATTGTTCAGTAAATGGGCATTTAGGTTGTTTACAAGATCTGGCTATTGCAAATTGTGCTGCTGTAAATGTAGGTGCACAGATGTCACTGTATTATCATGTTCTTAATTTTTTTTGGAAGATACACAGAAGGGGAATAGCTGGGTTGAATTTGGTTTCTAATTCTAGGTTCCTGAGGAATCTCTGTACTGGTTTACACAGTGGCTGCACCAGTCTGCATTCCCACCAACAGTGGAGAAATATTCCTTTTTCCTTACAGCCCCTCTAGCATTTGTTATTGCTTAATTTCTTTTTTTTCCCAAAACAATTCAGTTGCTACTTTTTAAAAAATTTTATTTAAAGAAAGACTAAACAAAACAGAAAATAGAAATAATAGAAATAATACATATGTTCAGAGAAAAATAAGCAGTAAGAAATAACTAGTTGATGTTTACATATTGTCATTTTACAAATAGTTGTTCACGGTACAAAAATGGAACATGTAAAGTGGGAATTCAAACAGTGAGACTGCAAACAGTTCTGTTCAACTGTCCAACAAAAACTTAGTAACATGGTTGTCAATCCTATACACTTAAACATACATGTAGTTATCCATATCTTCATTTATGTTTAGATTAAACAAACTAAAGCAGGTTAAAATCATTCTGAACAAAGAATAATAGTATTGCTGGATTTCACATCATGACACTCCGTGATCAGCACTGGGTACTATAGTATCTTTTTGTAAAATTTTAATTTAAAGAAAGACTAAACAAAACAGAAAATGGGTCAAAATAATACATAGTTTCAAAGAAAAAAAATAAACAGTATGAAATCACTAGTTGATGATTACAGATTGTCTTCTTACAAATAGTTATTCAAGATACTAAAGTGGAACTTATAAAGTGGGGATTCAAACAGTGAGATTGCAACCAGTTCTGTCCAACTATCCAACGAAAACTTAGAAACATGGTTATCAATCCTATACACTTAAAGACACATGCAGTTATCCATATCTTCAATTATGTTGAGACTGAATAAATCCAAGCAGGCTAATTAATATCACTCTGAACAAAGATTAATACTATTGCTGGGTTTCACATTATGACACTCCAGGATCAGCACTGGGTATTTTAGTGTCTCTTTTACTTCAAAGTATCTGTTCATTTCATCATGTGTCATAAGATCAGTTCTCATAAACTGTTTACAGATTTTACACATGTATGAGTCTTAACATGTATTTCTATCCATTCTATATTAGAGGGAGAAACAAAACAAAGCAAAGCTAAATAAAACATATTCCTATAAACACATAAAATGAAAAAGACATATAAGACCATTGTACAAAGAGTTCTACTATGGGTCCTGTGCTGTCTCTTGTTATCTTCAATAGAATTGGCTATATCATCAGACATGGTATGATTGAATATATCAGTACATAACAGTATTAATAAAAACACAACTTTGTATATAGTATAGAACTTCAAAAATTGGTAGTTATCAAACCAGAATGTGTATTGTAGAGTCTTGTCATCTTCAGTGTAGTTGCCTATACTCTCAGATTTGATACTATCAATCATATCAGTTTTGAATAAAATCTTCTCTGCTTCATTTTTGTTATGCTCTTTTTTTGCCATCAGTTGTCTGCTTATCTTCTTCATTCTGTTTTCTGCTCCATTCATTGAGGCCTCTCTGCCACTGTTCCTGGAATCCTAGTACTTTTCTCTCTCTCTTGAATGTCCTGAAGCATTCTCTGTAGAGTTGGATTGGTGGTTGCGAATTTCCCAAGTTCCTCTTTGTCTTGGAAGCATCTTGTTTCTCCATTAATTTCTAGAGACAGTTTATCAGGGAATATCAATATGGGCTGGAGGTTATTTTCTTTCAGGGCTTGGAATATTTCACTCCAGGCTCTTCTTGACTTGATGGTTTGTGTTGAGAAGTCTGCCATTATTCTGATGGACCTTCCTTTATAGGTTATATGTTTCTTGTCTCTAACAGCTATTAATATTCTGTTCTTATATTGAATTTCTGGGATCTTGATTATCATATGCCTGGGTGTACTATGTTTTTGGTTGTCGGTGGCTGGAGTTCTGTATGCCTCATAGATCAGAATATCATTTCCTTTTCCTATGTTTGGGAAGTTTTCCTTAATTATTTCTGTGAATATCTTTTGTAGTTCCTTTGTTTGTATCCCAGATTCTTAATTCACATTCTTTATTTTCAAGTTATAGATCCTTTTGTCATCCTCTAGCCTTTGTATTCTTACTGTTTGTTTCCTTGTTATTTAAAAAAATTTTCCCCTTTCATACTCTCACATTGCAAAATTGCCCTCCCGTTTGGATAATCTATCCTTAATTTCTTTCCAGCTGATTTGTCATCTTTCCATAGAGTTTTTTTTTTTTTTTTTTGTCTTTTTCCTTTTTTCCTTTTTATCAGTACCGGGGATTGAACTCATGACTGCCTGCTTGCAAGGCAGGCGCTTAGGCCGCTGAGCTAAATCTGCAGCGATCCATAGAGTTTTAATTTCCTGGTGGTCTCTTTGAATCTGCTTCATGTATTTTATATTTTTTTATATTTTTCACCAAATGTTTCTCTCCTTTGTTTGAGTTCCTCCCTTCTTCTGTCTGTGTCTGCTTGAGGGGTGCTTAGTATCTCTTTTATTAATCTTCTTAAGTCTTATTTTATTTGGCTAAATATTTCACTTTTGAACTCATTTATGAGGTACTGAATATATTTCTTTATGTCCATTGGTGCTGTGTCTGATATTGCATGTTTGCTGTTCTCATTCTCCTTTATATTTACCTGTCCTGGGTCAATGTTCTCAAGGTTGGGACCTGGGGACTTTTTGTTGTTGCTTCCTCTTCCCATCTTTTTTGCTTCTTCCAGGAGGCCCCAGTTTCTTTCTTTGTTGGGTACAATTCTTCTGAAGCGCGCTGGCTAGACGACCCTTCATGCTGCCGTGTGCTAGTGAGTTGCAGACAGGGACAGCATATGCTGGCCCCTCCCCTCTGGATCAGTCAAGGTTCTGTGGCCTGCACTGTATTACTTTGCGGGCTGCCTCCCCTCCAGGTGGTGGCAGCTGGAGCGCTGTGGCGGTGGCGGCAGCAGCGGACTTTGCACCACCTCCCCCCCAATTGGTGGCAGTAACAGGGGCAGGGGTAGGGGCAGTTGGTGGGTGCCGAGTTGCTCCACTCCCCCAGCCTCCGGTGGGACCAAGGTGACAGGTCTTGCAGGTGGCCCATAGGCGCCGGAGCACGGTGGCATGGAGATCAGTCAAGTTGCTGTGGCCTGCACTGTATTTCTTTGTACCGCTTGCCCCTCTGGGTCAGTCAAGCTGCTGTGGCCTGTACTGTCAGTCAAACTTCTTTGTTGCTTGATTTCTTGACAATAGTCCTTCTTTCTGTGGTGAGGTAGAATCTCAGCATTGTTTTCATTTGCGCCTCTTGAATGACAACTGATTCAACCAGTACTTCCTTTTTTTTCCCCTACCAGGGATTGAATTCATAACCTAGCACTTTCCAGGCAACTGTTTATACCACTGAGCTAAATCTCTGGCCCTCAACCTGTACTTCTAAGGAGAAAACACAGGAAAATAACTTGGATTAGGCAACAATTTATTTGCTGTTTTTTTTTTTTTTTAGACAGGTTCCCAATATATAGTTCAGGCTGGCATGGAACTCACTATGCAGCCCAGACTGGCCTCAGATTTACAGCAATCCTCCTGTCTCAGCCTCCTGAGAGCCAGATGTGTGCCACTGTACCTGTCCAGGGAACAATTTGGTGAGCCACAAAATCACAGGCTTTACTAAGAATTATGTTACTAAACTAAATTTTATTAATATCAAAAATCTCAGCTGAGTGTAGGACTCATGCCTGTAATCCTACGACTTGAGAAGCTGAGGCAGGAGGATCACTGTGAGTTTGAGGCCAGCCTGGGCTACATACTGAGTTTAAAGCCACCTTGAAATATACAGTGAGAAACCCATCTCAAAAAGGAGAAGAGCAAAATGAAATTCAAAATCTTATCCTCTTTGAACATCATTATTAAAAATTCTAAGGATAAGATACCAACTAGGATAAAGCACATATCTGTTAAGTGCTTTATATATAGTCAATATGAAAAATGTTCACTACTAAATAACAAAATTCAGTTAAAAGTGAGCAAATGATCTGGAAATTTCACCAAATGTGCAATACAAATGGCAAAAAACCTGAAATATTGAACTTCAGTACTCATTAGGGAGATGAAGATTGAAACCACAATGAGTTGTTTCTGTAACATCTAATGGAAAAAAAAACAAAAAACAAACCAAAACTCCTTACAGTGCCAAGCGCTGACAAGTCTAGAGTGTTCTAGTCAGGTAATGTTATGAAAACAAAATAGCATCATCCAAAGCTACAGACAAAATAAAGACAGGTTTATTTTAATTCATGTTTCTGAAGACTCGGGTTCAATACTAAGCAGCCCACTGTTTTGGGCTCTTGGTGAGGGCAGTACTCCATGGGGGGAGGCAGAAGTAACAGAGACCAGGATCCCCTAATATCTTTCAAAACCAAACAACTCTGTGTCCTAAGAAGTTCTCCTAGGGTCCCTCTTTTAAAAAGTCCACAGCCCTTCTTGGTTCTACCACTCTGGGGACCACGCCTGAGGCGGAACCTGAGGCAGACATTCGCTCAAGTCAAGGCAGGGTGCATCTCTGATTCCGTATCTTGCTGGTAGGAATGCAAAACTGCACAAATGCTTTGCAGAGTTTGACCTGGTTAGAGGTAAACAGGAGTCTTATCTAAATCAGGGGAAGAAAGGTCCGTTGTAGTAGTTTGTTTTCTGAAACAGAAAAGGGTGAGAGATTTCTTAATCAGCACTTTTATCTAGGAGTACAGTGTTTAGGCAAATTTCAACATGTTAAAACTTTTTTGTTTCTCAAAATCCAGATTCACACAATTAAAAAGAATGCGTTTTAGCCAGATGCAGCATACATCTGTAATCCCAGCAATCTGAGAGGCTAAGTGAAGATTTTACATAAAGTTAGAGCCCTGCCTGGGCAACTCAGTGACTGAGTCAGGTCGTGTCTCAAAGTAGAAAATATAAAGGGTTGAGGATCAGGTGGCTGGACTGCTAGGTTGGTCCAACACACAGGGTAGGCTTCACAGCCTGGGTCTCCTCCACCTCTGCCCTTTACAGTGAGTAGGAAAAGTGAGCTACAGGTGTTGCTTCAGGAGCCACGGTGCTCCCAAACTTCCAGCAATAGACCAGGGGTGAGAGAAGGAACATCAGGTAAAGAACATGCATCCAGATATGGACTGGGGTACATTACTATGGGCAATGTAGTTCAAAAGTGTGATCACTGGGTATCATGGAATCCAGCAAGATGGTTTCTCCCAAGAACATGTTCAAAGATGCAGATGACAGCACAAACCCTGAAAAATTAGTGATTAAAAAGTTTTAGGATTACGGTACATGAGCCAAAAGTTATAAATCAGATGTGGCAATTTGCCTTCACATATATAACTATAATTCTAGATGTTGCTAAAATTCATTCAAGCCAAGCCAAGAAAGCCACTGTCAGTGCAGCTGATGTGCAATGGGCAGTCTTTTTATTTTTCAGTTCTCTCCTATTGTCTTTTTCTTACTTTTTATTTTATTGTACATCTTAAATATATATAATGTTAACATTATTCATAGAGAGTTTGTGCTTGTACATGGGGTAACTAATTTCTTTTTTTCTCCATTTCCTTCCTTTCTCTTTAACCTCTCTTCCTCCTTACTTGCAAAAGTTTCTATTGTTTCCTGCTTTTTTTCTCTTGCTCCTTCTTTCCTTTCCCCTTGTCCCTTTTCTTGTTCCCATTCTCATTTGAGTATTTTCTTTTCATTTCTCAATATCTGTTATACATTGTGGCCCCTTATTTATACTGATTTCCATTGTGGTTACACCAGTCTACACCCCCACCAACAGTAAAGAAGGAAGGATTTCTTTGCCTCACAGCTTCACTAGTAATTGTTATTGGTTGATTTCTTGATAATTATTCTTTCTGGGATGAGATGAAATCTCAGCATTTAATTTGCATTTCTTGTTGATCAGTGATGTTGAACATTTTTTCATGTATTTATTTACCGTTTCTACGTCTTCATTGGAGAAGTGTCTGTTCATTTCAGACACTCATTTTTGGGCTTAAATTTGGGGAGGTGTGATTTTTTTTTTAGTTTTTTATTGAATCAACTATTTTTTACATATGTATACATACACACATACATATGTTTTTTCTTTCAGCTTCTCACAAACAAAACAATATCTTTATGTACTTAGATTTCTGTCCTTTGAGAAACAGCTGGCAGATTTTTTTTTCTCACTATGTGGGTTGTCTCTTAACTCTGTTGGTGGTTTTTGTTTTTTGTTTTTTTTGTGTGTGTGTGTGCAAAAGCTTTTTAATAAGATGGGATAGCAGTTGTTGGTTCTTTGTGATACTTCTTTTGTGACTGGAGTTTTGTTTGTAAAGTCTTTGCCTTATTTATGTCTTCAAGAGTTCTACTCATTCTGTCTTCCAGATAATTTAGTGCTTCTCTTTTAAAATTTAGATCTTTGATCCATTTAGATTTTATGTGCATGGGAGAGATATGGGTGTAGTTTTAAACTCTGGCATGTGGAAAGCACTTATTAAAGAAGCTATCTTTCTTTCAGTGAAGGTGTTTGTCTCCTTTGTCAAATACAAATAGGTGTTTGGGGAGGTTTTTTTATCTTCTAATCTATCCATTAATCTTCAGGTCTATTTTTTTCCAGTATCATACTGTTTTTATCAGTAGATTTATAGTATAATTTCAAATCAGAAATTTTGACAACCTCTGCCTTGCCTTTGTTGCTGAGAACTGCTTTTGCTGTTCTAGGTTTTTGGTTTAAATAACTTTTAGGATTGTTTTCTCTAATTCTGTGACATATGCATTGGAATGTTGGCTAAGGTTGCATTAAATCTGTGTAGCAATTTTGGAAGTATGGCCATTTTCACTACTTTGGTTATTTCTATTCAACAAGAGATACCTTTCTATTTTCTGATATCCTCTTTGATCTCAGAATACTATAGTTTTTAATGTAGAAGTGTTTACTTCCTTTGTTAGATTGATTCCTAGATATTGCATTTTTATGGATGGCATTACAAAAGGTGTTATTTCCATTTTTTCTTCTCTCCATGAGTTTGTGTACAGTAATGTTATTGGCTTTTGAGTGTTGCCATTGTATATGGCTACATTACTTATTTTGGTTTTCATACCTAGAAATCTTTCAATGGAGTTTTGTGGGTTTTCTATGTAGAGTATCATGTCATCTGCAAATAATGATATTTTGAATTCCTCCTTTCCTATATTTATTCCTTTTATTTCTCTCTGTTGTTTAGTTGCTATGGTTAATGTTCCCAGTACTAATTGAATAGGAGTGATGATAAGGGACATCACTGTCTTGTTCTTGGTTTTAGAGCGAAAACTTTCAGGTTTTTTTTTTTTTTTTTTTTTGGTCTTTTTGAGACAGAGTCTTGCTTTACAGTTCTGGCTGGCTTTGGGTTCACTTTGTAGCCCAGGCTGGTCTTGAATTTGTCATGATCCTCCTGCTTCAACTTCCTGAGTGCTGGGATTACAGAAGTGCACCACCATACCCAACCCAAACTTTCAGTTTCTGTCCATTTAGTATGATGTTGGCTGTTGTTTTGTCATGGATAGCTTTTACTGACTGAGATAAAACAGTATTCTAATTTTCTGTAGGTTTCCCATGATGACTGAGTGTTGGACTTTGTAAAATATTTTTTGTGTATCTATCGAGATGATCATATGATTTTTGCCCTTGACTCTGTTAATACGGTGTACTAATTTGTTGATTTGTATATTTTACACTATTCCTGCATCCCTGGGATGAACCTTATGTAGTCATGTCATGGAATGACTTGCTGCCTTCTATTTACTAGTATCTTATTGAGAATCTTTACATCTGTGTTCATTAGGGATATTGGTCTGTAATTCTCTTTTTTGGTCAGGCATTTCTCTCTCTCTCTCTCTTTTTTGTAATTAGGGAAATGCTTACTTCCAAGAATGAATTTGAAAGTACTGTTTCTCATTCTGTTTTATTAAATAGTTGAAGAAGTAGTGGTATTAGGTCTTCTCCAAATTTCTTGTAGAATTCAGCAGTGAATTCATCAGGGCCTGGATTTTTTTTGTTGGGTAGGTTATTAATTATATCTTAATTTCCATGGACCAATATTGGTTTATTTGGAATTTTTATATGTTCTTGAATCAGCTTTGGAAATTTATATGTATTTCTTCTGTATTTTCTATCTTATTAGAAGTTCTTGAAGTAGGTATTGATGATCTTCTGAACTTAACAGCATTTTATGATTTCACTCTTTATTACTAATTGCTTGGATTTGACTCACTTCTTTCTTTTTTGATAATGCTGGCTAAGGTTTGTCAATTTTATTTAATCTTTCAAAGAATCAACTCTTTGTTTCACTGATTCTTTGTGTTGTTCTCTTGTCTCCATGCATTAATTTCTGCTCTGATCTTTATCATGTCCTCCCTCCTATGAGCTTTGGCGTTGATTTCTTTTTCCTAGAAGCTTGAGGCGCAAAATTAAGTTGTTTATTTGAACGTGGTGTTTTTCTGATATGGAAAAATATACTATGAATTTCTCACATCCTATAAGTTGCTTTCATTTGGTCCCATAAATTGCAGTGTTTTATTGGCATTACTGTTAAATTGTTGAATCTATCTAATGTTTTTCTTTAATTTTTTCTGAGATCCATTCATTTTTCAGGATGGTGTTATTTAGTTTCAATGTGTTTAAGAATTCTTTGTGGTTTCTTTTACTATTGATTTCCCATTTCTTTGCATTATCATCTGATAATAAACATGACGTAAATTCATTTCTTTTGCATGCACTTAGGGATATTCTGTGAGCTCATGTGTGGTCTATTTTTTATTTTTTTAAACTTTTTTAATTTTAAAGAGGATAAAACCAAAAGAAATAAAACAATAAAATCAATCAAAATAAACCACAATAAGTGATATAGGACTTCCAAATCTTTTTTTAAAGGTTTTAGATTTTATTTAAAGAAAAACTAAACAAAACAGAATATGGGTAGAAATCATACATACATTCAGAGAAAAAAATAAAGAGTAAGAAATCACTAGTTAATGTTTACATACTGTCCTTTTACAAATAGTTGTTCAAGATACAAAAGTGGAACATATGAAGTGGGAATTCAAACAGTGAGACTGCAAACAGTTCTGTTCAACTATCCAACAAAAACTTAGTAATATGGTTGTCAATCCTATACACTTAAAAATACATGAAGTTATCCATTTCTTCATTTATTTTGGGATTAAACAAACTAAAGCAGGCTAAAGGCATTCTGGATTTCATATCATAACACTCCAGGATCAGCACTGGCTACTGTAGTGTCTTTTTTTAAAAATTTATTTTAAGAAAGACTAAAGAAAACAGAAAACAGGTAGAAATAATACATACTTTTAAAGAAAAAAATGAACAGTAAGAAATCACTAGTTAATGATTACAGATTGTCCTCTTACAAATAGTTATTCAAGATGCTAAATTGAAGCATATAAAGTGGGGATTCAAACAGTGAGATTGCAACCAGTTCTGTTTAACTACCCATCAAAAACTTAGAAATATCGTTATCAATCCTATACATTTAAACATACATTCAGTTATCCATATCTTCAATTATGTTGAGATTGAACAAACCCAAGCAGGCTAATATCACTCTGAACAAAGAATAATACTATTGCTGGGTTTCACATTATGACACTCCAGGATCAGCACTGGGTATTTTAGTGTCTCTTTTACTTCAAAGTATCTGTTCATTTCATCATGAGTCATAAGATCAGTTCTCATAAACTGTTTATAGATTCTACACATGCATGAGTTTTAACATGTACTTCTATCCTTTCTATATTGGAGAAACAAAACAAAGCAAGACAAGCAAGACAAACATATTCCTATAAGCACATGACATGAAAAAGACATAAAACCATTGTACAAGGAGTTCTACCATAGTTCTTGTGTTGTCTCTTGTTATCTTCAATAGAATTGGCTATATCATCAGACATAGTATGATTGAATATATCAGTACATAACAGTATTAATAAAAAGACAACTTTGTATATAGTATAAAACTTCAAAAGCAGCAGTTATCAAACCAGAATATGTATCGCAGAGTCTTGTCATCTTCAGTGTAGTTGCCTATACTCTCAGACTTGATACTATCAATCATATCAGTTTTGAATAAAATCTGTCAATACCAAACAGCAATAAAACAAACCAGATTTAACCAAGATCAGTCATGATAAAACAGTATAAGTCATACAGGGCTCTAGATTAAGATAATAAGAAATTAAAGATGATTACTGTGCTATATCTTGATGTTTTTGGGATAGCTGTCTGTGCCCTCAAATCTAATGCAAGAAGAAAACTGGGACAGAATAAAATCTATCCAAAAAAAATCTATCTAAGCAGAGTGGTGCAAGTAATGTGGGTTTTAAATCCTGATACACTATTAACAATATCTTCTGCCATCTTTTTTAAAGACTCTCCTTGTCCTTTCACTTCCCCGGGTACACTGTGCATTTTTGGGTCTGACCAAGACACTTGGTTTTAAATTGGGGAGGGGGCTGCTATTTACCTAAGTGGTTCTGAACCTTCTCTCTCCTGGACTTGATCTCTAATTGTATTCCTTCACCATTAAAGCCTGTCTTTCCAACCTATCCACAAATACTGTTCTAGTTGCCCCTATTACTCTCTGGTTCTCTGTCACATATAGCATTGTTTTCTCATATTTGATTTTCAGTCCATGTACTCTTTTTCATGTTAATTATATTTCCTATAAATAGCATCTTGGTGTACTCTGCCTCCTGATCTACTCCATGTGGGGTTCTTTTTTTTAATTTAGTGTATCAAGGTCATATGTATTAGAGATTATAGCCAACCTTCTCTGCCTCATTTTTGTTATGCTCTTTTTTGCCATAAGTTGTTTGCTTATCTTCCTCATTCTGTTTTCTGCTCCATTCATTGAGACCTCTCTGCCACTGTTCCTGGAATCCTAGTACTTTTCTCTCTGTCTCAAATGCCCTGCAGTATTCTTTGTAGAGTTGGATTGGTGGTTGTGAATTTCCCAAGTTCCTCTTTGTCTTGGAAGCATCTTGTTTCTCCATTAATTTCTAGAGACAGTTTATCAGGGTATATCAATCTGGGCTGGAGGTTATTTTCTTTCAGGGCTTGGAATATTTCACTCATTGACTTGATGGTTTGTGTTGAGAAGTCTGCTGTTATTCTGATGGGCCTTCCTTTCTTGTCTCTAACAGCTTTTAATATTCTATTCTTATATTGAATTTCTGGGATCTTGATTGTCATATGCCTGGGTGTAGCTTTGCTTTGGTTGTAGGTGGCTGGAGTTCTGTATGCCTCATAGATCAGAATATTGTTTCCTTTTCCTATGTTTGGGAAGTTTTCCTTAATTATTTCTGTGAATATCCTTTGTAGTTCCTTTGTTTGTACCCCTGCTTCTTCATTCACATTCTTTATTCTCAAGTTATAGATCCTTTTGTCATCTTCTAGCCTTTGTATTGTTACTGCTTGTTTCCTTTTTATTTTTAAGAAGTTTTCCCTTTCATATTCCCACATTGAAAAATTGTCCTCCAGTTTGGATAATCTATCCTTAATTTCTTTCCAGCTGATTTGCCATCTTTCCATAGAGTTTTAAATTTCCTGGTGGTCTCTTTTAATCTGCTTCATGTATTCTATATTTTTTTATATTCTTCACCAAATGGTTCTCTCCTTTGAGTTCCTCCCTTCTTCCAGGCCTCGCTCACTCCACCAATTCCATTTGGGAAGGGAACAACTGACTGAAATCATTGCTGCCCTTTGTACTTGCCAGTCCTGACTGGTCCCAGAATGTCATCTGCCGGAGCCCCAGTTTCTGTGGAATGGTTCCACTCCCGTCACTCACCACAGGTCAATGCAGGCTCCCCACCAGCTCAGCTGTCTGTTCAGCAGGCCGACCCCCGACTTCAGTGTGATTGCACCTCCAGGCCTCCAGTGAGTCAAGGTGGTGGGATCTTGAATGGCTTGACAAGTCACCTGTTGGGGCGGGAGCAATAAACCTTTAGCTGTTCCAGTAGTAGCACCAAGACTGTATGTTTGATTGGTTCTTCTCACCTTAGTTTCTTCTTGGGATGAGAGAATTCATCTCCCTCTGTTTGGGGCTCCCCAAGCTGTATTATATTGAATTCTAAGTTGACTATCTCAGGGAGCCTCTGTAGCCAGCTGTTATGTATCCACCATCTTTCCGTTATCAGCAGGACTTCCAAATCTTATGAAATCAACAATAGTTACTGCAAGACCTCTGTTTTCTTCAAAACAGGTGCAGATACTACCTTTGGACATATTAAAAACCGAACTGAACAGAATAGAATAGAAATAATAAAAACAAAACAATGAATACAATAAAGAGCCTCAAAACAAGCCAGTAGTAAATCCATAATGGCTTTATAGCATGTCTTGATACCTTTTAAATAGCTGCTCATGCCGTCAGAGTTAACATAAACAAAACAAAATAAAGTAAAAATCCAACCTAACAAAACAATGAAAATGACATGGTTTCTGGGTGGGGATCTCCTCTCTGTGAAGCTAGGGTATCTCCCTCCAGACTCTGTGAATGGTGCTGACTCATATAGAGAGGCTTGTGTCTGGCTCTCCCTATGCCTGCAGCAGCCTGTGCATCCATGTGGTCACTTTTGAGAATATCCTGTGGTCAGCTGAGAAGAATATATATTCGATGTCATGAGGCAGAACATTCTATAGACATTTACTAAGTCCATTTGTAAAGTTTGGTTCAGTTCTGATATTTCAGTGTTGATTTTTTTTCTAGGCTAGTCTACTTGGGATTGTGGAGTACTGAGGTCCCCCAATGCAATTATATTAATGCTTATTTGATTTGTAAGTGTATTTATTTTATATGTCTGTTAATTTTTGTTTTATACACTTGGGTGCTCTGATATTTGTTGCATATATATTTATGATTGTTACCTCTTCTTAGATTCATCAGGAGATACTGTGAAATTTTTGTTTCTTTTAATCACTCTTGGCTTGAAATCCACTTTTTCTGCAAATAAAAGAGCTACCCCTGCTTTTCTCCAGGTTCCTGTCACATGGAGTACTGTTTTCTATCTTTTGACTTTCAGTCTATGAATTTCTTTTTGAATTAAATATGCTTCTTACATGCAGCATAGTGTTGGATTTTACTTCTTGAACCAATCTTCCATGTGTTAATTTTGACTGGTGAATTGAAACCATTAACATTGATGATTATAACTCATGTGTAATGACATGCCTTTGTCATTTTATTTTCTCGCCATTGGTTCCCTTTATTTATGCTCTGCTTAATTGGTTGCCTTGCCTGGTAGATTAATCCTGTTTGGGTTCATGAAGTTGTCATCATTTCTATGTCTTTCTAGAATGTCCTTTAGAACATTGTGGAGTAATGGTTTGGTGTTTATGGATTTCCTCAGGTATTCTTTGTCATGGAAGTATGTTTTTTCTCCACCAATTTTGAAATTTTGGTTTTGCAGGGTATATCAATCTGGATTAGAGTTTGTTTTATTTTAGGCCTAAAATACTTCACTCTAAGCCATCATTTGTGTTGAAAAGTCTGCAGTATTCTGGACTTGACTTTATATCTGGGTTGTTTCTTTTTGTTGTTGTTGTTAAATTGTTTTCAAGTCCATTTTATTTCAAGTAGAAAAAGAAAAAAAGCTAAAACAAAATTTCAAAACATGTCAATCGGGGGAAACAATGGTACATATATTGCACAGTGTCATCCCATATCATTCACCCAAAACACAAGAAATCTGCATTAAATTGTTCAAACAATACCAGCAAAAATTTTTCTCTTCAGTGAACTCAGAGAAATCCATAATATAATTATCTTAACTAATTGTATATACACACATATATACAAACATATTCATATACATATATTGTTTCTTTCAGCTTTTCATGCTATTGAAACAATACACTATTCATATGTGTGTGTCTGATTTATTTCACTTATGAGTATGGCTGCAAGTTGCATCCATTTACCTATATAAAGTGTGAGTTGTTTATTTGAGAACTTTTAATATCTGCTTTTGTGTTGAATTTCTGGAATTTTGACTATTATGTGCTTTGGTATAGTATTTTTTAAAGTCATGGTGGCTGGGAGTTTAGCTCAACAGCATAAGTGTCTGCCTGTCAAGTGTGAGGTAGTGAGTTCTATCCCTAGTACAAAGCCCCCCAACCCCCCCCAAACAAACAAACAAAAATCATGGTGAATTGGGGTCCTATATTCCTCACTAATCTGTATATCAAACTCTTTTACCTGATTGGGAAGTTTTTATCCATTACTTCTTTGAATAGATTTTTTTTTATATTGTTCTCACTATCTCCTGTTTTCTCATCTACTCTGCTGGATACATTTTTCATGGTCTCTTACTATTTTTAAGATATCTTTCTTTTCTTGATCACAGAAACTTCTACATCTGATATTCTTTTCTCACATTAGTTCATTCTGCTGTGTTTTAGAGAAAATATCTCACTATGCAGTTTAGGCTGGCCTTGAGCTCACCTTGTGCCCATGCTGATCTTGAACTTGCAACAGTTCTGCTGCCTCACCTTCCTAAATTTTCGGATTACATGCATGCTCCACCATTGCCCAGCCTCTGTGTATACTTTCAATGAAAAATTTAATGTTCTGGCTATCTGTTTGAATATGCCTCATGGATTCCATTTTTTTTCTTATGCTGGGTGTTCATAATTTCTGTCATTTTTGTAGGCTCCTGTAGTTTTTTAAATCAGTATTCTGTCACTCAGAATGTCTTTATTTTCTTAAAAATTTGATTTAATATTTTTAATTTATTTTTTATTTTAAAGAAGGTAAAACAAGATATAAAAAACCAGAACAAAGCAGATCAGGACAGAACAATGCAGATGACACAGGATTTCAAAGCAAGGTAATAGGAGATCAGCAGTGGCTACCATAATGTCTCTTGTTTTATTTGAAATGGATGTCCATATCTTCACATACAATGAATTCAAGCAAAACAAAATAGTACAAAATGGATAAAAACAGAAGAATGAAAGCATTACAGGCTCTCAAAAACTAAACAATAGAAAAATCAATAATGGCTACCATAATGCCTCTTGTTCTCTTCAAAATAGCTTCCTATACCATCATATATATTTAAATTAAATAATACAAAACAGACTAAAACCAATCTAAACAAATAATAAGAGCATTACTTGACTTTGTAATATGATGATAGGAAATCAGTAATGGCTACCATAATGCTTCTTCTTCTTCAAAGTAGCTGCTCATATCATCATGCATAATATAATCAATTCTTGTAAACTCTTTAGGAGAAGATCTAGGCATGTATACACCTCTAAATGTACATCTATTATTTCTGCATTAGAGGGAAAAACAAAACAAAACTGTTATGGATTAAGAACTTGTGGCCAACTTACCACCAGCTGAATTAAATCAGCAAGGCACTGAACATAGATGTTCCACCTGAGGAAAGTTGCCAGTATAAATAGAGACATGAAGAAGGAGAACTATGAAGGAGAGGCATTGAGGCATTGTGGGTTCTCCTATGTGTTGCTGTTTGAGCCATTAGATTCTCCTGGAGAAGCTCTGGTCCTCACACTGAGCATTGCTTCCTGGCTCTGGAGGGGAAGACATGTGCTACTTGGTCCCCAGGATGTCTGTTGGCTTCCTGGCATGTACTCAACTGTGCTTATCATGGGAGGAGCTCAGGATCTCTGTGTCACTGAGGATGCCTGTGGTGCTTTTCAGGACAGCACTGGTTTTTGTTGTGAGTTTGACTTCTCAGCTCCAGTCTAGAGCCCTCAAACTATCAGTACAGCTCCTTCACCCATCTGGCATAGACTTTCTAGCTTCCACCACTGACCTTGAGCCTTTCCAACATGGATCCATAAAAGAGATGGTGTGAGTCCTTCTTGTGGGTTCTAGACCTCCAGTTGGACTTGTGGGAGGCATTGTTATGATCTCTGGGATTTCATCTGGAATCATGTGGGAGCTCTGGGATTCAGGCCTTGGCTAAATATTCCGTCTTTAGTGTTGTGGATAGATTTCCTGTATTTTCTTGTATTAACACTGGATGACCATCATAAAGCAATATTTTAAATTCCACGTCTGATTCTAATTGTTCTCCATACAACCCCTGACTACAACAAAAACAAAATAAAACAAATTACTAGAAAAACAAGAAACAGGCCAGCAATTTAGCTCAGCAGCATAAGTGCCTGCCTTACAACTATGCAGTCATGAGGTAGATACCCTGTACAAAAAAAAAAAAAAAGACAAATAAATAAGAATATCAAAGAGCCAAAAGCATTGACAATATAGGCTTTCAAACCAAGGTGGTAGAAACATAATTAAGGTTGTTTTGCATAGTAATCTTCAAAGGAGTTCCTCATATTACCAGATATAAACATGCAAAATTGATCTAATCCTATGAATGTTAACTGTTTTGTTTCAAGAACTAATAGAATTAGTAGCATAATCATCTTAGCTATCTTGTGTTTATATACAAATTTCTATCTTTTTTCTTTTCCTTTTTTTTTTTTCCACTTGGAATCCCTTTTGTCTCTCTCCCAGTCAGAAGCTGTTTTGCACTTGATTAATATTTTCTGCCCTTAAAACAATAACAAAACAAAACAAAACAAGACAACAATACAAGGTAGTCTGTGTGAGTATGATGGTAGCATGATATGTCTAATCATTGGAGATCATTTTGCAAATCAGGTACTGGAAAGGAACTAACCTTTGAAGAAGTAATTTCAAGATCCAACTTTCTAAATTTAATAAAAACCAAAAATCTACACATCTCATTAGATCAAAACAAACAACAACAACAACAACAAAGAAACAGGGTAGCAAAATAAAGTAATCAATCTTAAAGCATATTGTAATCAACTGTGAAGGTTTACAGACAGAAGATTCTTGAGAATCAAGTCATTATAAAGAAATTCTCAAAAATATTTGCATGTAATTATCATCAGAAAAGAAATATGCAAGAGACGGTTTGAAGGGGTCACTTCTTAAGGTGATGGAAGACAACAGAATCAACCAAGTTTAGTATATGCAACAAAATGATGTGCTGAAATGAGAAATGAAGATGACCCGAGGAAATCCAACAGAATTCACTGCCAGGTAGGATGATTGCTAAAATACAATGAAAAAATATTAGACTGTTATGCCAATTCACATAATGAACTAGAAAATAGGCAGAGGCAGAACTTCATCTAAAGAGGTTACAAGAATTGATTTTGTTACATGTGTTGGTAAGAACAGCGACACTGTTAAGAAAACAAGACATCATGGTAGCCACTGGTGGTTTCCCATCATTTGGTTTTGCAGCCCAATAATGCTTTTATTCTTGGTTTTGATTGGTTTTATTCTGTTTTCAATCATTTGATTTCAATATGTATTAAGGTATGGACAGCTATTTTGAAGAAGAAAAGAAACATTATGGTAGCCATTATTGATTTCCCAGTGTCTAGTTTTGAAGGCCCATAAGGCTCTCATTCTTTTATTCTGATTGCTTCTCTACTGTTTGGATTTGTATTAACTTATTGTGTGTGAAAGTATGGACAACAATTTTGAAGGAAACAAGAGACATTATGGTAACTATTGTTGATTTACTGTTGTCTTGTTCTGAAATCCTGTTATTTGCATTGTTTTGCTCTGATCTGCTTTGTTCTGTTTTCATTTTTATTTTTTATTCTCTTTAAAATAAAAAAGAAAGTAGGCAGATGAATTAGGATATTACTAGAGAAAACAGATGTAACATGAGATATACAAATGTATAAGAAATGTATAAGAAATGACAAGATTGGCTTATGATAGTCAGCCACGGAGTTGGATGAGGAAGCCTGTAGAGGATGTCTGTATGCTGGATGCTGAAGGATTCAACCCAAGGTCTGGAGTTCATGCTAGTATCTCATGCAAGACTGCACCAGTAGGCTGATGGGTCTGTGACAGAAGACCATCAGAAGGCCAAAAGACCTATAATGGAAGGATGAAAACTCTATGCCAGAAAGCTGAAGAGTCTACATTGGAAGCCAGAGACAATATCTAAGCCAAAGCTGAACACTGGAGCTTCTCCAAAGAATCAATATTTTTTTTCATGTATTTATTGGTCACTTGTATTTCTTCAGCTGTGAAGTGTGTATTCACCTCAGATAGCCATTTTTGTATAGGGTCTCTGAAATTCAGAGGTCTGAATTTTAAAAATTCTTTATATGTTCTAGACAGATATCTTTTGTTTGAGGGACAGGTGACCAAGATTTTTTTTCTCAATTCATGAGTTTGCTTTTCACTCTGTTGGAGATTTCTTTTGATATGCAAAAACTTTTTAATAAGATGAGATCCTAGTATTTGATTCTGGGAAGTAGTTCCTGTTCAGTTTGATTTTTGTTCATGAATTCTCCACCTACTCATATGTCTTCAGTATTTCTACCTACTTTGTTTTCCATCAGGTTTAGTGTCTCTGTGTTAATATTTAGATCTTTGATCCTTTTTGACTTTAGTTTAGTGCATGGGTGTTAGGCATGGGTGTAGTTTTAATTTTTGGCATAAGAAGAGATAGCTTTTCCAGCACCATTTATTAAAGAGAATATCTTTCTTCCAGTGAATGTGATTGGCCCCTTTATCAAAGATTAGGTGGCTGTGTTTGTAATTGTGATTGCATCTTCTAACCTATTCTATTGATATTCATGTCTGTTTTTATGCCAGTATCATGCTGATTTTATCACAGTAGCCTTGTAGTATAACTTCAAGTCAGGGATTGTGATGCATTCTGCCTTGCCTTTGTTGCCCAGAATTGCTTTTGCTATTCTAGGTCTCTTCTGGTTCCAGATGAATTTTAGGTATGATTTTTCTAGATCTGTGAGGTATGCTAATGTATTTTGATTGGAAACCCAGTAAATCTGTATAACAGTTTTGAGAGAATGGCCATTTTCACAATGTTTGTTCTTCCTATCTATGACCAAGGGATGTCTTTCCATTTTTTGAGATCCATTTCAGCTTCTTTTATCAGAGTCTTGCAGTTTCACTGAACAGATATTTTACTTCCTTTGTCAGATTGATTCCTAAGTATTTCACTTTTTTGGATGCTTTTGTAAAGGATGTGGCTTTTCTTATTTCTCTCTCAGCAAGTTTGTTGTTTGTGTACAAGAGTGATAATGATTTTTGAGGTTTGACTTTTTATTTACCTACATACTGAATTTGGTTATTAGACCAGAAGTCTTTCAATGGAGTTTTGGGGGTCTTCCAAATAGAGTATCATGTTATCTGCAAATAATGATAGTTTAACTTCTTTTTCTGTCCTTATTTTTTTCATTTGTCTCTTTTGTCTAATTGCTCTGGCTAATATTTTAAACACATATTGAGTAGGAGTATGATAATGGACATCCTTGTCTTGTTCCTGATTTAAGAGTGAAAGCTTTTGGTTTTTGACCATTTAATATGGTGCTGGCTGTTGGTTTGTCATATATGACTTTTATCTTATTGAGATAAAGACCATCTATTCTGGTTTTCTGTAGGGTTCTTATCATAAATGTGTTTGATCTTATCAAAAGCTTTTTCTGCATCTATTGAAATGATCATGTGATTCTTGATATGGTGGACTACATTTATTGATTTGCATGTATTGAAACATTCCTGTATTCCTGGGATGAATCCCACTTGATTGTGTTGTATACCCTTCTTAATGACTTGCTGCATTCTGTTTGCCAATATTTTATTGAGGATTTTTGCATCTACGTTCATTAGGAAGACTGGCCTGCAGTTCTTTTTTATGGTTGGGTGTTTCTCTGGTTTTGGTATTAGGATAGTACTTGCTTCCTGGAATGAGTTTTGGAGAATTGCTTCCCTTTCAATTTCACTGAAGAGTTTGAGGAGTGTTTGCATGAAGTCTTCCTAGAATTTCTTATTGAATTCAGCAATGAATCCATCAGGAGCTGGGCTTTTCTTTGGTAAGATTTTAATTACATTTTCAATTTCATTAATTGAACTTAGGTGATTCAGCAGTTTTACATCTTGGTCAGCTTTGGTAATTCATGTGTCTAAGAATGTGTCCATTTCTTCTGTGTTATCACATCTATGAGAATAGATGTGTTCAAAGTAGGTATTCATGATGTGTTGTATTTCTAAAGTGTCTGTAGTGATTTTGTCCTTTTCATTTCTTATTGCATAAATTTCAGTTTTTTCTTTCCTTTTTAAAATAAGGTTGGCTAGAGGCTTATCAATTTTATTTATTCTTTCAAAGAACCAACTCTTGATTCATTGATTCTTTGTTTTGTTTTCTCTTGCATTAATTTCTGCTCTGATTTTTATAATTTCTGCCCTTCTTTTGGCTTTGGGCTTGACTTGCTCTTCTTTTTCTAGATGTTTGAGGTGTAGCATCGGGTTGTTTATTTGTGTTTGTTCTGTGTTCCTGATGTGGGAATTCATTGTGATAAATTTTCTTCTGAGGACAGCTTTCATTGTATCCCACAAGTTATGATAGGTTGTATTTATATTTTCATTTGCTTGTAGATATTTTTTCATTTCTTTTTTAATTTCCTCTGTGACCCACTGATTGCTCACAAGCACATTTTAAAATTTTGATGTGTTTATGAAAATTTTGCAGTTTCTTTTGTCATTAATTTCTAGTTTTATGACACTATGATCAGATAACAGGGATGGGATAGTTTCAATCTTTTTGTATTTACTTAGGCATGTTATATGGGTTAGCATATGATCTTTTAAAGAGAATGTTCCATGTGCAGCTGAGAAGAATGCATATTCTAGTATTGTTGGGTGGAGCACTCTGTACATGTCTACTAGTCCATTTTTTCACAAGTTAGATTCAGTTCTGCTATCTTTGCTGATTTTCTGTCTAGCTAATCTTTCTCTTTGTATCATAATATCTCCTTTAATCTTATTGCTTATTTGATTTTTTATTTCTATTAATATTTGTTTTACACAGCTGGGTGCTCCTGAGTTTGGTGCATATATATTTATGATTGTTATCTCTTCCTCTTGAAGTTTTCCCCTAACTAGTATGCAGTGTCCTTCTTTATCTCTTCTGATCATGCTTGGTTTGCAGAAGCTCACACTGTCTGCAAACAGAAGTTACCCCTGTTTTTTTTGGAGGGGGGGTTCATGTTGCATGAAGTATTGTTTTCCATCCTTTGACTTTCAGTCTATAAATTTCCTTTTGGGTTAGATGGGTTTCTTATATACAGAATTTGGTTGGATGTTGTTTCTTGATTCATTCTGCCAGTATATATATATATATATATATATATATATACACTCATATATGTCGTTATCTTTCAGTTGTTGGTTCTTTATCTTTCTCCTCTGTTTAATTGTTTTCCTTGCTTAATGGTTTTTTTTTCCTGTTGATGGTCTTGAAGTTGTAATTATTTTTATGTCTATCTAGAATACCTCTAAATATTTTTTGCAGGATTGGTTTGGTAGTCATGAAGTTCTTCAGTACTTCTGTGTTGTGGAAGTATCTTATTTCTCCATCAATCTTGAAGGACAGGTTTTCCATTACATCAATCTGGGTTGGAAGCCATTTTCCTTTAGGATCTGAAATATTTCATATTCTTTTTGACTTCATTGTTTATGTTGAGAAGTCTGCTGTGATTCTGATGGGCTTTCCTTTATAGGTGATCTTTCCTACAACTTTTAATATTCTGTTCTTATGTTGAATTTCTGGGATGTTATTATATGCCTGGGTGTAGTTTTATTTTGCTTATGATTATTTGGAGTTTTAAATGATTCACTTCTGTGTGTGCCAATTTCTTTTCCCATCTTTGGAAAATTTTTGGCCATTACTTCTGTAAATAATATTTTTATACCATTTGTGTTTTCATGTTGTTTTTCTTTGCATCATCTTGCAATTGTTGAATTGTTATTTTATGATTTCTTGTTATTTTTAAAATAACTTTCCTGTTCACTAACTGCAATCTTGTCTTCAAGATCTGAAAGTCTATCTTCACTTTCACTGAGGCAGTTTTGCCAACTTTTGATGGAATTTTTGATTATCTGGATATCTCTTTGAATCTGTTTCATGGATTCTATTTCTTTCTTACATTGTTCATTCAAGGTTTTCATCATTTTGCAGTACTCCTCAATTTTTAAAACTATGTGCTCTTTAAATGTGTTCAGTATTTCTTTTATTATGTTTATCATTTCTTCTTTTATCTGGGATATTATTTCTGATCGGCATTCCTTTACAACTTCATGGATTTGTTTCTTTACTCCAGTTGCTATCATTTCTGAAGTTTCAGGTGTATGGCTTACATTTTCTTCTATGTCCATGTCTCCTAGGCTAATTTGGAATGGGCTGGAGGTTTGAGACTGCATTTTGTTCTTTCATTTTGTCATTTTTCCGTATTCCCCTGGGAACCTGAATACAAAGTCTCAGTTGTTTCCTGGGTTGAGAATATCCACCCATACTGTAAGGAGTTTCCTCAGTTGAGTGTAGGTCATTATTCAGGCCTTACTATGTCCCTAGTGGCACACATAGGCTCCTCAAATGTTGAGCATATCCTGGGCGGGCCTTGTGTACCCCATGTGGTACTTTGAAGCTCCCTGGCTCCTTGTGGTTGCTGGGCAAGACTCTACTAGGTTATAGATGAAGTAAGCTATGCAGTCTTTTAGCTCATACTGAATGGCACAGCAAAGCTCCACAGCTGCTTGAGGTCACTGCATGGGGCCCTGTCAGGCTCCAAGTGACATGTTGAGGTGGCATAGCTGGATAAGGTTTGCTGTGAAGTCTTTTGGCTTATGATATGCAGCATAGGTAGCTCCCTAACCACTTGGGGCTGCTGGACAGGGCCCAACCAAGTCCCAGGGGACTTATTTGAAGGTCCTCCAGTGATTGAGAATATTGGGCAGGCCCTACAAGGTTCTAAATGATATGCCAGTGTTGCATGCTGGATTGAGATCACTCTGTAGACTTTCAGATTGTGACATAGAGCACAGGTGGCTCCCTGGCCACTTGGGGTTGCTGGGTGGGATAAATTTTATTTTAGAGAAAATAAAACAAGTATAAAAGCAAAATAAAACAGAATAAAGCCAATCAAAACAAGACAGTGTAAGCGACACAGGATTTCAAAACAAGATAATAGGAAATCAAGAAGGGTTACCATAATGCCTCTTGCTGTCTTCAAAATAACTGCCCATACCTTCATACATAGTAAAATCAAACAAAACAGAATAGAATAGAACCAATAAAAACAAAACAATGAATGCAATACAGGACTTTGAAACAAGATAATAGTAAATCCAAAGTGGCTGCTATATCTTGTTATCTTTGAAATAGCTGCCTATGCCATCAGATACAACAAAATTAAACAAGGTAAAACAATAAAACCCAACCAAACAAAATAATGACAATCATATAGGATTTCAAAAGAAGATTATAGGGAATTAACAAAGGCCACTATTTTCAGAAGAAGATCCTCCATATATGCTACATTGTGTATTGTTATCCTCCAAATAAATGATCAAACTACTGGCTTTAGGTCTGCAAAGTCAGTGAAACACTACACATACAAGCGTTAAGTTTTATTTTACCGTATTAGCTATCATCACAGCCTGTATTTCTCCAGATCAGCTAGTTGCTTACCAGGGGAGGGTGGGACACTGGCTCTTGTCTCCTTGCCTGTGTGTTGGAAGGGGTTGGCATCTGGCTCTCCCCCAGTCAGCCTGTGCATGGTACCAACTCACAGAGGGTGTTAGCTCCTTGCTCTCCTCCCCCACAGTCTGAAAATGGTATTGACTCAAAGGAGAGGGCCAATGTCTGGCTCTCCCCCAGTCAGCCTATGAATGGCATTGACTCAGAGATTGTTTTTCTTTTGGGTCACCATCTGTGCAAATATTTGCAAAATTATTTCTGATTTGATTTTTTTCTAGAGCCTCATTCATCTCTTTTGTTCTGCTCTTACCTCTTCAGAGAAGCTAGGTGGGAGCATTTCTAATCTTTCTGCTTGATTGCCACCTGTGTTTGCCTTCTGTGAGAGGAAGTCTGGACTTGCATCTTATATAAATGCCTTCTCTCTTTCTCTATCTTTTGGTTTAATTCCTGCACTGATGCTTGTAAATTTCCTAGGGTAAGTAGCTTGATTGCTAGTATTTAGAACTCATAAGAAATAACTACTTCTCTGGGTGTCTTACAAGTGTAGTCTATTGCAGGATCCTACATTTTCAATGTATTGGAGATGAGAAATTGTTGCTTAATTGGCCCAGCTCCTGGTTCTATGGCACTGGCCTATAGTACTATTTATGATCCTTAGTCAATCTCAATCTTGGTATACCAGGAAGAAGAAATGATATCAATTATTTCACCTTGGTTAAAGTAGTACAATTAGCAATAACAACAGCATCTCAAACACAGCCTAGAAAATGACAAACTGTAATAACTATTAAATTGCTACCATTAGCAATATGAACTCGATTTCTGGTTACATAATGAAATCTAAAGTGAACCAGAAAATTGTATACAGTAAATAAGTCCACAATGTTGTGATTTTACCCCATAGGGGAGAAAATTTAAAAAGAGAGAAATAAAAGAAGAGGAAGAAATTAGAGATAAGGATGGAGGACAAATAAAGATTATGTGAACTTTGAGAAACAAGTGCAGAAGATAGAAGAGGAAGAGAGAAGGAAGAAATGAAAACAAGAACAGAACAAAACAGCAACAAAACCAGAAACAATGTCCCACTCATTAAAAAGAAGTGCAAATGATCAAGGAAAAAAGAACAAAACAAAACAAAAATAAAAGGAAGAAAAAAATTACAGCTTAGGGAGTATCTCTGCTGTCGGTGGTAGACAGAGTGGGACAACAGCTCTCAAAACCATGTTGATTAATCCCAGAAAGCCAGCTGTAGACTTATGCTATAGTGGGTAATCCCAGCAAACCTGGACCTTTAGTTTCACTGAAGTTCAGGCTGCTTTCTGGCTGTGAGGCTGCAATTACATTTACTCAGCCTGCAACACTCTGTCTACCTCTTTCTGGCTTGAACAGGGCTCTTTGACCTACTGCTGATTTAAATGCAGTTCCTCCTCACCTAGACCTTGGAGCCACCAGTTGGAGTTACCCCAGAGCTGCTGTGAGTTCTGAGCCCTGTTGCCCCCTCTCCAAGTTGCCTGACAGTCAGTTACCCTCTCCTGGGTGATGCCTGATTCTGAAAAACTCTTCAGTAACTGCAGCCTGCTGAGTCTACCATTGTGTTCCACTTCTGCATTTCTCTGTGGAGGCCTCTGGGATCACTGGTAGGCCCTGTGCATCTTCAGATTTCAACTGCCCTTCCTATGTAGTGGATCTGGTCTTAGGGAGAAAATGTAACCTATCACTTCCCTGTTCTTTGTTGAAGTCTCTCTCTTCACTCTTCCTATAGGTCTCAATTCTTGCTTTAGATACTTCTTGGGTCTTTGGGATCCCCTTCCTGCCTTCCCTTTCCCATGTTGCTATGTTCCAGTGTCCAGACAGCAAATCTCAGAGAGATTGTTTCTCTGTTGCTCACCACTATTATATCTTCCCAGAAGTCCCTTGTGATTGGCAATCTTTTCTCTCTCCTTCCCTGAAAGATTTTTTTTAGATATTACAAGACAAAGAAATCAAACCACTTTGCCTATATCAAGACAAAGAAATCAAACTTCTTTGCCTTTATCAATCTGTTATCAGGTCCTAGATCACACTAATGGGTAATGCTTAACAGCTCCAAATTGCAGACTCAAGTTTTTATAAAAAGACATTTACTTTAGTGGGAGGAATAACAGCCCCATGGTTAAGTATTTGTTTAGTTATTAGCAGACCATACTATGCTCACCAACCCCACAGATCATGTCTGTTTTAAGGAAAGCAGAGACCCCCAGTGTCTCTCTCTGGGTGAGTTTGGCCCAGGATTAGAGATCATATCACAGTGTGATGTGTCTGTTTTTCAGGGGCACAGAACTGGAGGAGAAGCAGGATTTGGAATGTATGGAGCCAGTCTCTGGATATTGCTCCAAATATTCAATATGTATGATATAGATGAGAGATGTAGCCCAGTGGTATAGCACTTGCCTAGAATATGTGAGGCTCTGGTTCAATCTCCAGAAGCAGAAAAATAAATAAAATACAGGTTGATAATTTAGTCTTTTTGATCCATAGTTAAGAGTATCACTAATAAAATATAATTTTGATCAATTATGCTAGCAAAAACATGATATTATTTTCTTCTTAAGAAAGTTGTAGAGTACATGCCCATCATCCCAGCACTTAGGAGGTTGACACAGGATCACCATGAGTCTGGGGCCACCCTGGGTCACATGGTGCACTCAAGGTCAATTTAGATTATGTAATGAGAGCCTGTCTCAAAAACAAAACATAAAATTTCAAAGATATATGAAAAAGTGTTGGAAGAATATAAAGAATATGCAAGAATATACATGCATATATGTTGAGAATCTTCTGCTAACTAAAAGAATTTGAGAAGATGTTTTGTTTTTGAATCCAGCAAGTCCCAGGTCTTTTCTATTTTCTCTAAAATCTGAGTTTTCAAAAGTGTGGCATTGAGTTGGCATGTGTTAGACAGCACTTTATCACTCAGTGATACACCTTGTCCATTATTTATTTGTTTACTTGGAATCAGAGACTTGTTATGTTCCCAGGCTTGTTTTGATCTTAAACTCGTGGGCTCAAATGGTCCTCTTGCCTCAGCCTTTTAAGTAGGTAGGACTATAGGTTCACACCATAATAGGTACCTCACTTAAACTTACTCTTTATCAGGATGTATAGCCAACCAATAGAAAGCACATGGTATTTTCAATATTCTTCCTCAAGCTATCTTTCACTGAGTTACTGAGTACATTAGGTACAAAGACCCTCCCAGCATGTAGCCTTCTTGCTTACTGTCCCATATTCCTCATTTTCCTCTATATAAAGCTCTTTCATATAAGTGAGCTCTTTAAGATTTTTTTATAGGGCATTCCTAGCATTCTAAGGTGGTCTCTAATACAGGGCAGTCCTCCTGCTTCAGCCTTCCAAGTGCCAGAATTACATGCATTCACTATCACACTTGGAAGATGACCTTTCTTGAGGAAAGGATAACAAATTCTAGGGTTCCAGCCTTTGAAATAAAACATTTTCTTTCTATTAACTCTCTCTTCTAAATATTGGCTTTTGATTGGTGAACAGACGACTCCAGTAACAGATGATGTGACTATATTTGGAAAATGTAATATAGCACAGTGCTCTCTTTTTCAAGAATTCAATATTTTTGTTTTGTTTGGTTTGTTTTTTGAGTGATAGTGATTGAATCCAGGACCTTGCACCTGCTAGAAAATGCTTTTAAGACCTGAGTTACACCCCAGTCAAAGCAATTAGACTTAATATGCTATATTTAGTTTTTTTATATTCTCAAATAGATATACTTCTCTGCCTCTCTGCTTTCTCTTAGAACATTACAGTCTCAAGAATCTGTGCTTTTCAGACTCTTCTTACTGCATTCATGCTCTTGGCAACTTTAATTGCCAAATTGACTTCATTATTAGCTCTAGGGTATAAATCTAGGGACTCAAATCTCCTGGGATTTTCATATTTTTCATTTAAAAATAAGGTCATTAAACTGGTAATGAAATATGAAAATGAATAACATTAATTTTTCTTTCTTTGAAAATAATTACATACTCACTGGAGGAAATTGGGAAAATAGAGAGTAAATTTTGAAAGGAAAAATAAAATCAGTTGTGTTGAGTTTGAATTTCAAAAGGCTAAAGAATCTCAATAATTTCTTGAAAACACACAATATACTCCCCTATCCATCTCCCAAGCCTATTTATGGAAACATCATAATATTAAAAAGTAAGTTTAAGAAGTTTGCATCTTTTCCCACTTTTAATTACCTAAACAGTATTAACAAAGAGATAATGAGAACTGCCTCCAGCAGGTAAAACCCCAAACTGAGTTGAGGCTATTGTTGTGGATTCCTAAGAGGAAGGTACTATGTTTCCCCAAGTATAGATCTAACCATAAAACAATAAGCTGAAACTTAAGATCAAATATGCCAGTTCCTACCAGGGATACCTATGATCCCAGGACTTGGAAGACTGAGGTAGGAGGATCAGTATGAGTTTGAGACCAGCCTGGGCTACAAAGTGAGCTCAACATCAGCCTGTCTCAGAAAAACAAAAAACACCCCCCCCCAAAAAAAAACTCCCAACCAAACAACAACAACAAAAAAACCAGCTCCAAGAAGCCTATCCTTGCCTTACCTGCCTTATAGAATAGTGCTGAGAAAAAGAATACTGAGGTAGAATCTTCTGTATGACTCTGGCCATCATCATGGTAGTGACCAGCCAGGGCTTACTTTTCAGTTTAGACCTGTCATGGTTTATGTCAGTGGACCCCAGGCCTCATGCGTTTACATTATGCATCTGTGATTGGTTCATTATATAGTGGTTGGATTGATGGTGTCAGTGCTACACCCACATATTGGTGGAGCCAGGATGTAATGTAATGGTAGGAAGAAGGTGTGTCTCTATCTTGCTGTTTTCCTCCATGCTGTTTGAAGCCACCATGAAATGTGGCCCTGCCGTGCCACTCTGCCTTGGAGCCAACTGAGTATGGACTGAAACCTCCAAAAACTGTAAGAAATAAACCTTTCCTTTCCCAACTTTGGGCATCAGGTGTTTTGTCTCAGAGACCAGTAAAAAATAACTAAGACAAGGCCTTAACTAATTAACTAAGTAACTAAGTAACAAGTAACTAAGACAAGGGGTCCTGAGAAAAAGCAGGCTTCCTTTCATAAGGATCGTAATGTCAGGATGCTTGAGGTTTTTAAATCAGATAGTCAGATAGATGGGATTTACCTTGCTGTGATGGACAGAAGACTGAACTACCTATTGCAGCTGCTTAATGCTCATGTATGATAGAAATTGTCTCTCTTATTTCCATCCACCTGAGTGAGACAGAGAGTTTTTACTTGCCACTTGTATTGGTCAGCTCTCTTGTTGCTTGGGCAAAATATCTAACATCCACAATTCAAAGGAGGAGAAGTTTACTTTCAGAGGATTCAATCCAGGGTTGGATGGCTCCAAGACAGGAACATCATGGTGGAAGGGTGTGGTGGAGAGAAACTTCTCAATTATGGGCATCCTAAGATCAGAGAGCTGGAGATGAGTCCAGAGAGCAATGAGCTAAGGCTAAGGTACAGTCCGCATGATTCATGTCTCCGCATCCCACCCAGATGCACCCAGAGGTATGCTTTACTAATCTAGATTTTCCTCAAACTAATCAAATTGACAGTCTGTGGTTTATTTTCTATTTTGGCACTTTCACAGCTTTAGACTCAGACTTACTGTTTTTGGCAAGTATATTTTTTCTCTAATTATTTTAGTATAGTCTGTTACAAAGCTGACTTTACACTGAGTATGCTCTCTATATTTTGACTGGCACAGATTTCTATTTTAATCTTTACACATAACAATCTGTACCTATAAATAGTCTCGCTACATCATTTCTGAACTGTAGATATAGTTACTATTGAGTATTGAAGGTAGAAACTTTGAGACCTTCAGGAAATAGGGAATATTTTCTCAAGTTATTTTATAACACAGTGTTTTTAGTTTCATCTACAAAAATAAACATTGTTAACATTCAGCTCTATGTTTTGCCACTCATTTATTCCTCTGAAAATGTGGGCAGTTTTCTTTTTAAATAATTAAGATTACATAGAATATGCTATTTTTTAACTTGCCCATGACTAGACTTCCACAATAATTGTTAATGGCTCAGTAGCAATACTTTAATAAAAGGTTGAGATTATTTCATTAATCAACTTCCATCTGATACTGTGGTTGCTTCCAGCTTTTTACCACTATGAAAAACAATGAAATGAATATGTTTGAAAAGGAACATTTATGTACAGCTGTAATAATTTTAAAATTTGTGGAAATTCTGGGTCAATGAGCATGCAAAATTTGAAATTCTTGGGCTGGGGATACAGCCCAGTGGCAGAAGCACCTGTCTGGCAGGTGAAAGGTCCTGAGTTCAATTCCCATGACCATAAAATAATTAAATTCCTTGATTGTGATAGCAGCTTTCCAGGAATGCTACTGTTGTACCCCAAAAATGAGATGATGTCCAAAAAAGAGCACTTTATTTAGGCTGGTACCCAGTGGCACAGTAGCATTGGAATTTACAAAACTGTGCAACTATGTTAGATTTTTGGGAGGCTTATAAAGGAAAAAACCACAAAGCATTGATAGGAGGGGATAAGGGTAAGGAAGGCTTTTGTTCTCTTATTTGGCTTGGGGACAGAGTTCCTTACTTAGTCAGTTGCCTTTATGGAAATTTTTATAGCTAGTGGTCAGAGAGATCCTGTTTTATGGGATCTTGGCAACTTGTGGTTGGCTAATTCCAGGAACAATTGTCTTTCACAAAGGGGGATAAAGGTTGAGACAGAGTACATGGTTACCAGGGTAATGATGCATACAGAACAGGATGGTGGTGCTTTGGTTAGTGCACAACAGTTACATCATTCAATTCCCCCTTGGGCTCCCTGGTGTGTCAACAATGCTGCACATTGCAGTTCTTTTAAAACACAAAACAAAACTTTGAGTTTGGTAGAAACAGTGTCACCTAAAACAAATCCTGTTCTAACAAGTTTGCAAGATCTTGTCTGTTCTGCCCAACCTACCAATTCCCTCTTGCCTACCTCTCTCTAGCTTTGACTTTAAATCCTAAGCTTGCCAAGCTCTTTCCTACCTTATAGTTCTCCAATACCTTTATTTCTCATTTAAATGCTCATTCTCCTTCTTGTCCAATGATGCTTCCTTTTCATCCCAGGAGTCTCAAATTCTCATTCCTCAGGTCTCTGGAAGACTGATGGAAGGATATATAGGATAGGTCTGGTACTTCTGAGCAAATTTTCATCTATTGCTAGAAATTGTAACATTGTTTACATGCAAACCTAGAATTTTGGTTCTTGTCTGTTTCTAGTGGTATTTCTCTTCCCAAAAATCCTACCTGGACCTCCTTACACAGGAAACTCAGGATTCTAGAAGCATATTTTCTGAATTTCTAAAGTAAGTGGGAAGTGGTTGCCTCTAGAGAATAGAAATTGGAGTGGTGTTGGAGACAAATTTGAGTGACTCCCCTTGAATGAAGAACAATTGTTGCAACTTTGATTATATTGGGACTTACTTCCTTATACTGACATGTACAGAGCTGACTATGGTATTTCCTTTTCTCTTCAGTTGGCTCTAAGCATTGTAAATAAGGCTAGCAAAGGTACTGGTATGTAATCTCTAAAGCCAAGAGTCTCCTGTTTCCTTGTATAGCACTCTATAGGAGATTTGGGCACAGTGGGATGGCAGAGCCAGTCAGTTCCAGAAACGTCAACTGGGTATGAGTCTCAAGGTAAAGAGGTTATGACTCCCCAGGACACAGAAATTTACATATCAAAAATTGAAGCAACAGCCTCCTAAGACAATTCAGTTGCTACCTTAATTGAATTATGCAAATTGAACTTTCTGCATATCTTTATCTCTGCATTTTGCAGAGATGCTTTTCTCACTACCTGGCCAGCCAGCTCAAGTTACTCATGTAATTCCCACCATTCTCACTGTCACTCACCCTCGAATCACCCCCTTCTTCACAAGATAATGAATTCTGGAAGAGACCTAGGATCAAGGACTCTGTCTGTACATCCTGATGGGGATTGGACTTAGGATCCCTTGACTCCCCTTAGTTAGAATATGACTTGGTGTCTTTATTTTCACTGTGAGTTGCATTGGAGGTGGTAGATTGGAATTAACTTGCTGGGATTCCAATAATGTCTCAATGGAATTATAAATACAACTTTTTGGTTTGTGAGGAAGACTAGAAAAGGGGTTATGATACTTGGATAACTGAACTCTCAATTTGGGATTACAATACAGTGGGAAGTTGGCCTTTTTGGTTTTAATCACATGTACTGATTACTTTATTCAACATTTTTAAAATTAAGAGACTTCACTAATTCTTAATATGCATCCTAATTCAGATGCTCCTTACAATTCAACATTCTATATTTTATTTTTGCATATATACTTTCTTTTATGTCATTAACTATAATTTATAACTCTATAGTTACTAATTTAATTTTGTATTTTTTTCTACTAGATCTTAACCTTGTAGAAAATGAAAATCAGACCTGTTTTGTTCACTATTTTATTCTTTATTTTTATTCCTTTGTTTATTCCTTTAAATTCAATGTGAAATGCTGACAACACAGCAAGTACTAAATTAATATTAGTAAAACGAATGAATTGCAGCTTAATTTTGCAATGTACAGTGGTGTCAATCTCTTCCAATCAGTACTTTTTTTGGTGGTGGTGGTTGTGGTACTGGGGATTGAACCCAGGTTCTTCACCCTGAGATTCATCCCCACACCTCTTTTTTACTTTATATTATGTGTCAAGTCTCTGATGGTTACAGTGGTGTGCCAACTAATGGGTTTTGGGATCTGCTCGGGATGTTGGAGTGGGTCAAGGAAGTATGGCCTGGGGGTCTATATATGGTCCCTCACCCTTTTCTTTCTGATATTGCTTTCCTTCTCTGCTTTCTGGCCACCACAAACTGATCTGCTTTGTTCCACTGCACGCTTCTGCCTTGACAATTCTGCCTTGGATCTAGGTGACCATAAACTGAAACCCTTTAAAATGTGAGTCAAGTTAAGCCCTTCCTGAAAGTGAAACCAAACAAAACCACTCTTCCTTTCATTCTGGGTGTTCAAAACTTTGTCCAGAAGTGGGACAATATGCTATTGACTAATACAAGGTCTCACTAAACCATTAAATTGACCAGATTGGGCTCAGACTTGTGATTTTCCTGTCTCAGCCTCCCAAAGTGCTTGGATACAGGCATGAACCACTAGACTGCATTCGGTATTTTTAATTGCTAAGTACCAGTTAAGTTCGTCTCTTCAGTTGTTCATTTATTTTATTTACCTATGTTAAAACTTCAGAAATACATTATGACATAGCTTGTCCTATTTTCCATTTGACATGCTGCTTTCCTAAATTTTTTTAGATTCCTTGTGCCAGGCATGGTGGTGCATGCCTATAGAGTTTGAAGGCTGAGGCAGGAGGATAGTCACAAATATGAGGCCAATTTCAGCCACAGAGTGAGTTCAAGGCCAGCCTGGACTACATACTAAGATTCTTTCTCAAAAAACAAAACAAATGTTTTATTCCTTGCATCCATTAGATTTTGGTATATAACAAGTTACCCTAAAATTTGGGGCATAAAAAAGCAGTAGAAAATTTGGGTCTGGACTGACCTGGTTAGTCTCTGTGGCCAGCTGGCAAAGCTGTGGGTCCATGGCCTCAGCAGAAGCCTGTCCATTGTAGACTGGTTGGTTGGTCTAGGAAGCCTGTGTTGTCACTTTGCCTTCCATGTAGGCTTTTAAACTGTCAGTCTGGGATATTGTGGACTCATGATTTCAAAGAGCTGGAAACAGGGCAAGCCCAGTATATAAGCAGTTTTAAAGTATCTGCTTCCATTTTTTTGGTAATGGCCCATTCATCAAATAAAATAGCATAGTCAAGCTTAGATTAACAGGATGGAGAACTGGGTGTCATGGCACATGCCAGTAATCCAAGCCACTTGAGAGGCTGAGGCAGGAGAATCATAAATTTGAGTTCAGCTTGGGCAACTTAGTGAGGCCTTATCTCAAAATAAAATTCTATAAAAGTTTTGGGGGAATAGCTCAGTGAGGAGACCCTGGGTTCAATCCTCAGGAGTCTATGTATAGGGAAACTTCTTGTAAGAATTTTTCTTCTTGTGTATATAGGGAAAACTTCTTGTAAGGGTTTGTTGAAAACACACATCATTCTTTAAGAGGCCAGGGTGGAAAGTGGCACGAGCTTGTTATTCCAGATCTTGGGAGAATGAGGCAAGAGTATTCCTGCAAGTTTAAGGCCATCCTAGGTTTTATAGTGAATTTAAAGTCCGCCTAAACTACAGAGCAAGACCCTGTCTCAAAAAATATTCTTTAAGGAACTTAAAATTTGTGTATACATTTAGAGACTCCATTTTGCATTGTGAGTCTATTTTGTGGCTGAAATTAGAATAAGGATAGTTTCCTAGCACTCAGGAGGCTGAGGCAGGAGGATCACTGTAAGTTCAAGAACACCCTGGGCTACAAAGTGATCTCAAAGTCAGCCTGAACTGCATAATGAGACCCTGTCTCAAAGGCAAAAGGCAAAAGGCCAAAAATAAATAAATAAATAAATAAAATAAAGTTTAAGTGGTCACTTCCTCTGAAGGTTTTAGATGCTCATTTAAATTATAAGAAAAGACTAGCACTCAATTAATACATATATTGATTTCTACTTACAAAATATAAATTCTTCCAGAAATTCATTTGACAAAATTAGTAGGTTTTTGCAGGTTATGTTTAAAGATAAATTCACTTTAGAACTTATTCCCTCTTGATGAACTCAGCTGTTTCTTAACATTTCTCAGAATGTATTCAGAACAAAATTAAATATACCTTTTATGCTGCTTGTAAGAAAGATCAATAAATTTGGAAAAGGCATCATTTGGAGATTCACTTTTTAAATTTTATTTTTTCCAATGCTGAGGGTAGATGTTAGTCAAGTTCTCTACCAGTGGGCTACATCCCACTTTTTTTGGGGGGGGGGGAGACAGAGTCTCACTAAGTTGCCCACACTGGCCTGAAATTTGTGATTTTCCTGCCTCAGTGGCCCAATTAACTGGGATTATAAGCATATACCACCACATCTGGCATCACCCATCTTCTTTATATTCCATGTTAACGTTCTGAGTGATCTTGATACATTATAACTGTTTAACTCTGGGTAACTCATGGTCAACCCAACACAATATGGTAGGTTTCATTTTTCACTTCAAATTTAATGATGTACTTCAGAGCATGGTTCATACATACTTTTCTAGAAGAACTGTCCTTGGACAAAAAGCATTTCTATTCAAATCATTGGGAAGAGAGACTAAGACATTTCCCTTCATGTCCTTACTCATCTAAGGATGGAGATATGCACCAACATTTAAATATCAGAGTTTGGAACACCTAAAAATGAAGAAAAATGATCTTGTTTGGCAAGAAGTATTGACTTTAATTATTTTATTTTTTTAAAATTTTATTTAAGGAGAAAAAAAACCAGGAAAGGGGTACAAGTAATGCAGAATTAAAAAAAAATAAACAGTAGGAAATAACTAGTTAATAGATTACATATTGTCATCTTAGAAATAGTTGTTCAAGTTACAAAATTAAAGCACATAAAGTAGGCATTCAAACAGTGAGACTACAAACAGTCCTGTTCAATGATCCAACAAAAACTTAGTAATATGGTTATCTATCTTGCACACTTAAACATACATGCAGTTGTATCCTTTAGAGCACTTTCTTTTCCTCTCTTTTTTACAATGACAATTACACATTTTGGGTTTTATTACTCCCACAGTTACTACTTTTCTTTTTGAAGAGAATAAAACCAAATGTGACATAACAAAACAGAGTCAGTCAAATCAAAAGGATAGACATAGTACATAATGTAAAAACAGAATACAAAAACAGAATACATGCCATACTGCTTCTTGCTCTCTTAAAAAGAATTGCCTATATCATCGGTTATAATAAAATTGAACAAAGCAGTAAAGAACAAAACCAATAAAACCAAAACATTGGAGATATTACAGGACTTCAAAAAGGATAATAGTGAAACCAGAATGGGCATCATAGTGAATCTTATTGTTTTCAAATTTGCTGCCTATACTCTCAAACTTGGTACTATCAAGCAAAACAGAATAGAGTAAAATCAGTCAAAACAAGATGGTGAGAGCAATACAGGGTTTCAAATCAAGTTAATAGGAAGTCAAAGTGGGTTACTATAATATATTCTGCTATTTTAATTTTTTCCCTTAACTAAAAAGATAAAAATAAAAAATACATAATAAAAAAAGGAGATTGAGATAAAAGAGGACATAACAACAAAACAGCACAGGTCAGAACATAACAATTTAAGCAACACAGTGTTTCACCACAAGATACCCCGACATAAAAGTAGTTACCATAGTGTCTCTTTCCTTGAAATATTTGAGTATAACTTTATATACTGTAGCATCAAACATATCAAGGCAATGTAAAACCATTCAAGAGAATGACAGTATTACAGGGTATTTAGAACCAATTAACAGAAAATGAACAATGGTTTCTGTATTATCTCCTTGTCTATAAAAGTTTTTGTTTATATTGTCACATATAATAAAATCCAATAAGATACAACATGTTAAGACTGATGGAGACAGAAGAACAAAAGCTTGTTGGGACTTTAAAACAAGATGATATTAAATGAGCACTAGTTATTATGATGTCTTGCTTTCTCCAAAATAGCTGTTCATACAATAAGAGACAATAAACTCAAAGATCCCAGAACAAAACCATTCCAATTAATGAGTAAAAACATTACAAGGCTTCAAAGCAATATAATCAGGAATCATGATTAACACATGCTTTTATGTATTGCTATCATTTCTTACACTAGGGAAACTATTTGGTATTTATACATGTGAGTTTGCTTTATTTCACTTATGAGTATGGTCTCAAACTGCGCCCATTTATTTATAAATATCTGAATGTTATCATTCTTTATAGCTGAGTAGTACTCCATTGTATAAAAATACTTTTTTATGCATTCCTCAGTTGATGGACACTTAGGTTGTTTCCAAGATCTGGCGATTACAAATTGTGCTGCTATAAACATAGGTGTACATATATCTTTGTGGTATGAAGCTTTCAGTTCTTCTGGGAATATGCCTAGAAGTGAAATAGCGGGAACAAATGGGACTTCCAATCCCAGCTTTTTGAGAAATCTCCAGACTGACCTCCACAATGATTGCACCAGTTTACACTCGCACGAACAGTGCTGGAGAGTTCCTTTTTCCCCACAGCCTCTCCAGCATTTGTTGTTGTTGGTTTTCTTGATCTGGCCATTCTTTCAGGAGTGAGATGGAATCTCAGTGTGGTTTAAATTTGCATTTCTCTAATGAATAATGATGATGAACATTTTTTCATGTATCTATTTGCCATTTGTATTTCTTCATCTGAGAAGTGTGTATTCATCTCAGATGCCCATTTTTGGATTGGAACTTTGAATTTTGGGGGTCTCATTTTTTTAAGTTCTTCATATGTTTTAGACAAAAGTCCTTTGTCTGAGGGACAGTTCACTAAGATTTTTCCCAGTTTGTGGGTTTTCTTTTCACTATGCTGGAGATTTTTTTTTGACATGCAGAAACTTTTTAATAAGAGGTGATCCAGTTATTGATTCTGGGAAGTATTTTGCATGTGGTTTGAGTCCTGTTCATGAATTCTCTACCTATCTCTATGTCTTCAAGGTTTTTTATCGAATTTGTCTTCCAATAGAGTTAGTGTTTCTGTTTTAATATTCAGATCTTTGATCCATTTAGATTTTAATTTAGCACATGGTGACAGGCATGGGTCTAGTTTTAGTTTTTGGCATATGGAAAACCAGTTTTTCCAACACCATTTATTAAAGAGACTGTCCTTCTTCCAGTGAACATGATTGGCCCCTTTATCAAAGATAAGGTGGTTGAGTGTGTTTGTAGTTGTGGGTGAATCTTCTAATCTATTCCATTGCTCTTCAGATCTGTTTTGATTCCAGTACTGTGTTGATTATACTACAGTTGTAGTATAACTTCAGTTGGGGATTGTGATGCCTCCTGCCTTGCTTTAGCTGCTTAGAACTGTCTTTGATATTGTAGGTCTCTTCTCACTCTAGATGAATTATAGGAGTGATTTTTTGAGACCTATGAGGTGTATTGATGGTATTTTTATTGGGATTGCATTGAATATGTATAATAATTTGGGAGAATGGTCATTTTCACAATAGTTATTCTTCCTATCCATAAGCAAGGGATGTCTTTCCACTTTCTGAGATCCTCTTCAATTTCTTTTTTCAGTGTGTCATAATTTTTCTTGTATGGGTCTTTCACTTCTTTCATGAGAGTAATTCCTAAATATTTAATTTTTTGGTTGCTAGTGTGAAAGGAGTGGCTTCTCTTATTTCTCTCTGTGTGATCTTGTTGTTAGTATGGGAATGCTATTGATTTTTGAGTATTGATTTTGTATCCAGCTACCTTGCTGAATTTATTTATTATATCTAAGCGTCTTTTAATGGAGTTTAGGGGGTGTTCTATGTAGAGTATCCTGTCATCTGCAAATAATGATAATTTAACTTCTTTTCCTATCTTTATCCCTTTTATTTCTCTCTCTTATCTAATTTCTCTGGCTAATATTTCCAGTAATGTATTAAATAGGAGCAGTGATAAGGGACATACTTGTCTTGTGCCTGATTTGAAGAGTAAAAGCCCTTAAATTTTTGGTCATTTAGTATGATACTGGCTGTTGGTTTGTCATAGATGGCCTTTATTATATTGAGTTAAAGACCATCTATTCCAATTTTCTGCGAGGTTCTTATCATAAATGAATGTTGGACCACATCAAAAGTTTTTTCTGCATCTATAGAAATGGTCATGTGATTTTTTACTTTTGGCTTTTTTGATATGGTGGATTACATTTATTGATTTATGTATGTTGAACCATCCCTGAATGTCTGGAATGAATCTCACTTGGTCATAGTGTGTAATCTTCTGGATGATTTGCTGCAATCTATTTGCCAATATTTTATTGAGGATTTTTGCATCTGTGTTCATCAGGGATATTGGTCTGTAGTTCTCATTTTTAGTTGGGTCTTTCTCCGGTTTTGGTACTAGAGTAATATTTGCTTCCAGGAATGACTTAGGAAGGATTGCTTCCCTTTCAATTTCATTGAAAATTTTGAGGAGTGTTGGAATTAAGTCTTCTTTGTACTTCTTATAGAATTCTGCATTGAAACCGTCTGGGCCTGGGCTCTTTGAGTAGGTAAGGCCTTAATTACATTTTCAATTTCATTAATAGAAATTAGGTTATTCAGCAGTTCTACATCTTCTTGATCTAGCTTTGGTACTTCATATGTTTCTAGGAATCTGTCTATTTCTTCTGTGTTATCAAACCTATAAGAGTTGAGGTTTTCTTTCTTTTTTTAAAAATTTATTACTTTATTTGTTAATATTAAGGAGAAAAGGTAAAACAAATTTTCACAACAAAATAATGAAAAAGTAACAATTGTTGATAAATTACACAACATTATCTTTAGTCACTCAAGTACAAAATATGGGCATAAAAATTACTTCAATCAATATTAGCACAACCTTTCCTATTCAGTGAACTAAGTGACACTAGTGGTATAACTAACTTGCATTTTTTTCTTTTCCCTTCTATCCTTTCTCGTTTCCCCTACCTTAGTTTCTTCTTTTTATTGAACAGTTTCATTCCATTTCACAGTGACTATTGTATATTTTGAACCTTATGGTTTCACATATGTCACTGTGGTGTGATGTTTTTCAATCCTTCTTGGAAGATACACAGAAGGGGAATACCTGGGTTGAATGGGACCTCTAATCCTAAATTTTTGAGGAATCTCCACACTGATTTCCACAGTGTTTGTACTAATCTGCTCTCTAACCAACAGTTGTAAAGGGTTTCTTTTTCCCTACAGAACCAGGAGCATTTTTTATTGGTTGATATATATTTTTTTGAAAAATCAAATGATTTTTTAATGAATAAGGGAGAGGATGAGATAACAACATAACAATACAGGTTAAAGCATAACACTTTCAGCAACCTAGTGCTTCACCACCAAATAACCCGACTTAATAATAGTTGCCATAGTGTCTTTTTCTTTGAAATATTTGAATATAACTTCATATGTTATAGCATCAAATATATCAAGACTGTGTAACACCATTCAAGTGGATGAAAGCATTGTAGAGTATTTAGAAGCAGCTAACAGAAAAAAATGATCAATGGTTTCAATATTATCTCTTTGCCTATAACAATTTTTGTTTATACTACCACATACGATAAAGTCCAGCAAGTTACAACATAATAAAATTAATGGAGACAGAAGAACCATAGTTTGGTACGGCTTTAAGACAAGATGTTATTAAATCAACACTAGCTGTTATTATATCTTATTTTCTTCAAAGTGGCTGTTCATTGCATCATAGGCCATGATATCAAACAGCCCAGAATAAAGCAATTCCAAGTAATGAGTGACAATTTTATAAGGCTTCAAGGCCATATAATGGGGAATCATGGTTATCACGTACTTTTATATATTTGATTCATTTCCTACACTAGGGAAACTATTTAGAGTTCACAGATGCGAGTTTGATTTAGTTCACTTATGAGTAGGGTTTCCAGCTGTGCCCATTTATTGATAAATACCTCAATATGATCCTTATTTATAGCTGAGTAGTACTCCATTATATGGAAGTACCACAGCTTTTTTATCCATTCCTCCGTTGATGGACATTTGGGTTGTTTCCATGATCTAGCAATTGCAAATTGTGCTGCTATAAACATAGGTGTGCATATATCACTTTGGTATGATGCTTTCAGTTCTTCTGGGAAGATGCCTAGTAGAGGAATAGCTGGAACAAATGGGACTTTCAATCCCAGCTTTTTGAAATCTCCAGACTGAGCTCCACAAAGGTTGTACCAATCTACACTCCCACCAACAGTGTAGGAGAGTTCCTTTTTCCCCACAGCCTCTCCAGCAATTTGTTGTTGTTGGTTTTCTTGATCCTGGCCAATCTTTCAGGAGTGAGATGGTATCTCAGTGTGGTTTTAATTTGCATTTCCCTAATAACCAATGATGATGAACATTTTTTCATGTATTTATTTGCCATTTGTATTTCTTCCTCTGAGAAATGTGTATTCATCTCAGATGCCCATTTTTGGATTGGGTCTTTGAATTTTGGGGGTCTGATTTTTTAAAATTTTTAATATATTTTAGACAAAAGTCCTTTGTCTCAGGGGGCGTTCACTAAGATTTTTCCCAGTTTATGGGTTTTCTTTTCACTATGCTGGAGATTTTTTTTGACTTACAAAAACTTTTTAATAAGAGGTAGTCCCAACTATTGATTCTGGGAAGTATTTCCCGTGCAGTTTGAGTCCTGTTCATGAATTCTCTACCTACCCCTATGTCTTCAAGGTTTCTACCCAACTTGTCTTCCAATAGATTTAGTGTTTCTGTTTTAATATTCAGATCTTTAATCCCTTTAGATTTTAATTTAGTACATGGTGATAGGCTTGGGTTGAGTTTTAGTTTTCGGCAAATGTAGAGCCAGTTTTTCCAACACCATTTATTAAAAAGACTGTCATTCTTCCAGTGAATCTGCTTGGCTCTTTTATCGAAGATAAGGTGGTTGAGTGTGTTTGTAGTTGTGGTTGTATCTTCTAATGTATTCCATTGATCCTCTGCTCTGTTTTGATTCCAGTACCATGTTGATTTTACTACTGTTGCTTTGTGGTGTAACTTCAAGTCAGGGATTGTGATGCCTCCTGCCTTGCCTTTGTTGCTTAAAATTGCCTTTGATATTCTAGGTCTCTTCTGGTTCCAGATGAACCTTAGGAGTGATTTCTCTAGATCTATATGGTATGTTGATGGTATTTTTATTGGGATTGCATTGAATATGTATAACAGTTTTGGGAAAATGGCCATTTTCACAATGTTTATTCTTCCTACTCATGAACATGGGATGTCTTTCCATTTTGTGAGATCAAGTTCAATTTCCTCCTTCAGTGTATTATAATTTTCCCTGTATAGGTCTTTCACTTCTTTTGTAAGAGTAATTCCTGAATATTTCATTTTTTTGGTTGCTAGTGTGAAGAGTGTGGCTTCTCTTATTTCTCTCTCTGTGATTTTGTTGTTAGTATATAAGAATGCTATTGATTTCTGAGTATTGATTTTGTACCCAGCTACATTGCTGAATTTATTTATTATATCTATATAAGAGTCTTTCAATGCAGTTTTGGGGGTCTTCTATGTAGAGTATCATGTCATCTGCAAATAATGATAATTTAACTTCTTCTTTTCCTATTTTTACCCCTTTTATTTCTCTCTCTGGTGTAATTTCTCTGGCTGGTATTTCCAGTACTATATTAAATAGGAGCAGTGATAAGGGACATACTTGTCTTGTGCCTGATTTTAAAGTAAAAGCCTTCAATTTTTAGCCATTTAGTATGCTACTGGCTGTTGGTTTGTCATAGAAGGCCTTTATTATATTGAGGTAAAGAGCATCTATTCCAATTTTCTGTAAGGTTCTTATCATAAATGAATGTTGGACCTTATCAAAAGCTTTTTCTGCATCTACAGAAATGATCATGTGATTCTTACTTTTGGCTTTATTGATACGGTGGTTTACATTTATTGATTTACGTATGTGGAACCATCTGTGCATGCCTGGGATGAATTTCACTTGGTCATGGTGTATAATCTTCTTGATGATTTGCTGCATCCTGTTTGCCAGTATTTTATTGATGATTTTTGCATCTGTGTTCATTAGGGAGATTGGTCTGTAGTTCTCTTTTTCGGTTGGGTCTTTCCTGGGTTTTGGTACTAGAGTAATATTTGCTTCCAGGAATGACTTGGGAAGAATTGCTTCCCTTTCAATTTCATTGAAGAGTTCAAGGAGTGTCGGTATTAGGCCTTGTATTTATTTCTTGTAGAATTCTGCTGTAAATCTGTCTGGGCCTGGGCTCTTCTTTGTAGGTAAGGAATTAATTACATGTTCAATTTCATTGATAGAGATTGGGTTATTCAGCAGTTTTACATCCTCTTGATCTAGCTTTGGTACTTCATATGTTTCTAAGAATCTGTCTATTTCTTTTGTGTTATCAAACCTTTGAGAGTAGAGGTTTTCACAATAGGTGTTGATCTTCTGTATTTCTATTGAGTCTGTAGTGACTTCACCTTTTTCATTTCTTATTGCATGGATTTGAGCTCTTTCTTCCCTTCTTTTAATAAGGTTGGCTAGAGGCTTATCAATTTTATCTATTCTTTCAAAGAACCAACTTTTTGATTCTTTGATTCTTTGGATTGTTTTCTTAGTCTCTATTGCATTGATTTCTGCTCTGATTTTTATAATTTCCTCTCTTCTTTTGGCTTTGGGCTTGGCTTGCTCTTCTTTTTCTAGCTGTTTGAGGTGTAGCATCAAGTTATTTATTTGTATTCGTTCTGTTTTCCTGATGTGGGAACTCAGTGCAATAAATTTTCCTCTGAGGATGGCTTTCATTGCATCCCATAGATTCTGGTAAGTTGTATCTGTATTTTCATTTGTTTGTAGGTATTGTTTAATTTCTTTTTTAATTTCCTCTGTGGCCCACTGATTACTCAAGAGTGTGTTATTCAGTTTCCATGTGTTTGTGGGATTTTTGCAACATCTTTTATCATTGATTACTAATTTCATTGTGCTATGGTCCGATAGCATGCAAGGGATAATTTCAACACTTTTGCATTTATTTCAATATGTTCTGTGAATTAATGTATGGTCTATTTTAGAGAATGAGCCATGTACTGCTGAGAAGAATGTGTATTCTGTTGTTGTTGGGTGGAATTCTCTGTATATATCTATTAAGTCCATTTGTTCACAGGTGCAGCTCAGTTCTTTTATTTCTTTGTTGATTTTCTTTTGGGTTGATCCGTCCATTGGTGTCAGTGGTGTGTTAAGATCTCCTGTCAGAATTATATTACTACTGATTTGGCTTTTCATTTCTGTTAGTACTTGTTTTATATAACTGGGTGCTCTGGAATTTGGTGCATATATATTTAAGATAGTTATATCTTCCTCTTGGAGTTTTCCCCTAACCAGTATGTAGTGACCTTCTTTATCCTTTCTAATCATTATTGCCTTGAAATTGACTTTGTCTGCAAACAGAATAGCTACCCCAGCTTTTTTTGGGTTCCTGTTGCATGGAATGTTGTTTTCCATCCTTTGACTTTGAGTCTGTGAATATCCTTTTGAGTTAAGTGGGTTTCTTGTAAACAGCATATGGTTGGATTTTGTTTCTTGATCCATTCTGCCAGCTGATTCTTTTAATTGGTGTATTGAGACCATTTACATTAATAGTAAGTACTGTTATAAATTGGTTATTGTTGACATATTATCTTTCTGGCATTGCATGTTTATCTTTCTGCTCTGTTCAACTGTCTGCTTTGTTTAGTGGTTTTTTCCTAAATGTATCTAGGCTGTCTGTCAGTATTCTTTGCAGGGTTTCCTTGGTGATCATGAAGTTTTTCAGCTGATCTTTGTCATGGAAGTATCGTATTTCTCCATCAAATTTGAAGGACAGTTTTGCAGGGTACATCATCCTAGGTTGAAAATCATTTTCTTTTAGGATCTGAAATACATCACTCCATACTCTTCTTGACTTTATTGTTTGTGCTGAGAAGTCTGCTGTAATTCTGATAGGTTTTCCTTTATAGGTGATCTGTCTTTTCTCTCTGACAGCCTTTAATATTCTATTCTTTTGTTCAATTTCTGAGATGGTCATTATTATATGTCTGGGTATAGATTTATTTTGGTTGTGACTATTTGGAGATCTATATGCTTCATTGATCTTGATATCAGTTTCCAATCTCATGTTTGGGAAATTTTCAGCTATTACTTCTCTAAGTATCCTCTTGACATCCTTTATGTTGTCCCCTTCTTTTTCATTTATCCCTATCAATCTTATGTTGTTTCTCTTTGTGTCATCCTGTAGGTGTTGAATTGTTATTTCCTGATTTCTTGTTATTTTTAAAAGTCCTTTTCTTTCCTGTTCACTTGTTGCAATCTTGTCTTTGAGGTCTGAGATTCTATCTTCACATTTGTTGAGACGGTTTTTACAACTTTCAATGGAGTTTTTGATTTCCTGTATATCTCTTTGCATCTGTTTTATGTATTCTGTTTGCTTCCTATACTGTTCATCCAGGGATTCTATCCTTCCATTTAGTTCCTCTAATTTTTTAACTGCTTCTTCTTTAGCTATGTTTAGCATCTGCTTCATTTCTTTTACCAATTCTTCTTTCATCTGAGAGAATATTTCTAGTTTGAATTCCTTCAGGGCTTCCCATACTTGCTTCTTTATTTCGGTTACCATTATTTCAGGTATTTCAGTCATGTGGCATGTATTTTCTTCTATGCACATGGCTCCTGGGGTTTCTTGGGATGGGCTGGATGTTTGAGATTGCATTTTAGACTTTTGTTTTGTCATTTTCCTGTATTTGGAAGCTTCAAGTGTTGTTCCAGGTGTGGGAGAGAGATCCACCAGCCTGGGATGGGGTACCCTGTGATGGCCCCACTCACTGGACCCAGCAGGGAACTATGGCCTGCTCCTCAGGCCAGGAAAAGTGTCTCAGGCTGGGCGGAGCTCCCAGCCACTGCTGCCACAGTCTCTGATCTGGCCTGGTCCCCGGGTCTGGTAGAGACCTGTCATGGGTCCCCAGGTCATGGCGAAAGTTCCGGCAGGCTGGGCGGAGCTCCCAGCCACGGATGTTATGCTTACCCTTCTGGTCTAGTCTCTGGTCTGGTGGGGAGCCTGTCTGGTACCCCAAGTCAGGGAGAATGTTCCCGCAGGCTGGGTGGAGCTCCCAGCCGCAGCTGCTACAGTCTCTGAACTGGGCTGGTCCCCAAGTCCAGTAGGGAACTGGCCTGGGCCCCCAGGTCAGGGCAAAAGTTCTCGCAGGCTGGGTGGAGCTCCCAGTGGCAGTTGTTACTCTCACCCTTCCGGTCTGGTCTGTGGTCCAGTGGGGAGCCAGTCTGCACCCCCAAGTCAGGGAGAAAGTTCCCACAGGCTGGGCAGAGCTCCCAGCTGCAGCTGCTATAGTCTCTGAACTGGGCTGGTCCCCGAGTCTGGTGGGAAACCGGCCTGGGTCCCCGGGTCAGAGCAAAAGTTCCTGCAAGCTGGGTGGAGCTCCCAGCCACAGCTGTTACTCTTACCCTTTGGTAGGGAGCTGGTCTGGTCCCCCAAGTCAGGGAGAAAGTTCCCGCAGGTGGTGGTACAAGCGCCTCTGTCACTGCTTTCACGGCCCAGATCTTGCTGGAGTTTTATTCTCTCCCCCATGTAACACACTGCGTCAAACTACACCTCCGCCGCGTCCCTCATGCTAGATTTGAGGGCACAGAAAGCTAACCCCAAAATAGCAGGATATACTACAGTAACTATCCTTGATTTCTTATTAACTTAAACTGAAGCCCAGTATTACTTATATTGTCTTACTATGACTGATATTATTTGAATCTGGTTTGTTAGACTAAGGAGCCACAGCCCTGTTTTATTGTTAAATGTACTCAGCCTTCAGTTAGTGAGATGTTGAGTAGCAAGCTTCTCCAGCAAAGGAGCTTTGAAGAGCAGGAGAGCTTTCTAGGGGAGATCACTTTAGGTTATTCACCAAGTGCTGCCGCCGCCTCTGGGCCGCACTCCGGGTCGCCATGCTTGCCTGTGACCGTTGTGGAGCCGCCTCGGCCTCCCTGCTGCTCTGGCCCGGCGCCTGGCCTCTGGGGCCCAGGGGGCTGCCACCGCCACCGCGGCTCTGTGGCCCCCTTCTCCGGAGCAGGGGTCTCCCTCAGAGGGATGCAGCACGACCCCGACCAGGCTCTGTCTGAGAAGACAGCGGCGAACAGGCAGCCGAGGTGCTCCAGGTCAGGGTCCAACCGTCGTCAGACAGTGCTAGATGAATCACGTCAGTCTCCCAATCGCTGCGCCTGAAGAACTGGCATTTCAGCCGCTCTCCGCAGCCGCCATGTTCAAGGTTTTCGAAATAGGTATTGATGATCTTCTGTATTTCTATAGGGTCTGTAGTGATTTCAGCTTTTTCATTCCTTATTGCATGAATTGGAGTTTTTTCTTCCCTGTTTTTTTACAAAGTTGGCTAGGGGCTTATCAATTTTATGGATTCTTTCAAAGAATCAACTCTTTGATTCATTGATTCTTTGGATTGTTTTCTTAGTCTCTCGCATTAATTTCTGCTCTGATTTTTATAATTCCTCTCTTCTTTTGGCTTTAGGCTTGACTTGTTCTTGTTTTTCTAGATATTTGAGCTGTAACATCTGGTTGTTTATTTGTATTCATTCTGTTTTCCTGATATGGGAACTCAGTGCAATAAATTTTCTTCTGAGGACAGCTTTCATTGCATCCCACAGATTCGGATAAGTTGTATTTGTATTTTCATTTGCTTGTAGTTATTGTTTTATTTCCTCTTTAGTTTACCCTTTGGCCCACTAATTACTTGAGTGTGTTATTCAGTTTCCATGTGTTTGTGGGATTTTTGCGGTATCTTTTATCACTAATTTCTAATTTCATGGCAATCTGAAATCTACTCAGGATGCAAAACCTCCCAAGGCCAGTCTAGAGTGCCTGGCTCTGGGAGGCTCCTTGAGCTCTGGAAGCAGTGATTTTAACACAATGTCCTGGGCTCGGGATGGCATGAGGACTCACCCCAGCCACCAGCTGAGTTTCCTTTCCTGGTTCCAGAGAAGGTCATTAGCCATGTCCTGGGCAAGCCTGAAACCTGCCAGATGAGCACAGCCTACTGGTGGCTGTTCTCTGGGTGGGTCCTTGAGCTCTGGCAGCCATGATCTTAACACAGTCTCCTGGGCTCTGAATGGGGAGCAGACTAACCCCAGCTACCAGTTGAGTTTCCTGGTTCTTGGTTCTGGAGAAGGTCGCTGAATGTGTCCTGGGCAGGCCTGAAACCTGTCAGGCAAGCGCAGCCTAATGTGGCTGGGCTCTGGTCAGGCCCTTGAGCTCTGGGAGCAATGATCTTAACACAGTCTCCTGGGCTCTGGATAGGGAGCTGACTTACCCCAACTGCCCAAGAAGTATTGACTTAATAAGATATACCATCTTCTTTATAGGGAAACCAAAGAAGACTGGAAGAAACCAGATCTTGTTGATGAAGCAAAGAAAAATTTAAAGAAAAATTATTTCATCTGATAGACAAATATGATGGTGCATGTCTGTGATCAAGAGGCTGAGGAAGGCAGATCACTTGGAGGTTGAGGCCAGCCTGGACTACACAGTGAATTCAAGGCTGGTGTGAATGATATAGTGGGACATGCACCACTATCCTTGCTATCAGATGAAATAATTTTTTAGAAAATTTTCTTTTTCAAACAAAAAATTGCCCCAGTTGAATTAAAAGAGATTAATATATTTACTTCTTGACTTTTTAATCCTTCTTCTTTCTACTTTCTTCCTTTCTTCTCTCCTTCTGCTGTTCCCCTTCCCCTTCCTCTTCCTCTTCCTAATGATAGCAAAATTTTAATAATGATAGAAGATACAGGCTCTGCAGCATGAATTTGGGCCCAGTAAAAGTAGAAGTTCATCCTACAGCATGTGTGTGGGCTTCTGTGAAGAGGCATAGTGGCCCCTTGAGTTCTTCTATTGGTTTCTGAGTCCTTATAGATGGAAAATAAAAAGACTATAGCTTTAGAAGTGAGTGAATTAATATTTTTCCTAGAGTTAACTCATTCCCTTAAGACTTATTTTTGGCTCAAGAGGTGGAAATACTTTCATTTGAAAGCTTCTTTTGTCCTGAGTAGGAATTCTAATCTGGATTCCTAACAATTTAATCTATTAATTCATTGTCACATGCTGCTTGGCTGATGTGTATGACCCAATGTCAATCTAGATCCTCCCCAAAGCCTCATAAGCTTGGAGGTGGGGCTTTGGGAAGTTGACTGGATTATGGGACTTTCTAGCTGACTGATTGGAAGAGGAAGGTCTGTGGCCACCTCCTGGCTCTCCCTTCATAGTCCACCTCTAGGCGACTATGAGGTGAGCAGCTTTTTCTCCACAAGGCCCTTCTGCCAGTAGTCATGCCTTGGAGCCAGCCAACCATGGAGTGAGTGAAGGTTGAACAACAATAAACCTCTTGTCCTTTAAGTAGGGGTGTGGGTTATTTTTTCCAAGCAATGAGGAAAGTGGCCAACATGATATTAACACATCAGAACAGATCATCAGAGTTGGACAGTCTGCAGGATAGTGGCAGCTTTTGAAATGTTCTTAGGAGCTAAAACTGAGAGAGGAAGTGGAATGGAAGAACTGAATTCACGCCTGGTAGTTTTCTCTGAGGCAGAAAGATGAGGAAGTGCAGGACAGCAGACCTGGGTGACTCTGACAAGACAGGATACTAATGGGAAAAAAAGTTTCTATCCAGGCACAGACATATTTACTCTTTATTTTATAGAGGTGATGGTAATGAATTAATTTTTTATTGGTCTTATACATTTCTTATAGTCTTTACATATTTACTGTTTTCTGAACCTTTCCTGTGCCCTAACCTACAATGGCTTTTAGATACAGTGCTTCACTTACTAATATTCTGAGCTCCCTACTGCATTTGTGACAGCTGTGGTCATAGTTTTCCTCCAGCTCATGAATGATGTCAAAATATACATCAGTATTTTTTATTTTCCTGGTACATTTGATGCCCATGATTGCCAAGACTGAGACTCATCAATTTTAGATGATGTATCCCTCATGGAGGGACAGAGTAGCATCATTCTGTGGTAATGCACTACAGTCAGAACAGAAAGCTCATTACTGTAATACATATTTTTGTTGTCCCTTGTGTGTGTGTGTGGTGGGGAGAGGAGGAACAGAGAGAAAGAGAGAGAGAGAGAGAGAGAGAGAGAGAGAGAGAGAGAGAGAGAGATGTCTCAGTAATAATAAAAAGCTATTATTTGCTTGGATCCTCTCTTATCTGCGGGGTAGTAAGAACTATTCCAACTCTTTCCAATACTCTCCAGCTGTTCAGGAGTTCTCCAGGGAACGTCTAGTGTGTATTTGCAAATGCAGTTCTCCTTCCCAGCTGCCATTTCTTCTAGCACATACTGAGAGCAACTTCTCTCAGTTTTAATGTGGTTGCCTCCATTTGTTCTGCACTGGCCTTGGTGGTTGCTAGGATATTCCTTGCTGATGATCTCAGTCTTCTGGCTCATTGTTCAGGTACAAGTTATACTCTATCTTCCAAGATGCTCACAGCATCAAATTCTCTTTTTTCCTTCTTATTAAGAGGTAACATCTGATTCTTCTATCCTTCAGTCTGGGCTGTCTTGACTTTTTTGATCCATAAAATGTGGCAAGAGTGACATTCTAGGCATCTTCAGTTTTAGACATAAGTTTTGCATCTTCTATCTGGGCATCTTTAAATGCATGATCTGAAGTCATCCAGCTACCACTGAAGTCTATCCTGCCTGTGCTCACCATGTTGTGAGGTCACCCAAGCCAGCCAGATGGAGGTACTGAGTAGAGACAGATGTGTTTCTATGCCACCCTGCTTCACTCCAGTCCAGTTACCAGACCTGAGAGTGAAGGAGCTATCATGCTCCTGCAGAGAAACCCCAGGGAACTGAGAAGCCAGCTGACAATTACTCCTGGAGTCCCAGACCTTGTACCTCATCTTACCTCTCTCTGACCATTTGAGCCATCTGAGACCCTAGTTGTGATGGAACAGAGTGAGCTATTATTAATTCTATTTAAGTTACCAGTCTACAAATTGCATGAGAAAAAGATTTTTGCCTTATGCCATTGAGTTTTGGGTTGTTATGCAGCCACATATGATTGCCACAGAGAGTGTTGTCTTGGCCTGACTTGTGCCATCCAGATAAACAGATGTTTGGCACCATCACTGCTGTCCAAAGATTTTAGGGAAATAGCTGTCCTCAGACCTCTGACATGAGTCCCTAGAGAGAGGGCTAGGAGGAATTGATTAGAGAACATACAAAACACAGACACATCCTGCTTTATTAAAAATTGTCCAACTAGAAAATCACACCAACCAACAAGGAAACTAAGATTTAAAAAAATGTCTGGAGAGAATAAATGAATCACAAAGAAATGGAAATTAGGGTGTCATTAAAATTTTCAGCAGTAATAGCAAAAGCTTGAAGAAAGTAGAAAGCTTGCAAAATTTTGAATTAAAATCATTTTCTTTTTTAAATTTTATTTTAAAGAGGGTAAAATTAAATGCAATAAAACAGAACATAAGAAAGCAATGTAAGAGACACAGATTTCAAAGCGAGACAACTAGAGATCTTCACTATCTATTATATTGTCTCTTGTTTTCTTCCAAATAGTTGTCCATATCTTCACATACAGTGATTTCATACAAAACAATATAGTATAAAACTGATACAGACAGGATGATGAAGGCATTTTAGGTCTTCACCAGACAATAGAAAAATCAACAATGGCTGTCATAGCATCACTCATTCTCTTCAAAGTAGCTGTCCATACCTTCACATACATTGAAACTAAACAAAACAAAACAGACTAATATCACTCTAACAAAGAATAATAGTATTGCTGGATTTCACATTATGATGCTAAGGAATCAGCAACGGGTACCATAGTGTCTCTTTTTCTTCAAAGTAGTTGTTCATTTCATCATGTATTATATAATCAATTCTCAAAAACTATTTAGTTCTATGCATGCATGGGTCTCTACAGGTATAGCTATCCTTTTTGTATTAGAGGGAAAAACAAAACAAAGCAAGACAAAATAAAACAAATTCCTATAAAAACATGAAACAAAAAAGTCATATAAAGGGGGAGGAGCAAAGATGGAGGATAGATAACAGCTGACTACAGAAGCTCCCTGAGATAGCCAACTTAGAATGCAACATAATACAGAGTGGGGAGCCCCAAACAGAGGAGATGAATTCTTTCATCCCAAGAAGAAATTAAAGTGACTTGCCAACCATCTGAGGTCCTGCCACCACTGGCCAATGCTGTGTCTTGCTGGGGTCCCGCTGTGACTTGCTGAGAGGTTCTGCCAGGACTGGCCAAGTTCCCACCAGGACTGGCTGAATTCCTGCCATGACTTGCCAAGGCTCCGACATGACTGGCTGGGGTCCTGCCTCAACTGGTTGGGGTCCTGCTGTGATGATCCAGAGGTCCTGCTGTGACTGGTGGGGGTCCCATCGTGACTTGCTGGGGTTCCCCCCATGAATTGCTGGGGTCCCACCGCAACTTGCCGAGGTCCCACTGTGACTTGCCAAGCCATACCAGGTCCTGCCGTTTGTCACTGGAGGCACAGTTACATTGAGTTCAGGGTCAGCGAGCCAAATCGATAGCTGAGTTGGTGGGGAACCTACATCGACCTGTGGTGAGTGATGGAAGTGGAGCCATTCGATAAATAGGGGGGCCCTGGCAGATAACATTCTGGGATTGAGCAGCAGTGGCAAGTACGAGGGGCAGCAGTAACTTCAGTCAATTGTTCCCTTCCCAAATGGGATTGGTGGAGTGTGCTAGACCTGGGTCATGTGACCTGGCTGAGACCTAATAGGTTATCTGACAGTTGACAATATGTAAACATCAACTAGTGATTTCTTACTGTTCATTTTTTTCTCTGAACATACGTATTATTTCTACATATTTTCTGTTTTGTTTAGTCTTTCTTTAAATAAAAAATAATCTAGAAAATGTCATCTAAAACCACAGTACAAAGTGATCTACAGTGGTTACTATGATGTCTATTGTCATCTTCAATTTCTATAACATCAGGCATAGTATAATTTTTTTTTTTTTGTCTTTTTCATTTTTATCGGTACCAGGGATCGAACTCATGACTGCCTGCTTGCAAGGCAGGCACTTATGCCACTGAGCTAAATCCCCAGCTCTAGGCATAGTATAATTGAACATAGCAGTACATAACAATATAATAAAAACAAAACATTGGAGACATTATAAGACTTCAAAAGCCAGTAATAGTCAAACCAGAGTGGATATCGTAGTGAGTCTTGTTATCTTCAGAGTAGTTGCCTATACTCTCAGACTTGATATTATCAATCATAACAGGTTTAAATAAAATCAGTCAGGAAAAAACAGCAATCTAACAAACCAGAATAAAATAAGATCAGTCATAATAGGACAGTGCAAGTTATACAGGGCTTCAGATTAAGTCAATAGGAAATTAAGGATGGTTACCATAATATATTTTGAGGACAGCTGTCTGTGTCCTCAAATCTAGTACAAGTAAACAAACTGGAGCAGAATATAGTCAAATTAAACAGAGCAGTGAGAATAATGTGTATTTTAAATCTTGATACACTATTAACAATGTCCTCTGCCTTCCTTTTTTAGACAGTTCCTCCCCTTTCACTTTCACAGGGTGCATTTACATTTTGGGTCACACTAACTCCTTTAGTTTTTAGATTAGGGGAGCAACCCACTATTTACCTAAGTGATTCTGAACCTTTTTACCTCTGAGCTTGATCTTAAGTTGTGCCCCTTTAACTACAAAAGCCTCAAAGTTTTCCTTCATTATAGCTGAGTAGTTCTCTACTGCACAGAAGTATCATGTCTTTCCATGTCTTACCATGTCTATCATGTCTTATCATGTCTTTATCTGTAGGTACTGGGTGAGTTGCCCTATTTCTCTCTGGTTCTCTGTCACATAGAGCATTGTTTTCTCATCTTGGACTTTCAGTTCATAAACCCCCTTTTGGGTTAATTGTATTTCCTATACAGAGTGTCTTGTTGGACCCTATCTCCTGATATAGTCTGCCTGTTTCTTTTTATTAGTGTATCAAGGTCATCTATGTTTCAGATTATAGCCAACTTTCTCTATCTCATTTCTGCTATGCTATTGTTCTGCCATTGGTTATTTACTTTTCTCCTTCAATCCACTGTCTGCCCCATTCATTGAGACCTCCCTGCCACTGTTCCTGAAATCCTGGTGTTTTTTTTTTTTTTTTTTTTTTTCTCGAGAACGTCCTTCAGTATTTTTTGTACTGTTGGATTGGTGGTCATGAACTCCCACAATTCCTCTTTGTCATGGAAGCATCTTGTTTCTCCATTAATTTTGAGAGACATTTTTTCAGGGTACATCAATCTGGGTTGGAGGTTATTTTCTTCTAGGGCTTGGATTACTTCATTCCACGCTTTTCTTGATTTGATGGTTTGTGTCAAGAAGTGTGTCATGATTTTGATGGGTTTTTCTTTATAAGTGATGTTTCTTTTCTCTGATGGCTTTTAATATTCTGTTGTGATGAATTTCTGGGATCTTGATTATTCTTTGTCTGAGTGTAGCTCTGTTTTGGCTGTAGGTGGCTGGAGTTCTGTATGCCTCATATAGCTGAATATCATTTTCTTTTCCTATGCTTGGGAAGTTTTCCTTAATTATTTCTGTGAATAGCCTTTGTATTTCATTTGTATTTTTCCCTGCTTCTTCACTCACATTTTTTTATTCTTGTCACCTTCTAGCCTTTGTATTGTTACTATCTCTTGCCTTGTTATTTTTAAGAGATCTTTCCTTTCATGATCACACATTGCAAATCTGTCTTCAAGTTCTGTTAATCTATCTTTAGTTTCTTTCAGGCAATTTTGCCAATTTTCAATGGAGTTTTTAATTTCCTGGTAATCTCTTTGAATCTGTTCCATGTATTCTAGTTTTTAAAATATTCTTCATTGAACATTTTTCTCCATTTTTTGTGTTCTTCCATTCTCCTACCTGTGTCTTATTGAGAGGTACTTTGCATTTCTTTTATTAATCTTCTTATATCTTACTTTACTTGTATTAAGATTTCAGTTTTCAGATCATCTATAATGTCACAAAGATATTTCTTTATGTCAGCTGATACCATTTCCAATATTGTGTGTTTGCTGCCCTCAGTCTATTCTGTATTTACCTCTCCTAGACTGATATTCCCTGGGATTGGGACTGTGGCCTTTTCTTATTTCTTTCTCATCATGTTTCTGGTTTCTTCCATACACATGTATGGTGGAGGTCCTTCCTTGTTGGTTATTGTTATTCTGAAGTGCGCTGGCTAGAAACTTCTGCCCTCTCCAGTCTGCTGTTGGTCAATGAAGTGCCAGCAGGGGTGGTGTAGGCTGGTTCCTCCCCTCTGAGCCAGTTAACCAGTGGGGGTCTTCACCATGTTAGTGTGTGCCATGTGGATGGAACCAGTTCAGACAGCTTTGGGGACAATTTCATCCCTGACTATTAGGTCCCAGCCAGGGGTGTAACCCAACCCAAGCAGATTCTACCAATCTGCTCTGGGCAAGGATCAACCAACTGAAGCCACTGCTGTTCCTTGTTCAGACCCATCCTGCCCAATGCCAATATGTCATCCAGTTGATCACCCCTTTCCTGTGGGAGGGTCTAATTCTGAGCACTAAGCACTCACCACAAGTGTGTTAGTGCAGGTCTCCACACCAGCTCTGTTCTTTGTTGGGCTCACCAACCCCCGAATTCAGTGGAACTGTGACTCCTGCAGTGAGAGCACCATGACCATGAGTTTGACCAGCTCCAATGGGGGAGCATCATGACCATGAATCTGACCAGCTCCTTTCCCTTTAGTTTTTTCCTGGATTGAGAGGATCTATGTCCCTCTATCTGGGCTTCTCCAGGATGTTTTATTCTAGCATCTGAGCTGTTTCTCTCAGGGTGGCTCCCTATTTCACTGCTTACTGATCTGCCATCTTTAGTTCCTCCCCCATGAAAATCATTTTCAAGATGGAATTTCATACAACCTCCAGTCTATCATCAAATATGAGTAGAATGAAAGCATTTTCAAAATAGCACAATTGGCTGTAGATAATGCCCAGTGATGGAGTGCTTGCCCAGCATGCACGATGGCCCTGGGTTTGATTTCATGTCCTGTAACAAACAAAATCATAACAAACAAAGAAAAATATGGAACCAGAAAAAAACATGCCTCCAGGAAAAACTGAAAGATGCTTCATAAAAACAAAGGAAAAAAAGACACACGCTACAAGAAATGATAAGTTTAGTGAAGAAGGAAGAAAGGTAAAGTTTTGTTTTTTTCTTACAAAACTGTGTTACTTAAGTGCGATTGGGAAAAAGTAGTCTTAAAATGTTAGTTGTGTAGCATATTCAGAAAACAGCCTAGATTTGAGTTCTAGTTTATAAAAAAAGTGAAAAATTGTGTGACTGTATTTATTTGTTCTGTTTTTGTTTTTTAGAAGGTCATACTCTGTAGCTCAGGCTCTAATCTTGAACTTGCAGGGATATTCCAACTTCACCTTTCCAAGTGCTGAGATTACAGGGATTCCAACTACCCCCAAATCTTACTTCTAACAGGGGGCAGGATGGATAAAATATATTGACAGTATTTGATGGAAATATTGGAATTTGTAGGAAGACTTAGGGGGCAGCTTGGATATAAGCCTGATGTTTTAAACTACTCCATGTAATACTTTTAGAAATAAAAAATATATTCCAACCCCATCTTCAATTTCAAGTGAGGCCTTCTTCAGCCAGTCATTGGGTCAGTGAACTTGAAGGAAGTGTATCCTCCTGTGCTTTAGTTCATTCTTCTCCATTGTCAGAATAGGGAAGAAGACTTAGGAAAGGAGGAAGGGAATTGTTATCTAGCTGTATGTGATGTAGCATATTTCTCTTGCTCTATCTCAGTTAGGTGCTGGTGTGTGGTAGGTTCTAATATGTTGTCTTTCTTGTGAGCATCTGTGAGAGTTGGGTCTCTGGAAAAGGTTTGGCATTCCAAGGCATCCAGAATAGCTTAAGTTCTTCTAGATCTCTGTAAGTGCCCAGGCACCAAACCTTGCTGACAAGTTGCTTGCAGGATGATACAACTCTAACCACCTCATATCACACATAGCCATGGGATGGTTATTTATTCCTACCTACACTGACCATAGTAGCATAGACTATGCTTCTTCCCTTCACAGGAATGTTGTTAACCAAGAGCAGATCTACAGCAAACACTCAAGTTGGCAGGAAAGAGGAAGTTCCGTTGGTAAGTGAGAGAGCATTGTCTTGTTTTCCAGTCATTTCCTATCATCAGCTGCTGTTGCTGAGTCCCAGCTATGGGTGGTTCCTGTTGTTGAGAAAATCCCTGGAAATCTAACCCATATAGCTTTATGGAAAAGAATTCTGCATGATAAATTGTTATTTACCCTTGAGATAAAGTGCATGTTTTTCCTTACTTGCAAGTTACTCTGCACTCAATAAGCCAAGTAATCAGACTAAAATGTCACAGCTACCAAAAAAGTATCTAACAGCTATAGATAAATATGACAAGCTGGGTGTTTTTAAAGGAAATACAGCAGACAGGAAGCTTAAAAATAGAATAGGTTGAACACAATACTTTGGCTATTAAAAATAGTTTATAGGTTATATTTTCCTTTGTTATCTTTATTCCTGTCCATTAATGTTAGAGAATTACTCTAATATGTAGGAGGTTTAACATTTAATTTATTTTGTGGTCAGATTTCCTGAGGTATAGCTTCTTTTTTTTAAAGAGAAAAAAAGCACAGAAAAATCAAAAAGCAGCTAAGCAAACACAACAAAAAAAACAAAAGCCAAATGACAACAGCAACAACACAATAGTGATACAAGATTTCAAAACAAGATGATAGAAATTTAACCATGGTTGTTATATTGCACATTGTTATCCTCAAAATACTTACTCAGGTTATCAGACACAGGCATGTGAAATTGGTCAAACAATATGATTTCCCTTGGAGTGAGGTATGGTTTCGATATACTACAAAATCACTTTTTAAATATTCAGTTCCATGAAGCTGGACATGGTGGTGCATGCCTGTAACCCTAGCACTTGAGAGGCTGAGGCAAGAGGATCACTGTGAGTTTGAGGCCAGCCTGGGCTACCAAGTGAGTTGAAGGCCAGCTTGAACTGCGTAGCAAGACTTGTCTCAAAAAAGACCTGCCCCCTCAAAAAAAAAATCAGTTGTTTGGGGGTTTTTGTTGTGTTTTGGTATTTTTGTTCTGTTTTTTTTGTGAGACAGGGTTTTTTCCCTACCAAATCCATTTTATTTTAAGGAGAAAAAGAAAAAACCTAAAACATAATTTCAAAACATATTACTCAGGGGGCAACAATTAGTATATACATTGAGCATTGTCATCCCCAAATCATTCACCCAGAGCAGAAGACATCTGCATTCTATCATCTGAAAAACACCAGCACAAATCTTTCTCTTCAGTGAACTCAGAGAAATCAGTAGTATAAATATCTTAACTGGGGCTGGGGGTTTAGCTCAGCGGCATAAGCGCCTGCCTTGCAAGTGTGGGGTCGTGAGTTCGATCCCTGGTACCGATAAAAATGAAAAAGACAAAAAAATAAATAAATTTTTAAAATATCTTAACTATTTTTATATACATATATATACATATATATATACACATATACATGTTTTTTTTCTTTCAACTTCTCACACTGACACAATACAGTGTTTAAACATATGTGTCTTATTTATTTCACTAATGAGTATGGTCTTAAGTGGCATCAATTTACCTATAAAAGTCTCCAGTTTATCCTTCTTTATAGTGGAGCAGTACTCCATTGTATAAAAATACTTCATGTTTTTTATCCATTCTGTGGTTGATTGGCATTTGGGTTGTTTCCAAGATTTAGCTGTCCCAAATTGCTCTGCTATAAACATGGGTGCACATATATTATTGTGGTATGATCCTTTAAATTCTTACAGGAAAATACCAAAAAGGAAAATAACTGTGTCAAATGGAGCCTCTACTTCTAGTTTTTTGAGGAATCTCCACATTGATTTCCACAGTGGTTGCCCCAGCCTACGTTCCCACTAACAGTGGAAAAGTGTTCCTTTTCCCCTTCATTCCTGCTAGCATTTGTTATTGGTTGATTTCTTGATAGCAGATATTTTTTCTGGGGTGAGGTTAAATCTCAGTCTTATTTTAGTTTGCATCTCTTGAATGACCAGTGATGCTGAACATTTTTTCACATATTTATTTTCTGTTTGTATTTCTCCATCTGAGAAGATCATCTCAGATGCCCATCATCTCAGATGCCCATTTTGGATCGAGTCTTTGAATTTTAGAGCACTGATTTTTTTGAGTTCTCTCTGCCTTAAGACAGGGTTTTGCTACATAGTCAAGACTGGCCTTGAATTCACTATGTAGCCCAGGCTGGCCTAAAATGTGTGATGATCTTCCTGCCTCAGCCTCTTGAGTGCTGGGATTACAGATATGTGCCACAATGGCTGGCCCACTTCTGTGAGTCTTGACAAATGCACATAGCTGAAAACCTTACCCTAGAATCAAGATGAAAGCTACCCCCACCCCCAAATTCTTACATGCCATTTAAGAGTCACTCCACATCCCATGGCAAATAGTTTACTTTTTCTTTCTATATTATATTTTTATCTTTTCATTAAAGTCATATAAGTGAATAAATGTATACATCATTTCTAAGAATTTATTTAAAGAGAAAAAGACAGAAGGGTAGAAATAATACACAATTTCAAAAAAAACAGTAAGAAATCACTAGTTGATAAGTTACATATTGTCCTCTTAGAAATAGTTGTTCAAGTTACAAAAGTAAAGCATACAAAGTGAACATTCAAAGAGCAAGACTGCAAATAGATCTGTTCAAGGATCCAACAAAAACCTAGAAATATGATTATCAATCCTACATACTTCAACATACATGCAATTCTATCCTTTAGAGCACTTTCTTTCCCTCCCTTTTTTTACAATAGCAATTACGTATTTTGGGTTTTATTTCTCCTACAATTCTTATTTCTTTTTATACTAGAGACACAATGTGATAAACTATAAATATGATTCTTATTTATTTCACTAATGAAGATAGTCTCAAGTTGTTTCCATTACCAATGAAGGCCTCAAGATCAGTATGTGTTTTCTTTCCTTTTTGTTTTGTGGTAGGGGATTGAACTCCTGACCTCGTGCTTGCCAGGCAAGTGCTTATGACACTGAGCTAAATCCCCCTTCATCATTTTGAATCTGAGCTCTTTCTTTAATACATTTAAGATTCATCCTTGTTATTATATACTTTTTTATCCTGTTGAGTGGTTTTCTTTTATTTTAAAGAGAATAAAACCAAGGAAAATAAAACAGAATAAAAGCAATAATAATAAACCAGTATAAGTGATACAGGACTTCCAAAACCTTATGAAACCAACAATAGTTACAATGATGGCTTTTGTTGTTTCCAAAATGGCTGCAGATTCCTTCAGACACAATAAAAATCAAACAGAACAGAATAGAATAGACACAATAAAAACAAAATAATGAATGCACTAAAGGACTTCAAAACAAGCCAATAGTAAATCCAAAATGGCTACCATAATATGTCTTGCTGTCTTTTAAACAGCTGCTCATGGTATCAGATTTAATATAATCAAACAAAACAAAAGAGAATAAAACCCAACCCAACAAAGCAATGAGAATGATATGGTTTCCAAAAAGGGATCACTTCCTGGTGAGGTTTTGTTCTTTCCTCCCGCAGTCTGCAAATGGCACTAACTCATAGCGAGAGGTTGGGTTTGGCTGTCCAGACTCTGGTAGCAGCCCATGCATGGTGCTGGTTTCCAGGCAGGCATCACTTGCTGGTGAGGGCTGGTTCTATGCCCCACCCCTGTGCAGTCTGTGACTCACCAAGAGGTGTTTAATTTTATTGATATACCACAGTTGATTGAAACATTTGAAAGGTATTTTATTTGTTTCCAACTTTTGGAGACTGTGGTGACACTGCTGTATATTTTGAGCACAATGTCCTTTGTGAACATATCTTTTTTCTCTTTTGGTGCTTTGAGACAGTCTCCCTATGTAGCCCAGGTTGACCTTGTCCTCACAGTGATTCTCTTGTCTCAGCCTCTTGAGCACTGTACCTGGCTGAACACACATTTTGATTTCAGGAGTGCCATTGCTAGATCATTTGGTAAATATATGTTTAATTTATAAGCAACTGCTAAATAGTTTTATCAAATGATGGTATGCATTCACATTCCTATGTAATACATGGAAGTTCCAGATGAACCACATCCTTATCCAAACTTAAAATTGTGAGTTAAAATAGTCAATCTTACTTGGCAGATGGTAGTATTTAACAGTTTGAGTTATCTTAAGTATTGGCAAGCATCTCTTCTAGAAGCTGAATTACCTAGCACCTTGATTTTGGACTTCTCAGCCTTAAGAACTGTGAGAAATAAATGTTTGATGCTTAGATCTCCCAGTGTGTAATTTGTTACAGCAGCTAAACAGATGAATACATCTTCAGTGCCATATTTAATCTTGAATCCATTTTTATTGCTTCAATTTTTGTTATTACTGAGTAGTTTGTGGTTTATATTTTCTGGATGCCACTCTTTTACTAAGTACATGTTTTTGCAACTATTTATTCTATCTTGTTACTTGTTTTCTCCTTTTGGTTGAGCAGAAGTTTTCAATTTTGATGAAAAATTTTCCCTATTTTTGTTTGAAAACTCATTTTTGGTGTTCTGTCAAACCTTTGCCTAATCTAAAGGTCACAAATGCTTTTTTTTCATGCCTTCTCAAAGTTTAATACTTTTAGATTTATATTTAGGCCTCTGATCCATTCAAAATAAGCATTTATATGTAGTGTAAATTGTAGGTTTAGTTTGTACTTTTTTTTATATGGATGTACAACTACTTCATCATCTTTTGTTTCAGCAAAAGCTCAGAGTATTAATTTGTTAAGACAAAAATCTTATGTTTATTTAATGAACTATAATGAGCAATGCTTATAAAACTGCAACAGAAGTAGGTTTTCCACATCATCCTCATTTAGAATGACTTTACTGGCTTGCCTCACTTTGTCCTATTTTTTGTTTGTGTGTTTTCCTGTTGCTACTGGGGATTAGTCAGGGCCTTCATATTGAACTACAATATATCCTTTCTTTCTTTATTTTTGACTTTTTGAGGCAGGGTTTTGCTATGTAGTTCAGGCTGGTCTTCAATTTGTGACAATCCTCCTGCCTCAGCCTCCAGATTGCTGGGATAATAGGCATGCACTACCATGCCTTGCTTTATTTATTTTGAAACAAGGTCTGGCTAAGTTGTCTAGACAGAACTCAAATTTGTAAGCCTCCTGCCTGAGCCAACCAGAGTATTGGGATTACAGTTGTGTACCACCAGACTTGGCTGGGTTTCTCTTGGTTTTAAAATTGGTCCTCTCATGTTCCAGGAAGTCACTCAGTCTTGGGAATGACAGGATATTTGGCCACCCTATTTTTATTCTTTTTCTTCTGTAAAATGACAGTAAAGTTGCCACATGGTTCACATAGACAAAAAGTCACCATATGTAGGCTCAAATAAATCATGTTTAATTTTTCCTGACACTTTCTATTTCAGATCCAACTTGGAGAACGTGCTGGGTCTGAGTCCTTCATCTCATTGTTATTATTTTAAACTGAGGATTGACTCTATGGTCTTATTCATGCTGGGAAATGCCCTACCACTGAGCTTTATCCTCAAACCTGGGAGTACATATTGCATTGACAAATGTTTCTAAGAATTCAGCATTATTTACAATAGCCAAAGTGTGGAATCAATTTAAGTCTATCAGTGGATGAATGGATAAAAAAGAAGGTACTGTCTGTATACAAAAAAGAATGCATTCAACTGTGAAATTAAAGGAAATCTTGTTATTTGTGACAACATTGATGATTCAGAGGTCATTATTCTAAGTAAAATAAAACACAGAAAGACAAATACTAAATGGTCTCAGTCTATGTGGAACCTAAAAAGTGGAACTCATAGAAGTTCAGAGTAGAATTGAGGTCACCAAGGAATGGGGGTTATATGAGGTGGGAATGGGGAGATGTTGGCCAAAAGGTACAATGTTTCAGTTAGACAAGAAAAGTAGTTTTATGAAATAAGTAAACACACACACACAGAAACACACACACACACACACATACACACACACAGAAAAGTAAATTCTGTGGATATTACACAACATAGTGACTATTGTTAATAAAAATGGATTATACCCTTGAAAATAATTAAGGGTAGGCTTAAGAGGTCTATTTGAGAACTACGGTGAATGATTAAGTTTAAAAAAATATATTTGTAGAACCCCACAAGGACTCTGCTAACAGTGTTTGGAAATAAACAAGAAAAGCTCTGAAAAATTCCAGCCATGAAAATAGTCTTGTTGTCACTATGTTCACAGTGGTGCCCACACTCCAGGCTGGAAGGCTTTTTGTTTTGTTTTGGGGGAGCTTTTTTCATGTTACACTCTTTTCTGTATTTATATCTTATTTGTTTCACTTTAAACTCTATCATAGCAAATGTATGGATTTTTTTGTTAATAATACACTAGGATTTTCTAAAAAGCAAACAAAGCAAAACACTAGAATAAATGAAACTTAATTATAAACTATATTACAGAAAAAGATGTGTTACTGTCAATCCCTCTCAGCTTACCTTTAATGCATTCTCCTTTCATTCTTCTTATTTTCTGAAGCATATCTGCAAGTCCTTTTCATATCTTTAGTTATGGTGTTGTGACTTCCTCAATGTCCTGAACTGACTTAAAATGTGACTTTTCACAGTCATTTTGGTTTTGAAGAAAAACCGAAAGTCATACAGTGCCAGATCCATTCAATAAGGTAAATGGGGACACATTGTGATTTTTTTAAGAGATTGCCTTCAGTTAGTTGGCATTCAGAACCTGCATTCACCATATATTTGACCATATATAGCAAAGGTACTCATGAAAAAGGACTTTCACAGTTGCTACAGAAAATTGTGAGAAATATAGGATGTTTTCTTTAAAAAGAAAATATTTTGAGCATTAATGGCAGTATATCCTTAGTATAATAATTTTAAAATTTGAAACATTGACTGTACATTTTGGTTATCCTTTCTAAATATTCATACTACAAAAAGTCTATGAGGTGATGAATATGTTCTTTAACTTGATTTAATCAATTTGCATATCAAAACATTTAAATGTACCCCATTAGTATATACAACTTAAATTTGTTAATAGGAGAAGTGCCCAAACTGAAACAAGAAAGAATGTACAGATTTTTATTTGAGCCTTCATAATTCTGAGAAAAAGGTTTCATACACCATTCTGGCAATTTTTCCAATAAAATAGAACATGAAATAGATGGCATGACAGAAGAAAAATCAGGAAAATTAAGTAACATTAAGAAAACCAAATGACTTCTGGGAAGATGGCAGAGTTTTAAGCAGCAGAAAAAGAGCTTCTCTGAGATTTGATGTCTAGACACTGTAATATAGCAATGAGAGGAAATTGAAGCCCATGGGGAGAGCAAAGAGAGAAACTTTGACAAAGAAGAAGGTAGCAGGAGGTTATAACCATGACCAACCATCTTCTCCCTGAGTTGGAATTGTCTGCATGGGAGGACTGGCTGGTGAGTGGAGAGGAACCAAGTGTCCAGCAGGAAAGGATGACTGGCTTGGAGCCATCTTGAAGAGGTGCTAGCTAAGCTCAGAACTCAGAACAACTGCTGGCTCCATCTAGCACCTCCCACTTGTGTTCAAGCCCACAGAAGGTGGGCTGATAGCTACAGGCTGAATGGATCTGGTCCCAACCTTATGGCCAGAAACAAGCCTGAACTTCAGAAGAAATAAAGGTGTAGTTTTGCTGAGACTATCCATTACCCCACTGTAAAGCTACTGCTAGCTTGCCAGGATAAATCAACATGAATCTGGACTGTTTTCACATGTCATTTACCATGAAAGCAGAGACAAACCTGAAAGTGGATCTCTCTCTCTCCACTTTGTTTTGCTTTTGTTTTTGTTTTTCTTTTTTAGTCATTGTTTTTATATGAGTGTGAAAATAAGTTGTAGTTTGTTTGTGATTGTTCTTCTCTGTTCTTCCATTTCTTTTTCTCTCTTTCCCTCCTATCTTCTGCTCCAGTTTCCTGAAGTTTGCATGATTTTCCTTTATCCTCCAGTTTATCTTCTAATGTTTCTCTTCTTACTCCTTTTCTCTATTCTGTCCCCAACTCTTTTAAAATTTTCTCACCTAAGGGTAAAATGGGCATTTTGAGGGCTTCTTTGCTGCATACAATTTTCTGGTTTGTTTTACATTTTGTTACATAATCACAAATCTAGTTCATACAGTTAAAGGTGGCAAATTAATAGTTATCTCATCTGTCACTTTCTAGTGTTTGTGCTATTGTTATTGCTGATTGCACAACTCAGAAAAAGTGACATAATTGTTTTAGCCAGCTGTTTCTCTTGTTATACCAAGACTGAGATTGCCTAAGGGTCGTAGGAAATATTGTGGGCCAATGCCAAAGAACAACGGGCTGGGTGAAGCAGGCAGTAACTTCTCATCCTAAATAAATTCAAGAGATAGGATCTTTCAACAGACTTAAAACTCAAAAGATAGGTACACTTGAAAGACACCTCTGAGAAGTAGTCATTTCTTAAGGGTTCTAAGTACTAGCAGTAAGGTTAGCTACTCACCATAGGCAATTCACAAGAATTAAACTAAAAAAAAAAGAAAAGAAAAGAAAAATGAGAAGACATTTAAATAAGATGCAAACCCAGACATCCAGTTCACCAAAGGCAAACCCAGGGGACAATGAAGTGAGACAATCAAAAAACCCCCCATCTGGCCTCATTTAAGTGGTGGCAATAAAGCAAATAAACAAGGCTCAAGAAAAAAAATCAAATCAGAAATAATTTCTCAGATAACTACAGAGATGGTGATCACAATGAAAAACATGCTTGGCGACTCTAGAGCAAATGAAGATGAACTAGAGCAATTTAAGAAAATGAAGAAAAGGATGAATGCCCAAAATAGAAAAGAAATGAAATTCATATCACATTCAAGCAGATATCCAGGAGACTAAAAATTCTATTGAAACAATCCAGAGAAGAATAAACCTATGTGAGAATTTCAAATATTGAAAAATAGGCTTGCAACTAATGATCATGAAAACAAATATTTCTTAAAAATAGTAAGGGATCATAAGAAATCAATCCAGCAGCTATGAGATGATGCAAAGAAGAATAACATAAGATTTACTGAAGTCAATTAAAAAAACAGAAGATAGCACAAATGATTAAAATCAAAAACCAAAACACAAAAAAGTCTGTTCACAGATGCCATGGCAGAAAGCTTTCCTGGCAGGAAAAAGGAATTTGACACACAGATAAGTCAGGCATATTGATCTCCAATTAGTCATGACAAAAATTCTGCATCAGGGCATATTATAGTCAAGGTTCCAGAAATTCATCATAAGAACAGAATATTAAAAACTGTTTGAGAAAAGAAACAAATCACATATAAAGGAGAACTCATAAGTATCAGATGATTTCTTAACACAAACACTCAAGTAAAGGAGAACTTGCAGTGAAGTATTTCAAGCTCTATAACAAAACAACCTCCAACCCTGATAGACATATTCCAAAAAGCTTTCTTTCAAAATTGATGAGTGAATAAGATCCTTCCATGATAAAGAACATCTGAAGAAATTCATAAACACCAAACCAGCATTTCAAAATGTTCTGAAGGTCATTCTAGAAAGAAATAACAATCATTACAACTTCATGAACCCCAACAAAATGAATCCACGAGGCAAGGCAAAAATTAAATGGAGGGTGAAAAATAAAAGCAAGCCAACAACAAAAAAATAACATGACAAGGATGAGTCAATACATGTCAATTATAACCACGAATGCTAATGGTCTCAATTCATCTACTAAAAGAAACACATTGGCAGAATGGATCAAGCTGTAAGATCCAATAATATGCTACACAGAAGAAACACATTTAATTCAACAAGACATTCATAGATGGAAAGTCCAAAGATGGAAAACAGTTTTCCACATAAGAGAAACCTGGAAAAAAAGCAGAAGTAATTATTATTTTCAGACAAAGGAGATTTCAAGCCAAGACTGATTAAGAAAGACAATGTCACTGCATCATTATAAAAGGCTCAATCTAAGAGGAAGAGATACTTATCATAAATGTATATGCAATAAATATCAGTGCACCCAACTATATAAAACAAACATTAATAGGCCTGAAAAATCAAATAAGTCCTAATACAATTATATTGGGGGATCTCAACACCCCATTGGCACAGACAGATCATGTAGAGCAAAAACCAACAGTGGAATATAGAACTCAACCAAACTTTTGAACAAACGGACTTAGTAGTTGTCTCCAGAGTGTTCTACCCCACAACATCAGAATATACATTCTTTTCAGCTGCACATGGGACATTCTCCAAAATAAATCACATCCTAACTCACAGAACTAGCTCGTGTTTAAGTAAATGCAAAGGAATTGAAATTATCCCATGCATAATAGCAGACCATAGGGCACTGAAATTGAGAAGCAATGGCAAAAGAAATGATAAGAACTCTATAAATACATGAAAATTAAATAACATCTCCTTGAACAACTATTGAGTCACAGATGAAATTAAAGAAAAAATTAGTTTCTACAGATAAATGATAATGCAATTGTTTTGGAATGCCAGCATACTGAAACTTATGGGTTGCAATGAAAACAGTTCTATGTGGGAAAATTTATAGTAGTGAATGCTCATATCAGGAAAACAGAGAAAGTTCAAATAAACAACTTAATTTTGAACTTCAACCTTCTAGAAAAAGAGAAATAGGTCAAGCCCAACGTTTGTACAAATGAGCAGATTATAAAGATCAGAGCAGAAATTAATACAATGGAGGCTAAGAAAATAATATAAAGAATCAATGAAACAAGAAGTTGATTCTTTGAAAGATTAAATAAAATTGACAAACCCTTAGCCCAATCTTATTTTAAAAAAGGGTAGAAAAGACTAATCCACACAATTAGTAAGGAAAAGTGTGAGATCACAACAGACGCTGCAGAAACCTAGAAGGTCATCTATCCCTACTTTGAGAACTTGTATTCTGATAAGATGGCAAATGCAGAAGAAATGGACAGATTTGTTGACACATATGAATTACTGAAGCTGAGTCACAAAGATATAAAAATTTAAAACCATTATCAATTCGTAAAATTTAAGGTGTAATTTAAAACCTACCAATAGGGGTCAGGGATATAGCTCAGAGGCATTAGTGCCTGCCTGGCTAGTGCAAGGTCCTGACTTTGATTCCTGGTACAAAACAAAACAAAAGAAAGTCTACCAATAAAGAAAAGCCCAGGCCCTAAAGGATTCACTGCTGAATTCTGCAAGAAATGTGGAGAAGACCTAATATTACTTCCTCAACTCTTTCATGAAACTGAAAGGGAAACAATACTTCTAAATTCATTCCTGGAAACCAACATTACCCTGATACTAAAATCAGAGAAGGATCCAAGTAAGAAAGAGAACTATGGGCCAGTCTTCCTAATGAATATAGAAGTAAAAATCCTCAATAAGGTAATGGCAATCAGAATGCAGCAAATCATCAAGAAAATTGTACACTATGACCAAGTAGAATCCATCCCAGGGTATTTCAACATATGTAAATCAATAAATGTAATACATCATATTAACGGAGCCAAGGACAAAAACCATAAGAGTATCTCAATAGATGCGGAAAACACTTTTGACAAAGTCCAATACTCATTCTTGATAACCCCCCCCCCAGAAAGTTGTAATACATGGTCTTTATCTCAATCTGATAAAAGCCATCTGTGACAAACCAACAGCCAACGTAATACTAAATGAATAAAAACTGAGAGTTTTCATTCTAAAATCAGAAACAAGGCAAGGATATCCATTTTATCACTGTTATTCAATAGTGTTCTGGAAACTTTAGCCCAAGTGAGTAAACAAAAGAAAGTAATGAAAAGAATAATTATAGGAAAGGAAGAAGTTAAATTATTATTATATTCTGAGGACATGACACTACATAGAAGACCTCAAAAACTCCCAAAAAAGACTTAAAGATTTAATAACAAAATTCAGTAGCATAGCTAGATACAAAGCCACCAGTCAAAAATCAATAGCTTTGCTGTGCTGAATAATAAGCTGACTGAGAGAGAAATTACAGAAACAACATATTTCATAAGTGCACCCAAGAAAAGGAAATTTGTAGAAATCAATCTAACAGAAGGAGCAAAAAACCTCTACATTGAATACTGTGGGGTAGCTTCAAAAAAGGAGATTGAAGAAAATATCAGAAAATGAAAAGGTATCTTTTGCTCTTGTTAAGGTAGAAGCAGGATTGTGAAATTAGCCATACTTCTAAAATTGTTATACATATTTAATGCAATTGTGATCAAAATTCCAATTGCACATCTCACAGAACTATAGAAATAAATCCTAAAATTCATCTGGAACCAGAAGAGACCTAGAACAGCAAAGACCATTCTGGACAACAAAAGCAATGCAGGGGGATCACAATCCCTGACATGAAATTATATCATAAAGCTACTATAGTAGAAACAGCACAGTAGTGGCAAAAACCCCAACAAACCAGACCCAAGGATCAATGGAACAGATTAGAAGATACAGAATCAACTCCAGACATACTTAGCTACCTTATTGTTGACAAAGGTGCCAAATAAATTCACTGGAACAAAGATATCTTCTTTAATAAATGATGCTGGAAAAACTGGCTCTACACATGCCAAAGATTAAAATCAGACTACACTCAAATATTTCAAGAAAAGAGACACTACGGTAACTACTGTTATGTCAGGTTATCTTGTGGTGAAGCACTATGTTGCTTACATTTTTTTTTGTTTTGACCTGTGTTGTTATAGTTATGTCCTCTTTTATCTCAATTTCCTTCTTTTATTTTTATTTTTTAAAAAATAAATAAATAAAAAATAAAAAAATAAAATCAGACCACATCTTTTCCCATGTACTAAACTAAAATGTAAATGTATCAGAGATCTAAATATTAAAACAATCATTAAATCTGCTGGAATATAGAATAGGCAGAACTTTGAAGACACTGGTGTAGGCAAAGACTTTATGAACAAAACCTTGATTGCAGAAGAAGTATCACAAAGAAGCAACAACTGTGATTTCATCTTCTTAAAAAGATTTTTCACAGCAAGATAAACCATCAACAGAGTGAGTAGAAAACTCACAATGTGGGAATTTTTTTTGCCAGCCATTCCTTTGACGAAAGATTACTGTCTACAATATATAAAGAACTAAAAAAAAAAAAATTAGATCCTCCAAATTTAAAGACCCAATCCAAAAAATGGGCATCTGAGATGCATACATATTTATCAGATGGAGAAATACAAGTAGTAAATAAATATGTGAGAAAAAGGTCAATATCACTGGTCATTAGAGAGATGCAAATCAAAACAGTGCTGAGATTCTATTTCATCCCAGAAACAATGTTTATCATCAAGAAATGAACCAATAACAAATGCTGGCAGGGATGTGGGGAAAAAAGGAACCCTTCTCCACTGTTGGTATAGTATGGACTTGTGCAACCACTATGGAAATAAGTGTGGAGATTCTTCAAAAAGCTAGGACTAGAGGTTCCATTTGACCCAGCTATTCTCCTTCTTAGTATCTTCCTAAAGAGTTCAAAGCATCATACTTATGTATATAATGGCACAGTGTGTAATGGGCAAATCTTGGAAACAGCCCAAATGTCCATCAATGGGTCAATGAATAAAGATGCCATTTTTAAATAATGGAGTACTACTCTGCCACGAAGAAGGATAAACTAAAGAAATTTCTAAGTAAATGGATGTACATTGAGACTATCTTAACTGAAATCAAACACACGTTTAAATATTGCATTGTTTCTCTGGGTGAGAAATGGAAAGTATTAAGTACCGACCAAAATGTGTAATAGATATTGTGAAATAGGAAGAAAATTTTCAAATGAGGAGGGTTACAAGAAAAGGGAGAAAAGTGAAGGAATGAAGGGAAAAGCTTAAAAAGTGAGAAAAGAAGGAAAAATGGAAGCAAAACATTTAAAATGGGGAGGAAAGAATGAGTTGAAGGGAGGATAGGGCAATGGGGGAAAAGGAAACAAGTTATATTACATACAGGTACAAATTCTTTATGATGAATATGATTTATGTATATATAAAATGTACCAATAAAATCTTATTGGAAAATAAAAAATAGAAAACAAAATGTACCTGAACTCAGAAGGCTGAGACAGGAGCATTGCCATGAATCTGAGGTCAGCTTGGGCAACATAATGAGTTCAAGTTGAGCCTGAACCATGCAGTGAGACTTTGTCTCAAAAAACAACAACAGTGAGAGAAAAACAAGCCCTTGCAAACACTGAACAACAACAACAACAATAAAAGAAAACAGAGAGAGAAAGAGGGAGGGAGGGAGGGAGGGAGGGAGGAAGAGAGAAGGAGAAAATGAAAACAGCTTTGTGAACAGGTGGTAGAATGGGGCTTGTAGAGACTGAGATTCCCTGTAATAAATATAAGCATTACATATACCTAACTTGTACCAAAAAACTTAACTAAAATGAAGTAAACAAACAAACAAAAATTCTTACACACACACACAAATGCTGAAGGAAGCAAAAGTTACAATGAATTTAATGAAAAACTGTCAAAGATTAAAATCTACCCCAAAGATGAACAAATAAGAGCCAGAAAAGAAAACAATAACAAATTGTGAAAATGGAAGCACAAAATAAATTAGAGCAGTAAGCAGCAAAACAACATCAATGATAAGGAAACAGAAGACTGCACAGGATCTCAGAGAACCAACAACAGAGAGTTATCGACAAAGAGCAGTTTAGAGGCAGTGTCCCCTGGTGACTAGTGTCCACCTGAGATCAACAACAAAGCCCCGACTTCTGGGAGAACATGGTGGATAGAAAACAGCAGCTATGGAGGCTCTCTGAGTTAGCCAGCCTAGAATCCAGGAATGGTGTGGTGTGAGGAGTCCTAGCAAGGGGAGATATACCCCGCCAGCCCAGGAATGAACTAAGCTGAGAGAAACCAACTGGAAATGCAATCCTGGTGCTATAACCGGAATAGATAAGATCTCAGTGCTAACGCTGAGGGGAACCTGCGCCTCCAGAAGCCGCGATTTGAATTTGCTGCTGTGTCTGAATTGGCACAGCAGGGACAAAGAGGGCAAGCCTCTGAGAGTGGGAATAGGTGAACAGAGTTGAGAGTGGGACTGGCGGGGAGCCCTGCATCAATCTGCGGTGAATGAGAGGAACGGGGACCCTTCCATAGATTAGGAGGCTCCAACAGAGGACACTCTGGGACCAGGCAGACTAGATGGAACAGGATGCTAAAGTGACTTTAGTCATATACTCCACTGTCAGGCAGGATTGGTAGGGAGTGCTTGGCCTGGGTGACACCACAGACTAAGACCCAGTAGGCTAGACCAAACCAGGTCCCAGTGCCTAGCAGTGCACCCTAGCAGTGAAGCCTTCAGTAGGTTGACTGGCCTGGAGGGGCAGGCCCAGCAGAGGCTGCCCAGGTCTGTATTTCCCTAGTACACTGCAGTGGGTGGGAACACCCAGCCAGTACAATTCAAACAAACAGTAACTGACAAAGAAAGAAACTGGGCCTCCTATGTACGCTTGTATGGAAGGAACCAAAAGTACGGGAAGAGGGAGCAACAAGAAAGGGTCCTCGGCCCCCAACCCTGAGAACACTGATCCAGGAAAGGTAAATGCAAAGGAGAATGAAGACACAAAACATGCAATATCAGACATGGCACCAATAGACATAAAGTGATATATATGGAGCCTCATAGATGAGTTCAAAAGTGAAGTACTGAATGACCTAAAGCAAGATATAAATAGAATAGTTAGAGAAATGCTAAGCACCGCTCAAGAAAAAACAAATGGTGGAATGCAAGAACAGAAAAAAAGGGGAGAATTGTTTGATGGAGAAAATAGAGAAAACATATAATATGTGAAGCAGGTTCAAAGAGATTACCAGGAAACTAAAAACTCTATTGAAAGCTGGCATAACAGCTTGAAAGAAACTAAGGATAGATTATCAGAACTGGAGGACAGATTTGTAATGTGGGAGCATGAAATGACAAACTTCTTAAAAATAACAAGAAAACAAACAGCAAAAATACAAAGGCTTAAAGATGATAAGAGGATCTATAACTTAAGAATTAAGAACATAAAAGAAGTAGGGATACAAACAAATGGATTACAAAAGCTATTAACAGAAATAATCGAAGAGAATTTCCCTAATTTAGCAAAAGGTAAAGATACTCAGATGTATGAGGCATACAAGACCCCAGCCACCTACAACCCAAACAGAACAACACCCAGGCATATAATAATCAAAATTCCAGAAATCCAATATAAGAACAGAATATTAAAAGCCATCAGAGACAAGAAACAGACCACTTACAAGGGAACACCCATCAGAATCACAGCAGACTTCTTGGCATAAACCATCAAATCATGAAGAGCATGGGGGGAAATAATTCAAGCTTTGAAAGATAATAACCTCCAGCCAAGATTGATATATCCTGCACAACTGTCCCCAGAAAGTGATGGAAAAACAAGGTGCTTCCAGGATAAACAGGAACTAGGGGAATTTGCAACCACCAATTCAACTCTACAGAGAATACTGCAGGACATTATAAAAAAAGAAAAATACCGATTCCAGAAACAGTGGCAGAGAGGCCACAACGAATGGAGCAGAAAGCAAAATGAAGAAGTCAAACTGACAACTAATGACAGAAAAAGAGCTTAGCAGAACGGAGGCAGAGAACGTTGGATGGTAGGAACAACTGTTTTAAAGAAAACAAGACATCATAATAGCTAGTGCTGATTCAATATCATCTTGTTTTGAAGTCCCAAAAAGCTTTTGTTCTTCTGTCTCCATTGGTCTTAACATATTGTATCTTATTGGATTTTATTATATGTGATAATATAAACAAAAACTTTTATAGACAGGGAGATTATACAGAAACCATTGTTCATTTTCTGTTAGTTGGTTCTAAATACCCTGTAATACTGTCATTCTCTTGAATGGTTTTACATTGTCTTGATATGTTTGATGCTACAGTATACGAAGTTATCTCAAAGATTTCAAGGAAAGAGACACTATGGTGACTACTTTTATGTCGGGATATCTGGTGGTGAAACACTATTTTGCTTAAATGGTTATGTTTTGACCTGTGCTGTTTTGTTGTTATGTTGTTATGTCCTCTTTTAACTCAGTCTCCTTTTTTATTATTTACTTTTTTATTTTTATCTTTTTAATTAAGGGAAAAATTAAAAAAATAGCAGGATATATTATGGTAACCCACTTTAATTTCCTATGAACTTGATTTGAGACCCTGCATTGCTCTCACCATTTTGTTTTGACTGATTTTACTCTATTCTGTATTGCTTGATACTACCAAGTTTGAGAGTATAGGCAACAACTGTGACAATAAGATTCATTATGACACCCATTCTTGTTTGACAATTATCTTCTTTTGAAGTCCTGCAATATGTCCAATGTTTTGGTTTTATTCTTTCCTGTTTTGTTCAATTTTATTATAACTGATGAGATAGGCATTTTTTTAAGATAGTGAGAGGCATTATGATAATCATTGTTGATCATCTTGTATTCTGTTTTTACATTATGTACATGTCCATTCTTTTGATTTGACTGACTCTGTTTTGTTATGTCACATTTGGTTTTATTCTCTTCAAAAAAAGTAATAAGAACTGTGGGAGTAATAAAACCCAAAATGTGTAATTCTATTAATTAGTGATTTCCTACTGTTTATTTTTTCTGAAATTCTGTATAACTTGTACCCCTTTTCTGTTTTTTTTCCTTTTCTCCTTAAAAAAAGAACAAAGCCCCATTTCCATGTTTGTATTGTTCCTATCCTGTGGGGCAGTTTTTCCATTGGAAATCAGTGCTTATGCAAAGGTACAAGAACAAAAGCAATGATTAAAAGCAAATGAACAGTGATGGAGGGGATTTCAAATGGGCTTTTCCAAGTGCACTGTGCTCTGCTCACATTTCCTCACAGCTGAACCTGTACGTGGTTGGGGTCAGAACCATTCGTCTCAGGGAGCTCTGCTACATCAATTTCCCCAGGCAGCTTAGCTGCACAATTAACTCACAGTTGTGCAGCTTCACTTCAGGGGGTGGTCTCCTCTCTCAATACAAATTTAAGGACCATTGTAATGGGGAGAGAGTACAGTGGCATATTGCCCACATTACTCAACAACCTTACACATGGCAGCCAGAGCATTGCCTTCAGGTATTGTTGTCAGCATATTCATCAAAACAAGTGTTCATTCTGTGTGTGTAACTTTGGGTTCTGGGATTGAACATAGCCTTGCTCCTGCTCTACCACTAATCTACATCTCCATTCCGCAAAAGAATTTTGAAAAGCCATTTTTCTTTCATATTTTTTCAGGAGACATCTAAAATATTGTATTTGCATTTCAAAGGATACTTGTTATGGGTTAAGAACTGTTGGTCAATTTAATGCCAGCTGGATTACATTAGCATGGCACTGAGCATAGATGCACCATCTGAGGAAAGTTACCAGCATAAAGAGAGAGGTGGAGAAGGAGAAGGGAGGCATTGATGCATTATTGCATTGAGGCATTGAGGTATTGGGGCATTGTGTGTTCTCCTATGAGTTGCTGTTGGAGCCATTGGTTCTCCTGTAAAGGTTTGGTCCTCACATTGAGCATTGCTTCCTGGCTTTTGAGGGGAAGACGTGTGCCACTTGGTTTCTAGGATGAACTCGTCATGCTGGCTTCCTGGCATGTACTCAACTGTGCTTGTTTTCATGAGAGCTCTGGGCCTCTGTGTCACTGAGGATGGCTGTAGTGCCTTTCAGGACAGCCCTGGTTTTTGTTGTGAGTGGGACTTCATGGATCTAGGGGAACACTCGTGCTGCTTGGTCTCCAGGATGAACTCGTCATGCTGGCTTCCTGGCATGTACTCAACAGTGCTTGTCATCAGAGGAGCTTGGGGCTTCTGTGTCTCTGAGAATGGCTGTAGTGCCTTTCAGGACAGCCCTGGTTTTTGTTGTGAATGTGACTTCTTGGCTCCAGTGTAGAACCCTCAACCTATCAGCACAGCTCCTTCATCCCATGGTATAGACTTTGTAGCTTCCACTGATGACCTCTGGGCCTTTCCAGCACAAATGTGTAAAAGAGACTGGCATGAGTCCTTTTTGTGGGCTCTGGACCTCCAGCTGGACTCGTGGGAGGCATTGTCATGAACTCTGGTTTTTCATCTGGACTCATGTGGGACATTGTTGTGGGATTTAGGGCCCCGACTAAATATCCTGTGTCTTAGGTGTTACAGATAGATTTCCTGCATTTTCTTAGGTTAACTCCTGGTGACCATCATAAAACAATATTATAAACTTCATGTCCTGATCTAATTGTTCTCTGCACAAGCTTCAGGAATGAAGGCATGGGTCATTCCACCAGGGAAAGAACCGAGACCTGCTGAGGTGCTTGCTGAAGGCCAAAGGAATACAGAATGGGTAGTAGAAGAAGGAAGTTTTAAACACCAGCTACGACCCCATGATCAGTAACAGAAAAGAGGACTATTTCTTCCCAAATATGGTTTTAACGTAACAAATGTTAGACTTAATGCTGTTTTTTGGGAATTGTTAAACTTGTGTTATAATGTTAAGGTTATAAACTGATAGGACTAAGCATCAACCAAAGAAAAGTTACATTGTGTATTCTGGTAGGGGAATTATTGCATTTCTGTTTGTCCAAAGGGCAGTTATAACATGTTAGGTGCAATTATATGCATGTCTGTGTATCTGGAACTAGTTTAAAGAAATGTGTCTAATTGCCAAGTTGACAAGGGGTGGATGGTAGTGGTTGATTGATTGTGTCAACTTGAGGCTTAACTAAATGGGTTTAGCTACTCTCCATCCAAGAGTGTAGAAGACCAACCCTAGGGTGGTTCATCACCTGGAGGTATAAAAGGGAAGAAGGATGGACAAATGCATTCCATTCTTGGGAGAAGCTCCAGTCTTCACCTTTGGTTTGGACGTCATCTCCTGGCTCCAGTGTAGACTCTTCAGCTTTACAACATAGACTCTTCAGCCTTACATCATAGAGGCTTCGGCCTTCTATTGAAGACGCATCAGCCTGCTGGTGTGGACTTGCACAAGACACTAGGGTGAACTCCAGACCTTGGATTGAATCCTTCGGCCTCCAGTGTGTAGACATCCTCTGCATACTTCCTCACCCAACTCTGTGGCTGACCATTGTAAGCCAATCTTGTTGTTTCTTTTACATCTGTATATCTTGTGTTATATCTGTTCTCTCTGCTAAAACCCTGACTAATACAATACTGCTTTCCAGAATATTGAATATATTGCATTGATATTTTGAAATAAAATACTTATATGTTTTTTTGGAGATATGATTTTGCTATGTCATTCATGCTGGCCTTCAGCTCACTATGTAGTACAGGCTGGCCTTAAACTCATGATCCTCCTGCCTCAGCCTTCCAAGTGCTGGGATTACAACCATGTGTTATTTATTATCTTTTTAAAAAAACTTCTTATTCAGTGAAGTTCAAACTGTTTGCAGTTGGCTATGCATTCTCATTCATTTAGAAAGTAGAGGACTGTGTTCTGGGAGGATGAGGCATACGTATTGCATGTTAGAACCCATCTTGAGCAACTTAGCACTTAGAGATTGTGTCTTGAAATTTAAAAAATTTTTTAATTAAAAAATGAAAATAAGAACTAATCTTTAACAATCAGAAATTTTATACCATTCTTATTTTCCTTTAACTTAGTGTTATTCTATGTCAGAATAGCAACAAGAGCTTCCACAGGATGCAAGCCAATGTAATATATTTTATGTCTGAAGGTCTTTTATTGATGATTTATAAAAATATAAATACAAATATTTTAAATTTTTCTAAGATGACACACTTGTTAATATTTAAAGATAGCTTTTGATTGAGTTATCCTCATAGTAATTATGAATTTACAAGTAAAGCAACATAAATAGTACTTTGAGGGATAACTCTGAAATAGAAAAAGTAAAGAGATAGTGAAAGGCATTCCTTCAGTAAGATGGATGATGCTTTCTTCCTAATCAGTCCACGTGTCTACGTCTAAATTGCTACTTATTGCTTGAATGAGAGTTCATCAGCATATTTATTTCTACACTTCATCTTAATAGAAATAAGCATTCAGAGAGCTAGACTGCATAAATATGAAGATGAAAACAGAAATGGTTTTGTTGTAGCCATGTCAATCAACTCTTTGAATCCTTTCTGAGTTATTTTCTAAGAATCAGTCATGTTTGTTGAAAATTGCTTTTAATGAGTTATCAGCTGGCAAGTCAATGAAGTCTTCAATTTTGTTAAACAGATCATTGGAAATCATCTAACTTGCAAAGAGATTGATCTTCTTAGAGGTGCTCTTGTACTCTGTTACTGGAAAGTATCACTAAAACCTTATAAGGAGTTATCAGGGACTATTATCTGCTACTAATTTAGTGGCACCTTGATTTATTGAGCTGAAAGGAATGTATATGAGAATTAAAATGAGCCTATAATATTGAAAGTTGTGCATTGTGGGGTTCTTCCCCTCATAGGTTATTAATAAATTTAGGCCAGTTAAAGAAATTCTTGGTTATATAACACAGCTTAGTTCTGCAAACTGAAATGACTGAAGGCACTTGAAAATTATATTCTTATCTAAAACACCCAACTATGCCCATGCCTGATTTAAGATTTTGGGGGGCCATATTGGCTTAGTTTTTTTTAAAAAAAAATTTATAGTAAAACAGCCATCAAATTATTTCAACCTTATTAATGCTATAGTTAGGATCTAAAATGTCTCCCATAGATGTTCTAAAAGTTTGGCTGCCAGCCTGTTGGTGCTATTACTATGTTTCCCTGAAAATAATATCTGATTAGAGAGTAATCAGCCTTGAAACCTAGAGATTGAAGGTGCCATCCCCCATCACCCTATTCTTGCCTCATCTGCCTTACAGAGAAGCCACCAAGCAAGAGAACAGTGAGGCAAAATCTTCTGCATGACACTGGCCATCACCAGGGTAATGACCACCTAGGATGTATTTTCTGGGAGACACAGTGGGATGAGGCTATATTTGAAGGAAGCATGTCATTGGGGACATGCCCTTGGGACCCCACTCCTTCCACTCTTTTAGTTCCTTTTATTTTCTTTTATCTCTCTCTATGTCTCTCTGCCTCTCTTTCTCTCTCTCTCTCTCTCTCTCTCTCTCTCTCTCTCTCTCTCTCACTCACTTGCTCTTTGTTACTTGGCTACCACTAGGTGAGAAGCCTCCTCTGCCATAAGCTCTTACCACCATGAGGTTTAGCCTCGCCTCAGGCTCAGAGAAATGGAGCCCATTCACCATGGATTGAAACCTTTGAAACCACAAGCCAAAATTAATCTTTTTTGCTTTTAAGTTGCTTTTCTCAAGTATTTTGTCACAGAATCTCAAGGCTGGCTAACACAACTTGGTTTTTCTTTCTTTTTTAAAACACATTTTCTACTTAGCTCCAATAATATTGTTACACATAAAAACTGAAAAACCAATGTATTCTCAATTAACCTTCAATGTTCACCATTTGTTGTTTTGAAACCCAGGACGAGTCAAGGCCTACATGTTTTATTTGGTTGTTTCTTAAATTTTAAAAAATTGAAACCACTACCTTTCTACCCCCTCATTTTGCCTCTGTTTCTTTCTTTCTTTCTTTCTTTCTTTCTTTTGCTTTCTTCATAATAGACACTTCTTCAGAATGAAGTTTACCCATTCTGGATTAGTTTAGCTGTTGGAGCTTCCCAGACCTGAGAGTTGTAGAGATTTGTTAGTTTCAGGTGGGATATATATGGTGAGAATGCTTCATAAGAGATCTGTTTGTGCACTTCAGGATACTGCATATCAGGAGGCATTTGGAGTTCGATGGCCATACTTAGTGGGCAAAGGTCACTTACTGGGCTAAGGTGGTGACAGCTCAATCTCTCCACTGTACACTGTCTTTGCCTTGAAATGAGTGAGTCCTTAGTGGGAAGATATCTTGGAATATGGGATTATGTTTTCACTAAACTTAACATCATTGATGATTTTTCCTGATACAATGTCCTCAGTATCTAGGGCCCTTTGACTACTCTGAAAATTAGATTCTAATAAAAGTGAAAGAAAATGACTTATTACAGTATTTCCTTTAAGTACTAAATTTACTAGTTTTTAAAATAAGGAGTTGATTCAACAATCATCAACAGAGAAGTTAGGGCAAATAAGACTTTAGTCTGTTCATATTTAACTTACATTTTGGCTTTTTTGAGTATTTTGGTCAACTCTAGATTTTTTCATATATTCTGTATATTTCATTCAATTAGATCATGCAACCAATGTCCCAGAGATCGCTCTAGGAACCACCTTTGACCATCTCATTATTTTTTTAAGAGTTTCTTGCTTTTTGGATCAAGTTGTACATGACATCAGTTGGCAATGTCTCCTGGAATCAGGCTATCCCCAAGTGGTTCTGGTTTCCTTTCATGGATCCTGGTATTTAGAGACCAAAATTTCAATTACTCTTTTGTCCTGTCTATCTCCTTCCCTCCCCTCCCTCTACCTTCCTTCCTTCTTTCGTTCCTTCCTTCCTTCCTTTTTTCTTTTCTTCTCTCTCTCTCTCTCTCTCTCTCTCTCTCTCTCTCTCTTTCTCTCTCTCTCTCTTCCTTTCTACCTCCACCCCAAGGTTCTGCTTTGTGGGCCCGGCTGGCCTCATTCCTCCCACCTCAGCATTCTGAGTAGCTGCACTACCATCGATAGTGCCACAGCATTCTGCTGAACTCAACATCAAAGTCCTGGGAATACTCAGTGTTACTATGGTATCATCACTTCTTAGTCTTTCTAAAGGAGCAAGCCAAGGACAGTGTATTTAAAAATCATAAATCCATAGTACTATTAAGATATAATATTTTAATACTTTTAGCTTTTATGTATTTATGTAAAAATTTTATAATTTTGTCATAAAGGGGGATTGAACTCAAGACTTTCATACTGAGTTGCATCCTCAGCCCTTTATTTTTAAGTTTTATTTTGAGATAATATCTTCACAAATTGCTGTTACTGTGTGTAAGATCCACTATGCCCATCTCCTTAATTTTTTTAGAACTTATGAAAACAGAATACTAAATAGAGCAATACTATTAATGAGAACAAAGCAAAACAGTGATAAAAATATCTGCCTTCAAAGAGATGGTAGAAGGAAATCCCCTTATTTGCTATATTGCATGTGGTCAACCTCCCAAGAGATGCTCAGATCTCTGGCTACCATTTGCTAATGGGGTGGGGGAGAAGATGGGATTTTGATTTTCAGCCTATGTGCAGGTAGGCTCACGGCTGAGTACCAGGGAGGTGAGTTGGTTGCTTGGTTTCCCAGCGCCCTAAGTTTCAGCATGACATGGATCTTGGGAGATGCTGGTGGTTCTCACCCTGGGGCAGCCATAGCTTGCTGAGCCACAGCTGCTTACCAGTGAGGTGAGCTGGTTGCTTGGTTTCCCAGCACCCTAAGTTCCCCTTAATTTTTAATGTTTTGGTTTTGTCTTTTATTTTCCCTCTTAAACAGAATATCTATTTTCCCAATAAAATTAATAATTGATTTATTCTACAATTTAACTATAATTACTGCAAAATAACAATATAAAAATAAATATTAGCAATAAAAATTCTGAGTAAATTTATGGTCGCTTTGTAGTTCTTTTTATCTTAAGTTCCACTATGGATATGTGATTCAAGGACTTTTAAGATCTCTTAAAATTATTTCTTCCTCTTTGTGGTTATAGCAACAATTTGGCAGTTAGAATCATTTATTTTAGATTACTTTTACTTTTAGAAATTTTTTGTTAAATTTCTTTTATTTAGTTTGGCTTTAGCTTTACAAATTAGTTAAATATTCCAAAGTCAAAACTATATAAAAACAGTTACTCAAAGATGTCTGAATGCTCATCTATAATAGTTGTGTGATGTGTTAACAAATCATCCTAATTTGACAGGAACATTTTATTATTATTTCCTGCAATTGTTCAAGTCCATTGGGCAACTCTACAGTACACACTTGCTCATATGGCCATGTTCAGTGAGCACCTAGCTGAACTGGGACCTTCACACAGGCTCTCTTACATATCTGGGTCTTGGTGGTAAATGTGGGTCTGAGCACCACCAGTTTTTGTCCAAGTGATGTCTCTTTCTATATGATAATGGCTTTTCTTACTGGGTTTTCCAAGTAGCTCTTCTCCAGAGTGCTAACACAGGCCTCTTTACAGCTTGACTGGATTCCAGGAGGTATAAAATCAAAATCTGTTAGACCTTGTTAGGAAAGCCTGAAACCAACAAAGTATCACTTCCATTCTATGCTCTTAGACAAAGCAACTCAAAAGATCAAAGGCAGAAAAACATACCAGTTATACCTGGGAAGAGTATCCAGAGAAAATGGTCATTATGGGGCCAGCTTCTGGCTGTAGACCTTTGTCTCTGCCCCAAGATGTGACCACTGAAACTAATTTGGGAAGAAGAGGATGCAAAATGGTTTGCTCAACACCCAGTTCTTCTGCCAATAGCTCCTTATTCCCATTCCTATTGCTGCCAGTGAGTTCCAGCATTCATCTCCACATTCTCCTCCAGAGGCTGCCTGCTCAGGGGCCACCACAAGCCCTATACACTGAGCCACTCCTGTTCCTTTGTGGTACTCAGACCTTAAGTCCAACCCTGATTCAAAACCTCTGCTTTCCAACTCACAGAACTTGGCACAGCCTCTAGCTTGTAGGATGACTCATTTGCCCACTTGTTCCACTTGGGAAAGAGGGTAGTAGGCAGGAATTCCCACTGTTTCACATCTTTCCAATGTTTTGGGAAACCATTGGAAGCCAGCCTCTCTGAAGCAGCTCCCTCATGTTTCAGGATGCTGTTCAAGAGTTCCTGCCAGCAGGCTCTGCACTGCCCACAGTTGACAGTGTCCAGACTCTTTGCCTAGGACTGGGGGCTACCCTTGTGGATGCTAGTGGCAGTGGTGAAAGGGCACAGTTACAAAATAGCACACTTATAGACATTCCATAGCAGAAGTTAGAAATCAATTAGTAGCCTGTGGTTATGCTCATTCTGCCTGTATCATAGCTGGCCTACTAAATTTAGTTATACTTGACCAGGTGTGTCCACTTCCTTCGCCCTTATGATGCACTAGGTCAACTTGACTGTGTCCAGCTACAAGGTTTATGTTTTTCCCTACTTAGAAAAATGTATTTTGCTTTTAACTTGCTTCAGGAACTTCATGTTTGGGTCAGACAAGCCTCATCAAGGACACATTTAACTCTATTTGCTTCACTCAAATCCATCGCCTCCTCCCCAGAAGTCTACTTTGAACTAGTTTGACTTTGAACTTTGACAACATATGACTTAATTCATGTAATGAATCATGTAATCACCTGCCACCTGCAAGCAGCCTTGTACTTCCTGTTTGCAAACTGTATTTAAACTGAATTCTTAACTGACTCATGACTGGTGATTTGGAGCTGAGTCCCATCAGCCTGCTAGCATAATAAAAGTTACCTTTTTACTTCCTGGCACAAACAGTCTTCCAATTGGTTTGAATTGGTTTTTCTGCAACATTTCTGGTGTGTTGTCTGGGAAGGCACCTTGCTGACCAGTTAAGTCACTGTGTAGGCCTGATGGCCATTGCTGCAGCCTATCCCCTGTCCTGCAAATGAGAAAGCATCTTCCTCAGGCCTTTTCTCAGAGTCTTTTCAGCAGTCACGGGGAGGGAGCCCTGGTAGGATAGCAGAGGCCTCACTGGGAAAATGGGAGGGATTAGAACATGTCTGGACCAAGCCCTCAGATAAGGCCTGCCCTGTGTTTTTCCCACAGTTAGCCTGTCAGCTTGATACCATCCCATTACATGTGATGAAGGAGCTCTAGTCACAACTTGCCTGTGTTAGGACCTTCAGGTTGTGTTTTGAATTCAGCCAGACATTGGCCTACAGATTGGGGATGAGAATGTATTAACTTCTGTCTGCTAATGTGAACAGACAACTCTTGGCCTACACTGTATCAGCCTCTTCCCTCCCCTTGGATCCATATCTGTGTTTGTCACCAAAAAAAAAAAAAAAAAAAAAAAAAAAAAAAAGCCCCTCTCAGAGACTCAAAATTATGGGAATGATCCACAACAAGAGCCACCAAAAATCCCATACCAGGATGAAAGCTAGGAAAGAGAAAAATATATAAATGTGTGTATGTATTTGTCCAAAATGATGTACATGGGCTCGGGGTTACCTGGAATCAACTGGAAACTCAGAAAAAAATGTGGTCCAATAAGTCTTGAAGGGAAAATGAAAGCTTTCAATGAAAGCCTGGTTTGGACATATTTCCTACACTTCTTGTATTTAACTCTTTGGGTGACCATTATAGAATAATACTATTAAATAAATTAAAAAATAAATAAATGCCTAAGCTGTTTGCCAAGACCAAGTAGACACCTGGCAGGCCCACTAACAGAACACTACTCTTTTTTATGTAAACTCATGTCTTGGTAACTGGTGACCTTGTAATGTAACTTCACAAATAATGGGACAATTCTTCCTTTGTTTTATTAGGGGATTATAATACAATTTGAAGCACATAGACTCCCTTAGCAACCCAATCTTCCAACCATATGCACCCCCTTGACAGTGTTGAAGATCTTCTGGTAAGGCCCTAACTCTTTATGAGAGAGACAGAACCTGAGGAGCCAGTGAGGCCAATGTCTAAGCCATAATAAAGGCATAAGACCAAGAGACTTAGCTCAGCTGTGCATGCTGATATTACAGGGACAAAACAGGTTGTCTTTCCTTTTCAAAGTGAGCAAGGAAACAATACAGAGCCCAAGCTCTCCTTCAGGCTTCAGGAGCCCCAAGGCCAGCCCTTATTTAATATCACCAGTCTAAGGAAATTTTGGAGGAGAAATCAAATTACAAATTTTACTTAATCAGTAATTATACTTCTGGTTTCAGTTTGAGTTCACATCCATAAAACATTTCTTGTGCATTATAAAGTTTTAAATTTACAGAATTAACTCTCTCCTTTCTCTTCTCTTGTTTTAAAATAAAAACACTGATTCAAGGTTGTTTGGAGGTTTGTTGGCAGTCAGTCAAGTTTACTATCTGAGAAAAAAGAGGGTTACTTTAAAATTCAAGCAGCTACTTTCTTTCTTGGTAAGTGATGACAGCACCAGTGAGCAGTGGGCATGCCAGGAAGAGAACAAGTTGGTGTCTCCTGAGATCCAGCCATGTTGGAACTTGGGGGGCTGAGCAAGAAAGTAATGAGTCATGCTTCCTGGTAAGTGGTGGTAGCACCAGTGAGCAGCGGGCATGCCAGGGAGAGAACAAGTCAACATCTCCCATGAGCCTACTGTTGCATGGGCTGAGAATCACACATTCCATGCCCTCCCACCCCTGTAGCAACTGGACGGTGTTGAGAACAGCTGAAGTTGATAGCAGCTAAGGCACATAAAGCAACTAAATGCTTGTACTGTTGGGTTGATTATGCTGACCTAGGTTCAGAGGTCTGAGCATCTCTCGGGAGGATGATTGTTTGCAATATAGCAAATACAAGGGATTTCCTTTTACCTTTTCTTTGAAGGCAAATATTGTTTTCACTGTTTTCCTTTGTTCTGATCAATTGTCTTGCTCTATTCAATATTCTGTTTTGATAGGTTTTATAATGTTCTGTTTTTGGTTTGATTTTGTTATACCTGATTGAATGGACAACTACTGTGAAGACAGCAAGATATATTATGGTACCTATTACTGCTTTTGTTTGTTTGTCTTTTGGTACTGGGGATTGAACTCATGACCTTATGTTGCCAGGCTGGTGTTTATGCTGCTGAGCTAAATCCCTGGCCCAGTACCTATCACTGTTATCCCAGTATCCTGCTGTGAAGTTCTGTACCAATTTCACTGCATTGTCTTGATTGGCTTTGTTCTGTCTTGTTTTGTTGTATTTTACTATCTTCAAAAAAAAAATAAAATTCAAGAAGCTTACAGTCTAGTTTGTTTTAAAAGTTTATAGTAAGTGGGAGAGGAACAATAATAAGACTACAAATGAGATATACTTTTTTAAAAAAATTATTTAAGGAGAAAAAAAACAGAAAAAGGGTACAAGTTATACAGAATTTCAGAAAAAATAAACAGTAGGAAAGCACTATTTAATAGATTACCTATTGTCATCTTAGAAATAGTTGCTCAAGTTACAAAATTAAAGCATATAAAATGGACATTCAAACAGTGAGATTGGAAACAGTTCTGTTCAATGATCCAACAAAACTCAGTAATATGGTTATCTATCTTATACACCTAAATATACATGCAGTTATATCATTTAGAGCACTTTCTTTTCCTCTCTTTTGTACAATGACAATTACACAATTTGGGTTTTATTACTCCCACAGTTCTTTTTACTTTTTTTGAAGAGAATAAAACCAAATGTGACATAACAAAACAGAGTCAGTCAAATCAAAAGGATGGACATAGTACGTAATGTAAAAACAGAATACAAGATGATCAACAATGGTTATCATAATGCCTCTTGCTATCTTAAAAAGAACTGCCTATATCGTCAGTTATAATAAAATTGAACAAAACAGTAAAGACCAAAACCAATAAAACCAAAACACTGGAGACATTGCAGGACTTCAAAAGAAGATAATTGTCAAACCAGAATGGGCGTCATAATGAATCTTATTCTCTTCACAGTTGTTGCCTATACTCTCAAACTTGGTAGTATCAAGCAAAACAGAATAGATAAAATCAGTCAAAACAAGATGGTGAGAGCAATGCAGGGTTTCAAATCAAGTTAATAGGAAATCAAAGTGAGTTACTATAATATATCTTGCTATTTTTTTATTTTTCCCTTAATTAAAAAGATAAAAATAAAAAAGTAAATAATAAAAAAGGAGATTGAGATAAAAGAGGACATAACAGAAAACAGCACAGGTCAAAACATAACCATTTAAGCAAAATAGTGTTTCACCACCAGATATCCCTACATAAAAGTAGTTACCATAGTGTCTCTTTCCTTGAAATCTTTGAGTATAACTTCATATACTGTAGCATCAAGCATATCAAGACAATGTAAAACCATTCAAGAGAATGACAGTATTACAGGGTATTTAGAACCAACTAACAGAAAATGAACAATGGTTTCTGTATAATCTCACTGTCTATAAAAGTTTTTGTTTATATTATCACATATAATAAAATCCAATAAGATACAATATGTTAAGACCAATGGAGACAGAAGAACAAAAGCTTGATGGGACTTCAAAACAAGATGATATTGAATCAGCACTAGCTATTATGATGTTTTGTTTTCTCCAAAATAGTTTTTCCTACCATCCAACATTCTCTGCCTTAGTTCTGCTGAGCTCTTTTTCTGTCATTAGTTGTCAGTTTGTCTTCTTCATTTTGCTTTCTGCTCCATTCGTTGTGGCCTCTCTGCCACTGTTTCTGGAATCTTGGTATTTTTCTTTTTTTAGAATGTCCTGCAGTATTCTCTGTAGAGTTGAATTGGTGGTTGCAAATTCCCCTAGTTCCTGTTTATCCTGGAAGCACCTTGTTTTTCCATCACTTTCTGGGGACAGTTGTGCAGGATATATCAGTCTTGGCTGGAGGTTATTATCTTCCAAAGCTTGAATTATTTCCCCCATGCTCTTCATGATTTGATGGTTTATGCCAAGAAGTCTGCTGTGATTCTGATGGGTGTTTCCTTGTAAGTGATCTGTTTCTTGTCTCTGACAGCTTTTAATATTCTGTTCTTATATTGGATTTCTGGAATTTTGATTATTACATGCCTGGGTGTTTGGGTTGTAGTTGGCTGGGGTTCTGTATGGCTCATACATCTGAGTATCTTTACCTTTTGCTAAATTAGGGAAATTCTCCTGGATTATTTCTGTGAATAGCCTTTGCAGATCATTTGTTTGTGTCCCTACTTTTACATTCTTAATTCTTAAGTTATAGATCCTCTTATCATCTTCAAGCCTTTGTATTATTGCTGTTTGTTTTCTTGTTATTTTTAAGAAGTTTGTCATTTCATGCTCCCACATTACAAATCTGTCCTCCAGTTCAGCTAATCTATCCTTAGTTTCTTTCAAGCTGTTATGCCAGCTTTCAATAGAGTTTTTAGTTTCCTGGTAATCTCTTTGAACCTGCTTCACATATTATATGTTTTCTCTATTTTCTCCATCAAATAATTCTCCCCTTTTTTTCTGTTCTTCCATTCCACCATTTTGTTTTTTCTCAGGCGGCACTTAGCATTTCTCTAACTATTCTACTTACATCTTGCTTCAGGTCATTAAATAATTCACTTTTGAACTCGTCTATAAGGCTCTGGAGATATTACTCTATGTCTATTGGTGCTGTGTCTGATATTGCATGTTTTCTGTCCTCATTCTCCTTTGCATTTACCTTTCCTGGATCAGTGTTCTCAGGGTTGGGGGCCGAGGACCCTTTCTTGTTGCTCCCTCTTCCCGTACTTTTTGTTCCTTCCAAACAAGCATGTATAGGAGGCCCAGTTTCTTTCTTTGTCGGTTACAGTTTGTTTGAATTATGCCTGCTAGGTGTTCCCACCCACTGCAGTGTACTAGGGAGACACAGACCTGGGCAGCCTCTGCTGGGCCCACCCCTCCAGGTCAGTCAACCTACTGAAGGCTTCACTGCTAGTGTGTACCACCAGGGACTGGGACCTTGTTTGGGCTAGTCTACTGTGTCTTAGTCTGCGGCATCACTCAGACCAAGCATTCCCCACCAATCCTGCTTGAGAGAGGAATATGTGACTAAAGTCACTGCAGCATCCTGTTCCACCTAGTCTGCCTGGTCTCAGAATGTCCTCTGTTGGAACCCCCTACTCTATGGAGGGGTCCCTATTCCTCTCAGTCACTATAAGTCGATCCAGGGCTCCTTGCCAGTCCTCCTCTCAACTCCGTTCACCCACTTTCAGAGGTTTCACCTCTCTCTCCCGGCTGTGCCAATTCAGATGCAGCTGTGACAGCAGGAAATTCAAATCAGTGCTTCCAGAGGCATGGGTTCCAGCTTCAGTGCTGAGATTTTATCTGTTTCGGTTATAGCACTGGGATTGCATTTCCAGTTGGTTTCTCTCAGGTTAGTTCATTCCTGGGTCAGCAGGGTATATCTCCCCTTGCTTAGGACTCCTCACACCACACCATTCCTGGATTCTAAGCTGACTAACTCAGAGAGCCTCCATAGCTGCTGTTATCTGTCCACCATGTTCTCCTGGAAGTTGAAGATATACTTTTGATATGAATGAATTATGTGTGATGAAAGTCTTGTCCTGCTAAAGGAATTTAAGAAAGAGATAATAACAAGACTAGAAAGCTTACATATGTTGAGGAAAGTTTATAGAAATAATATATTACACACACACACACACACACACACACACACACACACACAGTGACTAGTTAATTTGATGGATCTCAGGTTGTTCTTCTAAAAAACCCCATGAGGGAAATGATCAAATTAACATGAGAGTACCAGTCAAATAATAATCTTTTAAAAAACTTACATGATGTATATGTTGTGTGTTACTATATTTAATACTAAAACAGACATTTAAATATGTTGCAAAAATAATGTCATGATTGACATGATGAAATATCTTTTGTGGCTGATGATCTCAGGTTTGCTTTGTAAAACTATATAACTGCTGTCTACCAACATTCTGTAGGGATTGAACTACTAGGTCAACCATAATTTATATGAAACATTAGCTCTTTGCTATATTTTTAGTATTTTGAAGGTAGTAAAAATACAACAGAACAAGACAGAACAAAGCTAATCAAGACAATGTAGTGAAACTGATACAGAACTTCACAGCAGGATACGGGGATAACAGGAACAGGTACCATAGTATATCTAATTATCTTCACAATAGTTGTCCAATCAGTTAGCTATAGCAAAATCAAATAAAAAATAGAGCATTATAAAACTGTTTGAAAGAGAATATTGAATAGAGTAATACAGTTAATTGTAATGAAACAAAACAGTGAAAAAAACATTTGCCTTCAAAGAGAAGGTGGAAAGAAATCTCCCATATTTGCTATATTGCATATGGTCATCCTCTCAAGTCATGCTCAGACCTCTGTCCCCAGTTGCTAACCCAGGCCAGGGGGGGTTGTTATGTTTGATTTCCAGCCCCCATGCCAGTAGGCTCATGGGAGCTGCTGACTGGATCTCCTGGCTCACATTGCAAGGAGGCCCTTACCAAGAGGGCAGGTGAATTTCATTCTTTTGCAGCTGCCTGGGTTCTGCCATGGCCTGTTCTCAGCAGCTGCTGACTGGATTTCTTCTCTCTGCTATACTTTATATTTCAAAGTACTTAAGATTTGATAACATTATAGTAATTAAACCCCCTACAGTACTAATACCACTGATCTTCCCTTCTGGATGTTCAACAACTAAGGTTTAGAGGTCAAAACTAAAAAACTGAGCACTGGGGATTTAGCTCAGTGGCATAAGCACCTGCCTGGCAAATGCAAGGTCAAGAATTTGATCCCCAGTACAAAAAAAAAAACCCCAAAAAACAAAAACCAAAACAAGAAACAAAACAAAAAAACCTAAAAATGTGACTAAGACAAGAGGAACAAAAAAATGCCCAGTCAGCATACTTCAGTTTGTTAGATGCCCAGGTAGTGGTTCCTGTTCCACATCTGATTGCATTTGTCTCTTAAAAATAACTTATCCATGATGATGGACTATCAAACTGCTAAAATATGCCTTGCCTGCCTAATAAAGCCAGTTCAAGATCTTTGAGCTGCCAGTGCCACCGAGATTTCCCTCACCCTTTTGGACTATTCTGGCTTCTATGTGCTTACTTGGACTGCTAGTGCCTGGGAGAGGCCAGTCACCCATCTTTCTAAAACACAGAACTCAGTGCCAAGAAAATGCCTTCCCCATTTGCAGGTGCTTGCTGCAACCTCCCAGTCAAGGAGGCAAACAAATTGGCTTTGGGACAATTTGATGAATGATCCTGTGGTAATTGTGAAAATGGCATCTAAAGGCAAGGGGAAACCTGGAGAAATGGCTGACACAAGGCTCACCATAGCTACCTGTAGCCACCTTCTTGGCAGCTTGGAAGGCCCTGAAAGACTGTGAAACAGTCCTTTTGGAGCCCAAGGATGTCTTGTAAGCTTTGAAATCAAAACAGAAAGTAGCTGAAACAGTGTCTGCTTGACTGCTGCAGCTATGAGATGATGGGGTTTAAAACACAGTTAAGCCCACAGGAGATGTCTCAAATAGCCAAAATAACAAGAACCCTCTCTATAATATGGGTTCTGTAGGATGTGTGGAAGATAGCCCCAGAAGGAGATAATCAGACTGAGATAAATTGTTTCATGGCAGTGATTTACCTGGTTTGGGAAAACCAAGTGACCTGCTGGAGCAAGTCACTATCTAGACTTCATACTGTGCTACGTGAAAGGGGCATATGGTAAATGATGTTTGCACTGCAGTACCATAGCCCAGATGAGAAACAGCTGAAGGCATTCATGGAGAACATGGTCCTGGAGAAAGGGCTGCTGGGCATGCTTGAGATAGTGGCAGCCCTTCAATCCCCCTTTACAGATCATCTAATCCGTGATGCTATGGATTCTTGACCAGGCTGAGAGACATGGAAGTCAAGCACCAAGGTAAGGCGAGATCCGTACAAAGTGTAATGGGAAAAGAATGGGGCCCCTGGGTAAGTAGGGCCCTCTCCCCAAGAAGGTTGAGGGGCCACTGAAGATAATCAGTGCCTTATCTGAATGGACCTGCTGGCTGCCAGCCTAGCTGCAGGTAAATTGGATGGGCAGCCTTTGGATGTAGCTGACTGTGTGAAGGTAATTATGCCCTGAGCAGCAATACTGGCTGATGGACCAGGATCAGAAGGCCAAAGCAGCCTCAGTGAAGAAAAAAAAAAATGACCCTGGCTTTCTTTTATCACAATTAGGAGGCAAACCAAGGTACCTGGTTCTTGGGAATCCCAGGAGACTGGAGATTACATATGGAATGAACTATTTATAGGTCTCCAAAAATGTGCAATGTGTACAATGTTGATGGATATTGGAGTGGAGTCAATGCTAATATATGGCATCCCAGATGATTGTACAGAATCTATCACATGCACAGAAGGATATGGAGGTCACTATATCATGATTTGAAAGGCCCAAGTGGCCTTGGGTATAGTGCACTTGCCCCAATGACTGTATGGTGTTTGTGTTTCTCCAGTTGCTTAATACATACTGGGGGAAACACACTGACTGGTGCGTAGCTTGACACCATGCAGGGAGAATTCCAGTGGTGAATTTATGTGGTAAAAACCATAATCCAAGGCCATTCATACCATGCACTGCTGACTCCCTTAAGTTACATGAGCTGTATGCATGAAGCAGTACCAGCTGCTTGGAGGCCATGAAGAAATGGGACAAGCTGTCTTGAAATTGAAAGAAGCAGGGATGATACTCCCTGCACAGAACACTTCAGTATAGCCTATGCAGAAGCCAAGTGAGTCATGGAAAATGACTGTAAACTCTCACCCTGATGCTGGCAATCAGGTCCAATTTGCCTTCACTCAGGAGGTCAGGCAATGGATCTTCCTCAGGTTTCCGTGGGGCTATTTGCCTACCCCAACTTTATGTCATGGCCTGGTGGCCCAGCATCTGGCCACTTGTGCCAAGCTACACTCTGTCACTATTTTGAATTGATGATGTTATCTTAACCTGATTTTCTTGCAGGTTTGAAAGCCACTATGCAGTCTAAAGAAAGCTTTGCTGACATGGGGGTGAATCATAGACAAAAACAGTGTCCAATGTCTATCAAGTTCCTGAGTGTTATATGGTTAAACAAGACAGAACCATGTTGAATACCAATTAAAGGTGTATATGGGATTGCTAAGCTTTGGTGGGTGTACTGCATTTAGTTACTCTGCTACACCTTTTGTGCAAGATGAACAAAAGGGGCACAACATGGAGCTGGACAGATACAGCAGTTTTGGTCACAGTTATGAAAGGGAACCAAGAGCTGATATTCCCTGATTGAAAAATAACATTGCTGTACACTGCTCTACATGCCTGTGAGAAATCACAGAACAAATATGTCAATGGCCCATCCCAAGAATGGAATGGAACAGGCCTCTACTCTCATATGTTGCGGTACATATCTTTAATAGTGGATTGATTGCTCAGCTAGCCTGTTGCCAGCCAAACTGGCAGTGGTTTGGGATCCATGATGTACACAGCCCAAGAGGCCAACCAGGAAGACAAACTACAGGACTTGGCCTCTAGTCCCTATGCAGAAGGCAAAGGAGGATCTCTGGCCAATACTGCATATACTAATGGGTCTAGCTCTGACCCAATCCCACACTGAACAGTGGTCACTTTCCAATCCACCATGAAAGTATTCTGGTTTAAAACCAGAACAGGCAGGTTAAGACAATGGGCAGAGTTTCAGACAGTGTGATTACTTGTGATGCATTTTAAAAGAAGGTTCCTACATGTGTACACAGATGACTGGGAAGTCTTTAGGGGGCTGATGCTCTGGCTGCCAACTTTGGCAGCATAATAGTGATAGTGCACCAAAAAATCACAGAGCTCGAGCCCTGGATTCACTGCTCCAGGATCGAGTGGGCTTATCTTGATGACTGTTGGAAGGCCTATCTAGATGAGACAAACCCCTTAAAGACGACCCTGAAGAGACAATATCCTCAAAGCTTTGCTCCTGCCACTCTGAAAGCTGGCAGATCTAATTGACTGAAGATTTGTTAGACAGTTTGGGTTTTAATTCCTCTTGTTTCACTAATTTTAGTGTTTGCTGCAAGACTCTGGGCTATATCCCCAGAGCACTGGAAGGTCCTCCACAAAATCATCTTCACTCTTTTCTATTTGGTGTGACTATTACACTAGGTATCTTGATCTTTTTTGTCAAGTTATAGATTCAATGTATTTCTACCCTACCTGGCTTCTAGTTCTATATCTCCTGTAAATCTCATGTTTATTATTATCTGGGTCACAACTCTGACAGCCTGAGAACACCATCAAAAGGCTGCTTTTTTTCCTCTGTTACATAAAACATAATTCTTGAGTCACTTATATTTAGTTGCTTACACCTAAATAAAAAAATGATCCTCCTATAGACAATATGTGTAAATCTCGTATGTATATATGAAAACTCAGGAGCCTAGAAATTCCAGATTCAAATAGAAAGTATAAGCCTCATAATAATTCTGAACTCAATTCAACTCCTGAGTACTTACTTCAGTCCTATCCTATGATGGTGTAAGGAAGGACTTACTGCTTCCTGGGTTCCATTAAGAGCCAAAACATCTCCAATGACTATATAGATACGTTGGCTGCCACCTCTGTTTCTCTGGCAGTCCCCTTTGGGACTTTGTTTGTCTGACATGGTCCATCAAGTATTTTATAGTACTAAAATGTTCATTTACTTTTCTGATACCTCACATCTCTGTTTATTCATAACAAAGAGGTCCTGAACACGTCCTTTAGTCACATTAAAAATGTGACCCTGTGATATTGCTCATATTAGCTGAGATAGCAATAATAGGGAGTTTGGCACTCCATGGCACTCCGTGAGCCAACAATACTCAGTTAAGTGCTTATATTGTTGGAAATTTTGCCAACATACAAACCTCCATAGATACACTTCCTGACAGAATGTTTTGAAGCTACACATCACTGATTCCTTTTAAAAGTTATTTCCCCTTACCAACTCTTTAGTACAGAGGCATCTGAGGAAACTGAGGAACAAGAATCATCCCTATAATAAAAACATGGGGGAATTTAATGACAGTTATAGAACAGTAAACTTTATAGACATTTTATAGCAGTAGAATGTCACAGGGACACAATGTTCTCCCAAGTCTGGGAGAATAATGGTGGTAGAAGGGGTGGCTTGCCTGTTTCTGTGCTCTCCCTTTCAACAAGTGCAGTCCTCAGCTTCCCTGAACCCCAACTGCAGTTTACTCCTGCACTGGATTTCCTCTTTCAAGTAGGAATCAATTTCTGCACCCATACATTTTATGGATATTATTTCTTTTTTTTTTTCTTTTTCATTTTTATCGGTACCAGGGATCGAACTCATGACCACCTGCTTGCAAGGCAGGTGCTTATGCCGCTGAGCTAAATCCCCAGCCCCTGGATATTAATTCTTAAAGATTATGTATACCTGATAAAGTACTCATAGGCCAGGAAAGGCTATTCTTTTTTCACAATCCTTCTTCTACTTTACAAAGCAAATGCTGGGGGATTCTGGGAAGATGGCAGGACAGTAAGCAGCAAAGTAAAAAGCCTCTCTGAGAGAAATAGCCCAGATGCTGAAATACAGCATTCTGGAGAAGACCAGAAAGAAAGAAATGGAACTCTTGACCCAGGAAGAACCTAAAGTGAGAATCGAAGTCCATAGAGAGAATAAAAAGAAAGAAAGAAAAGAAAAGAAAAACTTAAACAGAAGGTAATATCTGGACATGCTTTCACCAGAGCCAGTCCCACTTTGTGAAAAACACCACTGGAATCCAGAAATGCATGGTCATGATGAAGCTGGGGGTTAGCAAGCCCAAAGATGTAGTGGAGTAAGGAAGGAAGGTGTGGTGGTGCAGGGGAGCAGCAGACCAGAGAACTGCACTAGCTGGCAGTGAGTGTGAGGGACTCAGTTCTCCTGTGGGAGTGGGCAAATGGCCAGACACCATTTTGGAGTCAGGTAGGATAAATCCAGAACCGGAACTGCAGCCAGCTTCATTCAGCCACTCCTAGAGCAGAGCAGATTGGTGAAAATTGCTTGGATTGAGTTCTGCCCCTGAGCGCAATCCAATAGCCAAGGCCAAAGTTTCCCTAAAGCTATCCCTAAACAACTCTGCACACATGGCACACAATAATATGGTGAAGAATTCCTGTGGGTAACCAGCTCAGAAGGGTGGGGCCAGCCTGCTCTATCCCTGATTATACTCCAGTAGTCACCAGCAGATTAGGGAAAGCAGCAATGCCTAGCCTGCCTGCTTCAGAGTAATTATAACCAATACAGGAAGTGCTGGGGACCCTACTATCCACTCGTCTGGAAGAAACCAGAAGCATGACAAGCAGAAGAAACAAAAGGCAGTCTCCAGCCTCTAAACTGGCTCAGGATAGGTAAACACAGAAGAGATCAGGAGTTACACACCTGCAGTTTCTGAAACAACAGCATCTGACATAAAGAAACAACTTCATGAAACTATAAAAGAAATTAAAACAGAAATACTAATAAAAGTAAAGGAATATATAAGAAAAACAATAAAAGAAATGCTAAGTACTTCTCCAGAAGACACAGATGAAAGAATAGAGGGGCATAGAAAAAAGAGGAAAACCTTTGATGAAGAATATAAAAATAATTTAGAATACATAAAATAGATTCAAAGAGATTGCCAAGAAATTAAAAATTCCATTGAAAGCTAGCAAAACTGCTTGAAAGAAACTAAAGAAAGACCATCAAATCTTGAAGACAGGTTTGCGACTTGCGATTGTGAAAGGAAAGATCTCTTAAAAGTAACAACAAACCAAGAAGTAACAATACAAAAGATCTGTAACTTAAGAATAAAAAATGTGAGTGAAGAAGCAGGAGTAAACACAAATCAAATACAAAGGCTATTTACAGAAATAATTAAAGAAAACTTCCCAAGCATAGGAAAAGGAAATGATATTCAGATATATGAGGCATACAGAACTCCAGCCAGCTGTAACCAAAATGGATCTACATCCAGACATATAATAATCAAGATTCCAGAAATTCAACACAAGAACAGAATATTAAAAGCTATCAGAGAAAAGAACAGATCACCTATAAAGGAAAATCCATCAGAATCATGACAAACTTCTTGATATAAACCATAAAATCAAGAAGAGCTTGGAGTGAAGTATTCCAAGTCCTGAAAGCAAACAACTTCCCCTAGATTAGTGTACCCTGAAAAATCATCTTTCAAAATTAATGGAGAAATAAGATGCTTCCATAACAAAGAGGAACTAGGGAAGTTCACAACCACCAATCCAACCCTACAAAAAATATTGAAGGACATTCTAGAGAGAGAGAAAGAAGACCATGGTTTCAGGAAGAGTCATAAGGGGCTGCCTGAATGGGGCAGACAGTGGAATGAAGGGAAAAAAAATAGATAACCAATGGCAGAAAAATAGCATGGCAGAGAGTAGGCAGAGATGGTTGGCCATAATCACTAACATAAATGGCCTTGATACACTAATAAAAAGCAACAGAAGCAGAGTGAATCAAGAGATAGGGTCTATCAAGATGCTTTATATAAGAAATATATCTAACCTGAAAGAAGGCTTATAGACTGAAAGTCAAAGATGAGACAATACTGCTCTATGTAACAGGGAACCAGAGAAAAGTGAGGATAGCTCACCCATCAGCAGTAGATTGGTTGGAAAGATGTAAAACTTTTATACAACATAGAACTAGCTATAAGCAAGGAAAACTTTAAGGCTCTTGTAGCTAAATGAATATAACTTGAGATCATGAACAGGAGTAAAAAGATTTATAATCACTTAAGTAAATAGCTGGTTGCCTCCCTAATCTAAAAACTAAAGGAGTTAGTGGGACCCAAAATGTACAATGCACCCTGTGAAAGTGAGAGGGGAGGAATTATCTAAAAAGGGAAGGTAAAGGACGTTGGCAATCTTGTATCATGATTTGAAATCCATATTATTTTCATCGCCCTGTTTAGTTTGGTTATATTCTGTTCCAGTTTGTCTAATTGTATTAGATTTGATGGCATGGACAACTATCCCAAAGAGAGCAGGATATATCATGGTTATCATTTTTGATTTACTGTTACCTTAATTTGAAGCCCTGTATTGCTTTCATTGTCTTGTTTGGTAGTATCAAGTCTGAGAGTATAGGCAACTACTTTGAGACAATAAGATTCACCATAATACCCATTCTAACTTGTCTATTATCTTCTTTTGAAGTTCTATAATGTCTCCAATGTTTTGTTTTTATCAATTTTGTTCTGTACTATTATGTCCAGTTTTGTTATGCCTGATGGTATGGGCAATTCTATTGAAGATAACAAGAGACATTATGGTAACCATTGTAGAACCATTGTATTTTAAGTCATGTACTATGTTTGTAGTCATGTACATCCTTTTGTTTTGACTGACCCCATTTTGTTATCTGTCATTTGGTTTTATTCTCTTCAAAATAAAAATATACAAAGCACATGCTTCCCTTAGTCTTTGACACAATGGCCTCCAATATACAAACCCATGAGATACCTCACAAAGAATAGGTAAAACTCATTTTGAGAAAGCCTCCTTAAATGGACAGTGCAATAGCTAGTAATGAATACATCATATAGACTTGCTTTTTGGCTAGAGTTATTTGCATATTTGTAAGGGGAAAAACATGATATTAAAAATGGGATATTTTAGTCCATATTGGGATATTCTCAAATCAGCAATGTTATAAACGAGGAAGGTAGAGATGGCTGTATAATTTAACAATCATGCCTTCTTTCATTGTATCCTTTGCAATAAACCAGAAACTATCAAAAAAGTGCTTCCTTGTATTCTGTAAACCACTATAGCAGAATATCAAAACTAAGAAGGCAATTATAGAAATGCTCAGAATTTTTATGTGTTCTATAAAAGTTGCAGGGGCTTACTAACTTACATCTGGTAGCTGAGGGATCAGACTTGTGGAAATGAGACTTCTACCCAGGAAGAGATGATACTGCCAGAATTAAATTAAACTTTAGGGCACCATATTGAGTTTCAAAGAATTGGAGAACTGATTGTGTTACAGGGATTTTAGTTTTACTGCATGTGAAGAAACCAAATGACATTCATAGAAGTGAAGGGAACCAAGGTTTATTCATTGGCAGGCCCAGAGAAGCTGTGTACTCCATAGGGTGAGCCCTGAGCTAGTGTAGGAAGTTAGTTTTATACAATTAATCATGCAGGGCAGGGGTCTTTTTTAAGCAACTGGAACTTCACAAATATAGAAACAAACTGGAAACAGAAACAGGCCAGTTATAACTTGTACCTTATACACTTTGTATTTAGTAAGCCTGTTTAGAGAAATAGAAGGAATACTGCACACTATTGACACATTTGGGTTTTGAAACATTTTGAACACAAAAGTTCTTCTACAGATATTGATGCTGGAAAACATTGCAAATAAAGTGAGTTATGTCTTCATATTTCCTTAGATATTTATTCAGACCTCATTGATCTTTTGCCAAAAGTTTTTAAATAAGCGTGCACAACTTTTCTTAGGTTTCACAAATCAACCACTTTTTTAGTTCTTTATTTATGGCATATTCTTATTTAATTCAGGGAACCTTTCTAGGTATACATTTTCTCTTTCATAGTACAAAATGCACTTAACAACATTTATAAGATCCACTACTTATTAACATTTCCATAACTTCTCTTCTGTTTTTCTAATAATATCTGGGAGTTGAGGATGGGATAGAGAAGATACAAAAGCCATGGCAGATGTTCTGTAAATATGGCCTCACAATGACAGTCTTCCCAGGCAGAACTGGTGTGTGTTTTTCTGCCTTGGAATCAGGACTGATCTTTTGACTTGCTTTGTCTAAGAGCATGGAATGGAAGTGACACTGTGTTGATTTCAGGCTTTCCCAACAAAATCTAACTGATTTTAATTTTTTACCCCCTGAAATCCAGTCATCAAGCTGTAAAGAGGCCTGTGTTAGCCCTTTGGAGAAAAAGAGCCACTTGGAAAATCCAATAGGAAAAGCCATTATCCTATGGAAAAGAGAGATCACTTGGACAAAAACTGGCAGTGCTCAGACCCACATTTACTGCCAAGACCCAGATACATTAGAGAGCCTGTGTGAAGGTCCCAGTTCAGCTGGGTGCTCACTGAACATGGCCATCTGAGCAACTGTGTACTGTAGAATTGCCCAATAGGCTTGAACAATTGCAAGAAATAATAATAAAATGTTCCTGTCAAACTTCGGCAAGTGCTCTACTATTATAGACAGCTAAGTTACCTAAGCAGTTATACTTTTTATCTTATTGATTGATCAGTTTTGATCCAAAATTGAAGAATGAATTCTAAGGAACAATGGAGGTTGAGTGTAGGAAAAATTTATTGAGAGAAAGACAGTTCCTGAGAAAAAGAAAGGGGACTCCAAAGTGGGTTGTGATAGACTCCACTTTTTCTAAAAAGGTTTTATAGAAAAAATTTTGAGGTGAGTACAATGTGGGTCAAAACTGATCAATCAATAAGATTACAAGTATAGCTGCTTAAGTAATATTGATCCCATGGAGAAGCTGGTTATGTGGCGTGTGTACATAGAAAGAACAAATGCATTTTTAGGAAGGAATGGGTTGAGAGGTCAACCTGAGTGACTGATGTCTATCTAGACTTTATGGACTACATGATATCAATTATAGTATAATCTTCAACTTACTGCTTATCTCTCAGCATGTAAGCTGGTCATTCATCTGCAAATTGAGGTCTGGTTTTCCACAGATGTGCCTCTAGCCACAGTTGTGGTGTGTTCTGGTCTTTTGCACTGACTGCCTAGAGGGCCTACCTTTGTCAGATTGTCTATAATTTTTCTTTTTAAATTTTTTTTTTATTTTAAAGAGAATGAAACAAAAGAAAACAAAACAGAACAAAGAAAATCAGAACAGAACAATGCAAGCAACAAAGCACTTCACAACAAGACAACAGGACATCAACAGTGGCTACCATAATTTCTCTTGTTTTCTTCAAAATAATTGACCATTCCTTCACATCCAATAACAGTAAATATAAAAAAATAGTATAAAACCATTCAAAAGAATGGAAGCATTACAGGAAATAAATAATGGCTACTATAATCTCATTTTCCTCAACAAAGTTGTCCATGCCATCACTCATAATAAGATCAAATAAAGCACAACAAGGTAGAACCAATCAAAACAGAAGAACAAAGAATGATAGGACTTCAAAGTAAGATGATAGGAAATCAGCAATGGCTACTATAATGTCCCATTTTCTTCAAAAAAGCTGTTCATACCATCACACATAATAAAATCAAACAAAACAAAATAAAACCAAGTAAACAAATGAATAAAGGCATTATGAGACTTCAGAGCAATAAACCAAGATTACCATAATATATCCTATTATATTCACAATAGCTGCCCCGATGATTATACAGAGTAAAATCTAATAAAACAAGACAGAACAAAGCCAAACCTAACAAAACTGTGCAAACAATACAAGACAAGAGTTCAAGACAAGACAATAAGAAATTAACAGTAGTTACCACTTTTCCCTCTCAGGTATTTCCTCCTCTATCACTAACTATTTTGCTTTTGGATCCCATTAACCCCTTCTGTTTCTTATGCTAGGGTTCACGTGTGAATTCAAACTGTTTCATCTATGCATATGATCTCCAGTTGGGTCCATTTACCTACAGGAGTCTTGAGATTATTCTACTTTATAGCTGGGTAGCTTTCCACTGCATGAAAATTCCATATCTTTCTTATCTATTCTGTGGTTGATGGGCAAGTTACTCTTGCTCTTTTTCTGGTCTCCTGTCACATTGAACAATTGTTTTCTCTCTTTTGATTTTCAGTCTATGAATTTCTTTCCAGTTAAATGTGATTCTTGTATACAGTATATCAATGGATCTTGTTTCTTGATCCATTCTCCTAGTGTTTCTTTCTATTGCTGATCTGAGGCCCTCTATCTTAATGGTTACAACCAGCATTCATTGGTTTGTCTCTGCCATGCTATCCTCCTGTTATTAGCCTTCCACTTTTCCCCTTCATTCAATTGCCTGTCTTGTTTGGTGATCCTCCTCTGATGCTGTTCCTGGAAATATGGTCATCTTTATCTCTCTCTAGAATATCCTTTAGCACCTCTCTAGGGTTGGTTTGGTAGTAATAAATTCCTTCTGTTGTTCTTTATCATGGAAGTATCTTATTTTTCTATCAATTTTGAAAGATAGTTTTTCAGGGTAGATCAATCTGGGTTGGAAGTTGTTTTCTTTCAGGGTTTGAAACATTTCACTCCAAACTCTTCTTGACTTGATGGCTTGTGTTGATAAGTCTGCTGTGATTCTGATTGATTTTCCTTTTTAGGTGACCAGTTTCTTTTCTCTAACAGCTTTTAATATTCTATTTTGTGCTGAATTTCTGGGATTTTGATTATTATATGACTGGGTGAAGATTTACTTTGGTTATGGCTAGTTGGAGTCCTATATGCCTCACTTATTATCTTCATGCTAGATCCATTTCCCATGTTTGGGAAGTTTTGTTCTATTACTTCTGTTAATAGCCTTTTAATTTCATTTGTGTTGACCAACATCTATCACTCTTAAATTATGCTTCTTTGCATCATCTTGCAGCCATTGAGTTAATTCCTGATTTCATATTGTTTTTAAGAGATCTTTCCTTTCATGTCACTAGCTATAACTCTGTCTTCAAGATTTGAAAGTCTATCTTCAGTCTCTTTCAAGTGGTTTTGCCAGATTTTGACTGAATTTTTAATTTCCTGGATCTCTCTTTGAATCTGTTTCATACATTGTAACACTTTTCTACATTCATTCAAGGTTTCCATCATTGTTTGTCCTCTTTAAACCTGCTGAACAAGTCTTTCAGTATGTTTGATTTCTTCTTTTACCAGAGACATTATTTCTGATTTGACTGCTTTGACAATCTCATGAAGTTTTTTCCTTACTTCAGTTGCAATCATCTCAGAGATTTCAGGTGTGTGGCTTCCATTTTCTTCCATGAATATATCTCCCAGACTTGTTCTGTGTGGCCTAGAGGCCTGAGATTGCCTTTTGCTCCTTTGTCTTGACATTTTCTTGGGTTTCTCCCAACAAGCTGGTTTCAGGGCCCCAGGCACTTCCTACATTGGCTGTCCCTCCATGGACAGGCACCTGGGTATCTCTAATTCTAGGTTTACAGGGAGGTAGCAGGTGTGGAGCAGGCTTTTCCAGACCTGAGCAGCTACAATGGGGCTTCCCTGATGATCATGGGTGTGTGAAGGTGTGGCTGCTTCTCTCAGCCTGTGTGTCTACACTGGAACTCCCATGATGGTGGCAGACACAGAAGTGAATTTGTCTGATTCTGCTATTGGGTGATGGCTGCCTGAAGGAACCAAAGGCCTTCAATGGTGGCCTTTAGGTGCACAGGGTTTACCTGGCTGTTTCCCTGTGCTTGCTGGCCACCTGCAGGAAGGAGAGTTCTGGTAGCAGCTCCTGCAGGTGGAGATGGATCTGCTGGTTCTCTCTCTGTGTTTGCCACCCCAGGAAAGGGGCGGCACCTGGCAGGCAGAGGCAGATCTGTCTGGCTCTCTCTGCCTGTGCTGTGCTGACTATAATATTTCTACCCAACTTCTCTTTGTATAATAGTAGAGCATTTGCCTATCATGTATAAAACTCTAGGTTCAGTCCTCAGTAAATTAAGAAAAAGAAAAAAAAAGACAAACTAGGTATGATTTACCACAAGGCAATACATTAAAAAGTAAGATTGCAAGGACCAAAAGAACATAAATATGTGTTCCTATAGAATATAAAATAGTATTAATTATCTTTCCTTCTCACAGTCACCTCCCATTTCACTTCATCTTTAGCACTATTGCGAGAAGCATTTTTCCTAAAGAACAACTCTGGGCACTTCCCTACTTACAATCCTTTGCTGGCCTTTCTGTGTCTCTGGAAGAGTCAACTCCCTAGAAATATTCTAAAACCTTTCAACTCTCAGCCTTCTTTCTTGGGGCTAGTGTCCACACACAGTCTGAAGAAAAACATTCCAGAATTTTGGATTTCATAGTGGAATTCTGGTGTAGTTTGTTTTCAGTTGCTATAGTTGAATACCACAGATTGAGTAATGTACATTTTTAAAAGGTCTTTTTGATTTATAGTTCTGAAGTCTAGGAAGTTCAAGATTGAGCAGTCACATCTATGTGGGTTGATATTCTGCTAGTGGGTACTCCATAGTGGTACAGAATATCACATACAGGAACAGAATGTCCCTAGTTTGAGCATTCATTTCCTTCTCTTCTTATAAAGTTACAATTTCATGGCATTATAGTCTATTATGGTTTGGATCTGAAATGTTCCTTAAAGGCTGATGTGTAGAAGGCTTGATCCCCTAGTTCCACAGACATCTGAGGAAAGATGATTGTGAGGATTCTGACCTTATTGATGGATTAATTAACTTATAGATTTGTGATTTAATGCACTATCGGGAGCTGATGGAAATTTAGGAGGTAGGGCCTGGCTGGGGAAAGTAAATTCTTGACTTATCCTCTTGTATGCTATATTTTGTGCTATGCTTCTTCATGCCTCTTTGCTTCTGGACTGTCATGAGGTTCTCCATCATGTCCTCCTCATCATGATATACTTCCTTGGCCAGGCCAGAAACAACAGAACCAGGTGAGCATGGACTGAAAGCTTTGAAATTATGGGCCAAAACAAATCTTTCTTCCTTTAGATTGATTTGTTCAGGTATTTTGTCATATTGATAAAAAGATGACTAAAACATGGGTCTACTCATTTGATCTCCTAGAAGTCTTATCTCTGAATTCTATACTTGGGTTAATTTCCCACTTTCCTAATATTCACAATAGGGTTTAAATTTCAACATGGCTTAGTGGGAACATTTAAATTATAATGAACATGTTTTCAAAGTTTGAGAAATGGCAGCAGGCATGTTTGATATGTCCAGCCCTTCTATTTTTCAGACAACAGATCCCCTTTCTGACCATCCTTACTTTTTTTCAGACCTTGGGCTAATTCAGGAGATATTTTGCTATTTGGATCTTTGCTATGAAGGAGATAAATTTAACTGTAACTGCATCTCTTACTATAACAGGGAAAACATGTTAGATGTCAGATGCACTGAGTCTCTGTCTCCTCATTATTGAAGAATGAACTTGAAGGACAAAGAAGGTTGAGTAGGAAAGTTTATTGAGAAAGAAGTCCTGAGAGATAGGAGGAGGTTCCAGAAGTGGGTTTCCATGGTTGCTTTTTCTCCAAGAATATTTTATACCACAAAATAGCAACATAGGTCAAACTGTAACCAACCAATAGTATTACAAACCCTGAAGTTTAGCTAATATTGACTTGATAGAGACATGAGGTATGTAGCAAATGTATGCAAAAAAGCACCATTAACGTTAGCTTATCTATAATTTATAACATAGAAAGAACACAGGTATTTTTGGAACATGAAGGGAGTATGGACGCTGCACTCTGGTTATCCACTTCTGCATATCATCCCTATCTGGAGTCACAGGACTGGGTGGTGGTAATCACACGATAATATCATTGCTATTTATTTCTAGGAAGTCTTTCAAGTCTGGCTATGGCATCTCCATCTTGAAGTTTGCTATCTTCAGATGAACTTCCAGCCACAGTTCTAGTGTGTTCTTATCTTTTACATTGACTTTCTTGAGGGCCTGTCCCTGTCTGACTGTCTATTAATTTCTATCGATATTAACCATCGATAGTATTGCTACACCAGGAGATGCTTAAATAATTCTCCTGCAATGAATCATTTATTGTCTCTCCTGTCCAATAAGAAAGGAAATGACAGAAATGTATTCTATAGGTATGAGGATTTATTGGTTTTGATGTTTGTACATCAGAATTTAAGGTTTTGGTCCTGAGACATACTTTTGAGTTTCTTTGTCCTTGTGTGGAGTCTGCATTTGTTCCTGCAGTATCATACTCATGGAAAACTGTTTCCCTTCCCTCTGGTGGAAATCCTGACAACCTTTTTATTCCTATTTGAATATAATGTCTTGCACAGTCATTTCTTCATAGCAGTATTCTCTTCCTCCCTACTTGAAATTAATCAGAACTGTTCTGTTTCCTTACAGTCCTCTGACCAGACCTGTTCTAGCACATGTACTTGCTACATCAAGTGTGCAGCTCAACCTCCATCTACTCCACTAGATAGGATCTTCTTGAGGACAGGACAATGTCTTTTTCATCTCTCTTCCTGTGCGAATTGTTTTCTAGTGCAGCCCAGCAGGAAACAATGGAGACTGGAGATGTTATTTATAGGGCAATAGATGGAAAACACCCTTGTAGCTCATGTTACACTGCCTATTACTTAATAAGAGTATGTCAGGAAAGTACTATTTACACAAAAGTATACTGTACACATGCCAAGACTTTACACTGGCTGAATCATTGAAACATGAAAGGCAGGTTTACCCAGACATTAACTAATATCTGAGCTGCAGAATCAGCCATGGAACAAATAACTACAGGGTTATCTTTACAGCTGGTGCAGCCAGGCCCATACAAATCTCCTGCCAATTGTTTACTCAGCTTCAAAAGAGGTTGGCATCCATACAGATGTCTGTGTGAGGCAGAAATAAACCATACAGTTTGCAGAGAGTGGACCTCTTTCTCTCTCCTCTCTGCCAACAGTTGCATCCATACTATTGTATGTGGTCACTCTCTGGCTCAGAGGATGATGTAGTGCTAAGCAGTTCTTAACAGAGCAACCATGGCTCACCCTCAGGCATTACTGCTGTTAGCACTGAACACACTTGGTTATAAGTCTGCTCTCTGTCACAACTATATTATTTGAAATTTTAAGTCATCTATAAAATTGGGATTAAATGTAAATTTCTTAGTACAGTGTTTTATAGCTTTTTCAAACCCTACATAAATGTGGTTCTCATTCTTGCTATTCTTCTAATTAGTAGGTAATCATCTCTTAAAATATGTTTGTGTTTTGAAGCAATAAAAGGATATTATCAACTAAAGTAGAAGCTTATCCAGTTTAAAAGAGGGAGATATTGATGAAATATGAGATGAGATGGTGGGTCCCACTCAGTAATGGGCTAATTGATTATTTTATAATGGGAACAAAAATCTAATAAGAAACTCAAAATGTACATTATTGGCAAAAATAGCTCATGTAAGATCTGAAATCAATTAAAATTTATGTGAATATTTTATAGATGTCTGCATTTGTTTTTACTTGATGGAAATAGCCCTTAAATAAATATTGTTTGTAGGAATAAATACTTCTGCCACTATTTCTAGGGGAAACCATCAAAAGAAGATGCTTTTTAAAAAAATTTATTTAAAGAGAAAAAACCGAAAAAAGGTACAAGTAATACAGAATTTCAAAAAAATAAATAGTAAGAAATCACCAGTAAATATATTACATGCTGTCATTTTAGAAATAGTTGTTCAACTGACAAAATTAAAGCATACAAAGTGGATATTCAAACAGTGAGACTGCAAACAGTTGTGTTCAATGATCCAACAAAAACTTAGTAATATGGTTATCTATCTTACACATTTAAACATATATGCAGTTATATCCTTTAGAGCACTAACTTTTCCTCTCTTTTTTACAATAACAATTATACATTTTGAGTTTTATTACTCCCACAGTTCTATTACTTTTTTTTGGAAGAGAATAAAACCAAATGTGACAAAACAAAACAGAGTCAGTCAAAACAAAGGATGGACATAGTACATGAAGTAAAAACAGAATACAAGGTGATCAACAATGGGTATCATAATGCCTCTTGCTACCTTAAAAAGAATTGCCTATATCATCAGGCATAACAAAATTGAACAAAACAGTACAGAACAAAAGCAATAAAACCAAAACATTGGAGACATTACAGGACTTCAAAAGAAGATAATAGTCAAACCAGAATTGGCATCTTAGTGAATCTTATTGCCTTCAAAGTAGTTGCCTATACCCTCAAACTTGATACTATCAAACAAAAGAGAATAGAATAAAATCAGTCAAAACAAGATGGTGAGAGTAATACAGGGCTTCAAATCAAGTTAATAGGGAAATAAAAAAGTTACTATAATATATCTTGCTTTTTTATTTATTCCTTCCCTTAATTAAAAAATAATATGAAATAAATTAATTTAATAAAAAGGAGACTAAGATAAAAGAAGACGTAACAACATAACAACACAGGTCAGAACAGAACAATTTAAGCAACATAGTGTTTTATCACAAGATGACCACATAATAGTAGTTACCATAGTATCTCTTTCCTTGAAATATTTGAGTATAGCTTTGTATACTATAGCAGCAAACTTATCAAGACAGTGAAACCATTCAAGAGAATGAAAGCATTACAGGGTATTTAGAACCAACTAACAGAAAATGAACAATGGTTTCTATGTTATCTCCTTGCCTATAAAAATTTTTGTTTATACTATCACATATAATAAAATCCAATAAGATACAACATGAAAAAACCAATTGAGACAGAAGAACAACAGCTTAATGGGACTTCAAAACAAGATGATATTAAATCAGCACTAGCTATTTTGATATCTTGTTTTCTTCAAAATAGCTGTTCATACCATCACAGACAATAAAATCAAACAACCCAGAATAAAACCATTCCAATTAATGAGTGAAAACATTACAAGGCTTCAAAGCAATATAATGGGTAATCGTGATTACCTCATACTTTTATGTATTCTTATCATTTCTTACACTAGGGAAACCATTTGGTATGTATACACGTGGGTTTGATTTATTTCACTTATGAGTATGGTCTCAAGCAGCACCCATTTATTTATAAATATCTCAATGTGATCCTTCTTTATAGCTGAATAGTACTCAATTGTATAAAAATACCACAACTTTTTTATCCATTCCTCAGTTGATGGACACTTAGGTTTTTCCAAGATTTGGCTATTACAAATTGTGCTGCTATAAACAATGGTGCACATGTATCACTGTGGTATGATGTTTTCAGTTCTTCTGGGAATATGCCTAGAAATGGAATAGCTGGAAGAAATGGGGCTTCCAATCCCAGCTTTCTGAGAAATCTCCAGACTGACCTCCACAATGGTTGCACCACTCTACACTCCCACCAACAGTGCCGGAGAGTTCCTTTTTCTCCACAGCCTCTCCAGCATTTGTTGTTGTTGGTTTTCTCGATCCTGGCCATTCTTTCAAGAGTGAGATAAAATCTCAGTATGGTTTTAATTTGCATTTCTCTAGTGACTAATGATAATGAACATTTTTTCATTTATTTATTTTCCATTTGTATTTCTTCATCTGAGAAGTGTGTATTCTTCTCAGATGCCCATTTTTGGACTGAGTGTTTAAATTTTTGGGGTCCTTTTTAAATTCTTTATATGTTTTAGACAGAAGTCCTTTATCTGAGGGATAGTTCACTAAGATTTTTTCCCTGTTTATGGGTTTTCTTTTCACTATGCTGGAGATATTTTTAAAATTTTATTTAAAAGGAAAAAGAGAAAAATACAAAACAAAACAAAGTGGTGTAAGGGTAGACGTAATACAGAACTACAAAAAAAAAAAAACAGTAAGAAATCACCAGTTAATAGATTACATATTATCATCTTAGAAATAGTTGCTCAAATCACAGTATCAAAGAATACAAAGTGGACATTCAAACAGTGAGACTGCAAACAGTTGTGTTCAATGATCCAACCAAAAACATTAATATGGTCAGCTATTTAACACCCCTAAACACACTTGCTGTTGTATCCTTTAGAGCTCTTTTTTCCCTCTCTTTTTTACAACAAAATTTACACATTTTGGGTTTTATTACTCCTTAGTTCTTATTACTTTTTTGTGGGGGGGAGAGAATAAAGTCAAATATGGCAAAACAAAGCTGTCAGTCAAAACCAAGGATAGACATAGCACATGATGTAAAACAGAGTACAAGGTTATCAACAATGGTTATCAACGATGTCTCTTATTTCCTTAAAAAGAATTGTCTATCTCATTAGATATTATAAAGTTGAACAAAACAGTAGAGAACAAGACCAATAAAACTTAGGCATCGTAAACATTACAGGACTTCCAAAGGAGACAATAGTCAAACCAGAATGGGCATCTTAGTGAATCTTATTGCCTTCAAAGTAGTTGCCTATACCCTCAAAATTGATACTATCATACAGAATGGAACAGAGTCTAATCAGTCAAAACAAGATTGTGGGAGTATTACAGGACTTCAAAACAAGTTAATAGGAAATCAAATAAAGTTACTATTATATATCCTGCTAATTTAAAAAAATTTTCCCCTTAATTAAAACAAACATAAGAAATAACTAAATAATTTTTTTAAAGAATAAGGGAGAGATTGAGATAAAACAGGACATAACAATATAACAATACAGGTCAAAGCATGACTGTTTCAGCAATCTAGTGCTTCACCACCAAATAACCCGACTTAATAGTAGTTACCATAGTGTCTGTCTTTTTCCTTGAAATATTTGAATAAAACTTCATATACTATAGCTTCAAATATTTCCATATCAAGAAGCCCAGAATAAAGCCTTTCCAATTAATAAGCGAAAACTTTATAAGGCTTCAAGGCCACATGATGGGGAATCATGATTACCAGATATTTTTATATATTTGAATCATTACTTACATTAGGGAAACTATTCGGTATTCACACATGCGAGATTGATTTATTTCACTTATGAGTATGGTCTCAAGCTGCGCCCATTTATTATAAATATCTCAATGTGATCCTTCTTTATAGCTGAATAATACTCCATTGTATAGAAATACCACAACTTTTTTATCCATTCCTCAGTTGATGGACACTTGGGTTGTTTCCAAGTTCTGGCGATTACAAATTGTGCTGCTATAAACATAGGTGCACATATATTGCTGTGGTATGATGCTTTCAGTTCTTCTGGGAATATGCCTAGAAGTGGAATAGCTGGAATAAATGGGATTTCCAATCCCAACTTTTTGAGAAATCTCCAGACAGACCTCCACAAAGGCTGTACCAGTCTACACTCCCACCAACAGTGCAGGAGAGTTCTTTTTTCCCCACAGCCTCTCCAGCATTTGTTGTTGTTGGTTTTCTTGATCCTGGCCATTCTTTCAGGAGTGAGATGGTATCTCAGTGTGGTTTTAATTTGCATTTCTCTAATGACCAATGATGATGAACATTTTTTCATGTATTTATTTGCCATTTGCATATCTTCATCTGAGAAGTGCATATTCATCTCAGATGCCCATTTTTGGACTGGATCTTTGAATTTTGGGGGTCTGAGTTTTTTTAATTCTTTATATGTTTTAGACAAGAGTCCCTTGTCTGAGAGAGAGTTCACTAAAATCTTTTCCCAGTTTGTGGGTTTTCTTTTTACCATGCTGGAGATTTGTTTTGACATGCAGAAACTTTTGGTCCCAGCTATTGATTCTGGGAAGTATTTCCCGTGCGGTTTGAGTCCTGTTCATGAATTCTCTACCTACCCCTATGTCTTCAAGGTTTCTACCCAATTTGTCTTCCAATAGATTTAGTGTTTCTGTTTTAATATTCATCTTTGACCCATTTAGGCTTTAATTTAGTACATGGTTATAGGCATGGGTCTAGCTTTAGTTTTCAGCAAATGGAGAGCCAGTTTTTCCAGCACCATTTATTAAAGAGACTGTCGTTTTTCCAGTGAACCTGTTTGGCTCCTTTATCAAAGATAAGGTAGTTAAGTGTGTTTGAGTTGTGGTTGTATCTTCCAATCTATTCCATTGACCTTTGGCTCTGTTTTGATTCCAGTGCCACGTTGATTTTACTACAATTGCTTTGTAGTATAACTTCAAGTCAGGGATTGTGATGCCTCCTGCCTTGCCTTTGCTGCTTAGAACTTTTTTGACTATTCTAGGTCTCTTCTGGTTCTAGATGAAATTTAGGAGTGATTTCTCTAGATTTATAAGATATGTTGATGGTATTTTTATTGGGATTGCGTTGAATCTGTATAACAGTTTTGGGAGAATGACCATTTTCACAATATTTATTCTTCCTATCCATGAGCAAGGGATGCCTTTCCATTTTCTGAGATTGTCTCCTATTTATCTTTTTAGTGCATTATAATTTTCCCAGAATAGGTCTTTCACTTCTTTCATGAGAGTAATTCCTAAATGTTTCATTTTTTGGTTGTTAGTGTGAAGGATGTGGCTTCTCTTATTTCTCTGTCCATGATTTTGTTTTGAGTGTATAGGATTGCTATTGATTTTGTACCCAGCTACATTGCTGAATTTATTTATTATATCTATATAAGAGTCTTTCAATGGAGTTTTGGGGGTCTTCTATGTAGAGTATCATGTCATCTGCAAATAATGATAATTTAACTTCTTCTTTTCCTATTTTTACCCCTTTTATTTCTCTCTCTGGTGTAATTGCTCTGGCTGGTATTTTCAGTACTGTATTAAATAGGAGCAGTGATAAGGGACATACTTGTCTTGTGCCTGATTTTAAAGTAAAAGCCTTCAATTTTTGGCCATTTAGTATGCTACTGGCTGTTGGTTTGTCATAGAGGGCCTTTATTATATTGAGGTAAAGAGCGTCTATTCCAATTTTCTGTAAGGTTCTTATCATAAATGAATGTTGGACCTTATCAAAAGCTTTTTCTGAATCTACAGAAATGATCATGTGATTCTTACTTTTGGCTTTATTGATACGGTGGATTACATTTATTGATTTACGTATGTGGAACCATCTGTGCATGCCTGGGATGAATTTCACTTGGTCATGGTGTATAATCTTCTTGATGATTTGCTGCATCCTATTTGCCAATATTTTATTGAGGATTTTTGCATCTGTGTTCATTAGGAAGGTTGGTCTGTAGTTCTCTTTTTTAGTTGGGTCTTTCTCAGGTTTTGGTACTAGTGTAATTTTTTGCTTCCAGAAATGACATAGGAAGGATTGCTTCCCTTTCAGTTTCACTGAAGAGTTTGAGGAATGTGGGCATTAGGTCTTCCTGTGTTTCTTGTAGAATTCTGCAGTGAATCTGTCTGGCCTGGCCTCTTCTTCATAGGTAAGGACTTAATTCCATTTTCAATTTCATTAATAGAAATTGGGTTACTCAGTAGTTTTACATCTTCTTGACCTAGCTTTGGTACTTCATATGCTTCTAGAAATCTGTCTATTTCTTCTGTGTTATCAAACCTTTGAGAGTAGAGGTTTTTGAAATAAGTGTTGATGATATTCTGTATTTCTACAGAGTCTGTAGTGAGTTCACCTTTTCCTTCCTTATTGCATGAATTTGAGCTTTTTCTTCCCCTTTTTTTAAACAAGGTTGGCCTGGGGCTTATCAATTTTATTGATTCTTTCAAAGAACCAACTCTTTCATTGATTCTTTGGATTGTTTTCTTAGTCTCTATTGTATTCATTTCTGCTCTGATTTTTATAATTTCCTCCCTTATTTTGGCTTTAGGCATGACTTGCTCATCTTTTCCTAGCTGTTTGAGGTGTAACATCAGACTATTTATTTGTATTCATTCTGTTTTCCTTATGTGGAGACTCAGTGCAATAAATATTCCTCTGAGAACAAGTTTCACTGCATCCCACAGATTCCGGTAAGTTGTATTTGTATTTTTGTTTGCTTCTAGGTATTGTTTAATTTCTTCTTTAATTTCCCCTGTGACCCACTGATTACTCAAGAATGTGTTATTCAGTTTCCATGTGTTTGTGGGATTTTTGCAGTATCTTTTATCATTAATTTCTAATTTCTTGGTGCTATGATCCATTAACATGCAAGGGATAATTTCAACTCTTTTGCACTTATTTAAATATGTTCTGTGAGCTAATATATGGTCTATTTTAGAGAATGGCCCATATACTGCTTAGAATAATGTGTATTCTGATGTTGTTGGATGGAACACTCTGTATATGTCTATGAAGTCCATTTGTTCACAGGTGTGATTAAGTTCTGTTATTTCTTTGCTAATTTTCTGTCTGGTTGATCTGTCCCTAGGTGTGAATGGTGTGCTAATGTCTCCTGTTATAATTGTGTTACTGCTAATTTGGTTTTTCATTTCTGTTAATACTTGTTTTATGTAACTGGGTGCTCTGGAATTTGATGCATATATATTTAAGATAGTTATCTCTTCCTCTTGAAGTTTTCCCCTAACCAGTATGTATTAACCTTCTTTATCTTTTCTGATCATTATTGGTTTGAAGTTCACATTGTCTGCAAACAGAATAGCCACCCCTGCTTTTTTTGCAGGGTTCCTGTTGCAAGAAGTATTGTTTTGCATCCTTGGACTTTCAGTCTGTGAGTATTCTTTTGGGTTAGATGGGTTTCTTGTAGACAGCATATGTTTGGATGTTGTTTCTTGATCCATTCTGCTAGTCTGTTTCTTTTAATTGGTGCATTGGGACCATTTACATTAATGGTTATAACTGTTACATGTTATATGAAAGGGATCTGAATGTGCCACCCAAAGTATGCCTTGGCATAAGGATTACTTCAAGCAGAAGGCAACTGACAATTAATAAATGGAGGAAGAATTCTCTGCACTACCCTTATCTATTTAAAGTAGTGAGTTAATTTCCTTGTGATAAAGATGACTGCCTTGTAGTCTGAAGAGTGATTCTCACCATCAAAAATGGTAAGTTAATACCAGGATAGGTTTATACAGGCAAACCTTATTAAAATACCTCTTATCATCCACTGGTTACCTTATGTATTTCAAAGCTACTGTCTTGTGATTTTCCCCCATCAAGTTCAAGGAACTGGGGCTTTTTTCTTTTTTTGGTACTGGGGAATCGAACTCATGACCTTGCCCTTGCCAGGCAAGCATTTATGCCACGGAGCTAAATCTTCCACTCCTAGAAACTCTTTTCTTTGTTCAAAGGATATACAGCCCTGAAATATAATTACGTCATGAATTGTCACACAATTATATACATAAACATTCACATTGTGAATTAATAAACATTAGGTGCTCTTTCTCCCATTAGCCTATTAGTTTAATTTTGAGGGCCCCTGACATTAAAACTTAGTGAGTGATGGAAAGGATTTACCTCCCTCACCACTCAATGTGGAACTATTCAACTGAAATGGGGGTAGCTACTAAAGCAACAGATAAAAATGTAAGTGGTGTCATTTGTGCTCTAAAAAATACATACATGATAATTTCTGCATTAGAAACTAATATCCATAAACCACAATTTTAAAACAAGGAAGGTTTTAACTTAGTTTACAGTTTCCAGGGATTCAGTCCACAGTCATCTGGTTCCACTGCAGAAGCAACTTGGTGGAAGGGTGTGATGATGCAAAGGTTCTGGTTCAAGGCAGCCTGGAAGCAGGGCAGGTGAACACCACTAGACAGGAAAGAACCAGGCATCAGATACATTCCCCAGGGTTACACCTCCATGACATGCCCAGGCATATCCAGAAGTGTGCTTTACTAATTCCCTGGGCAGCTTGATTTAACCAATCAAGTTACAAATTAATCTGTCACAAAAGCCAAAAACTTGAATGAGAAGAGGACAGACATTTAAGGTAAAGCAGGGAGTATAGCTCAGTAGATCACTTTCTCAGGGCTTTGGATTTGATCTCCAGCATTACAAACAAAAATAAAAACAGCCCCCAAACCTCACTTACCTACACTCACTGAGAGTCAGAGTATATTATCTAAGTCTGATAAATCGAGTAATAGAATTCTAAGCATTTTAGATAAAATTTTCTAGGAGAAGAAGAGAAGAGATGGGAAACTAAAAGGAAAAAACTCAATGAAGTTATTATTTCTCATATTAGGTGTATCAATTAAAGAAGAAGGAACTACTTTGTATCATTAAAACAAAATGAGTGAGATGATCATATGAAGATTGTCAACTTCAACAGTGACAAGTACAATATAAATTTAAATAATTACACAATGTTAATGTATGACCATGAGGATGGCTAAAATGGTAAAGAGAGACGAATAATAAATACTGGCAAGAATGTGGAACAAATGCAATTCTTATTACTGTTCTTGGAAGTATACATCAAACAACCTTTTGGTATGACTGGAAGTATTTACTAAATGGCACAGAAGCAAGCTTGTGCCTCTGTATTTGTAGAAATGTGTACCTAAGAGAGATGTTTACTGTGTTCACCAAGTGAAATATACAAGAATGCTCATAGCTGCACTATTCAAACCTGAATTTGGAAACTATTCAAATATGTGTGACTGCAGAATGAACAAGTATTGATTTACACAATGCTATGATATATAGAAATTAGAATGAGCAAGCTATAGGTAGACATAGCAAAGATAAATCTGCTTTTTTCTTTTATGTGGTACCGAGGATTGAAGTTAGGATCTTTTGTTTTTTCTGAGAAAAGCTCTCACCGTATATTCTAGGCTACAGTTGAATTCGCTATGTAGTGTAGACTGGCCTTGAACTCATGGTGATCCTCCTGCCTCAGTCCTGAGTGCTAAGATTATATGAATGCACTACTACACCTGGCCAGGGTTCTCTTACTGAGAACATCTTCAGTCCTTTTTACTTGTTACTTTGAAGGAGAGACTAAGTTGCCCACATAGAACTTGACCTTGTGATCCCCTTGCTTCAGCCTCCTAGAATTCTGGAATTAAAGGCTTGCATCACCTGACTGACTTGGAGCTGTTTTTGACTAGGTTTGACCTTGTTTTTTCCATCTTTGGCTTACTTAGTCCAGCTTTAGCAATTTATTAAGAATGCCCCCCACTCTTGATATCTGATCAAATTCCTTATCCCTCACCCATGACGTGGAAGTCCTTGGATTTCTAACCAAGAATCCAGTTGGGCTGGTTTTTCAAGAATCCCCTACCCTTGATTTTTAATCAGATTCCTTTTTGTAATTTTCCATGTACTGACCTCTTCACTCCACATTTGGCTCTAAATCCTCTGCTGTCTGTCATATTTAGAGTTAAAGCTAGTTCTGTATTGAGACCTCTCTTCCCCGTAGCTTGAATAAAATCTATCTTGCCATTTATAACAAATGCCCCACACATAATGTTTCTTTTACAATAGGTGCTGGGATCATCTAATAAAAGCTGAGGCAATCACAGCCATATTTGTAGACAGGAGAAGCCACCAAGAGAGGTGTTTTGGGCAGTGAACTGCCCTGGATTTCCTTTCTCCTCTCATTTCCTATCCTCCCGTTTCCTGCTGCTATTTCCCACTGGCTGAGCTGGATTTTAATTTTCTTGTCTACTTTCCTTTCAGTCTATTACAGTTTGTCTGAGATCTGCTCCCATTTGTCCCTTACAGATCATACTGGCTTGATTGAGAAATGAAATTCTTTCTTCTTAAAAAGTTCAAGGAGCAGGGCATGGTGGTGCACTCCTATAATCCCAGCATTCTGAGGTAGGGGAATTGTCAGTGGCTCCACATACTGATTTCAAGACCAGACTGCTCTACAAAGTCAGACAAACAAACAAAAGAAAATAAACAAAACAAAAGTTTAATGCTTGGAGATGCCTGAAGCCTTTTCTCTCTCAAGTTTTGATTTATATTAGCATATGTTTGCAATACATAATGATTACATTCATTGTGGGGAGTTGATACCTATACATACATATCTTGTTATGGTGGATACATTGTGTCAACTTGAGCAGTTTAGAAGTTTAACTGAGACACTCAGCAGGGAGCCAGTTTTCTTACTTTGTAAATATCCTCATCCTGTGCAAGCGAGGACAAGGAGATTTTGTGAGTGCTACACCTGCCCTGAAGTGGGGAGGATGGCCTGTGTACAGTATAAGCCAGGAAAAGAGACTTATTTTCTCCCTTTTGTTCTGGCTCTTTTTGTTCTGGCTGCTTCCTTGAAATGTTGCTCCTGTGCCATGCCATCCTGGTTTGGAGCCAGCTGATTATGAACTGAAACCTCTACGAACAGTGAGCTAAATAAAACTCTCCTTCCTTCATTTTGGCATTGAGTGTTTTGTCCCAGCAATGAGAGAAAAATAACCAAGACAGAATTTGATACCAGTGGAGTGGGGTCTTTGTTGTGACTGTACCTGATCATGTGGTTCAAGAGCCTTTGGAAATGGTTTGTGGGAAGAGTTTGGAAGGACTTGGAGAAGTCACCTGAATGTATAGAGGTGGAATGCCTTAGGCTGTTCTGCATGGGAGATTCTGGTCAGAGCTTAGAAACCAGAAGGTTGATAGAAAGCCTGCTAATAAAAACCAGGCTTGGGAGGTTTCTGTTGGAAATAAGGGCTGCATTTGTTGTTGGATTCCACATAGCGTGTATCATGGCTTGGCAGCCTGAGACTGAGATTAAGGATGGTGGACTGATTAATCTGGCAGAAGAAATTTCAATGCAGTCAAATGTTGAGGCAGTGGCATGGCTATTATTGGGGGTTTTAAGCCAGATTTATATTGCAAATCAAGATCAAAGAGCCCAGCAGGATGATTTAAAAAATTGTGAGTTTGGCCAGAAAGTTATGGACTGTAAAGATACAGCTGATATCTCAATTGCTCAGAAGGAACAGAAGAATAGAAAAGATGGCCTGGGGCATCCTGGGAAGTGTGGGTCACCACCCTTTGCAGCTTCAAAACTGCAAAAGGGAAAGACCTTGGTTGTAAGAGAAACCCTCAGAGTACCATGTTCCAGAATGGCAGGGGTGGCTGCACCAGGTCTCAGAATGGAAAAAGTAGACAATCTGTTCTTCAGAATCAGGTTCAGAGGGCCCAGTGATGCAGGCACTTGAGCCCTGCAGCCAAAAGAGAGGAAAGCCTCGCTACTACTCCAGCTGGCAGCAGACCTTGGCATCATCCACATGGTGCTGGTTTTAGGTGCACACAGAATGCATAAGTTCTGAAGTTAAAGAGGCTCCTACCCCCATTTCAGAAGACCTGGGAAGCCAAGCAGTGTGCCCCTGAGAGGGCAGTATGTGAAGCTGTGAGTGTGAAGCCAAAGGTTCAGTGGAGAACCCAGAAGTTTAGAAAAGCCAGGAACATGGATCATCTAAGGAAAGCTTCAATGAGGGAGCAAAACCAGCCCAAGGGAGAAGCTGTGAGGTAAATAACCATGAAAAATGCCACTGGGGTGGAACCACACAAGCCCTTTGTGGTATAGCTTGGCATAACTGATGCCATCTTGAGCCCTGCATTTAACTAGTGTCCTGTAATTGACCTAGGAAAATGGAAAATTACTCAGGATGTAAGTCCCATGAGAAAAGCAGAATGAGCTGTACCCACAAGAGAAAAATTAACCTGCTCAACAAAAGAAGCAGGATACAGGTGTCAACCAAAAATTAATGTAAGATTCTAGCTGAATTATTTCCAACAGGATGTATTTTTGTGGTTCTCTATTTTAAAAGTTCCGTAACTCTCCATTTTGAGAGCACTTGTTTGGACTCTGAAACAGGGGGGTCTGTATATGAGTGGTCCTTAGCTCAGCTAATTAAATTTCAAATTTATCAGTTAGGCTACTTGTATTCCTATATTGTTGTTCACAAACCCACCTCACTTTGGAGCTCACAATTTGCCCCAGATTGTCTCAAATGGTGCAAATAGAACTACAGGACTTACTGTCTGCCAGGCTGGATTTTGGACTTGCTTTTGTCCCAATCCTTTGTATCTTCCTATTTGTACCTTTTGGAATGATAATGTTTATCTGTGCCTTTGCATGTTGGAAGTGTTTAACTTTGTTTTTATTTGTACAGGGATATGCAGCTAAGAGCTGGCCTTCCATCTTGGGGAAGACTTGGGACTTGAACTTTTCAGCAATGCTGAAACTGTTAGGACTTTTGCAAATCTTACAGATGTACTAAATGTCTTTTGCATAAAGGGATGTACATGAGTCTTTGGTGGTCCAAGAATAAAATGTTATGTTTCTAATGTAATATAATGTTGATAGACTTAATGCTGATTCTTAAGGATTGTTAAATTGCAAAATGTTAAGAATAAGCATCTGAAGGCTGGTTTAAAGAAATATGTCTGGTTGCAAGTTGACAAGGGGTGGATTGTTATAGTTGATACACTGTGGCAACTTGAGCAGTTTAGAAGCTTAACTGAGAGACTAAACAGGGAGCCAGGGTTCTTATTTTGTAAATATTCTCATCTAGTGCAAAGAAGGCCAAAGAGAGTTCATGAGTGCCACATCTGCCCTGCAGGGGGTGGTTTACATACAATATTAGCCAAGGGGAGAAGTTTGTTTCCTCCCTTTTTGCTTTGGCTGCTTTTGCTCTGGCTGCTGCCTTGAAGTGTTGCCCCAGTGCCTGCCACCCTGCCTTGAAGCCAGCTAATTATGGACTAAAACCTTCAAAAACTGTAAGCTAAATAAATCTTTCCTTCCTTCATTTTGGGTGTTGGGTGTTTTGTCTCAGCAATGAAAGAAAAGTAACTAAGACACACTTAATTTTGATGTTTTCTTTTTTTCTCCCTTCCTCTCTTTTGATGCTTTGATAAAAATTTCACTGTTGAGGAAAAAATAAGCTTCTTGTTCAGATCAGCGATATAAAATTAGTAGATTACAAGAAGAAATGTGGGTTAAATTTCTCCTTTATTTTTAGTGTTGACATAGAATGTTGATTTTAAAAGGTAGAATAACTTCAGTGAGAAAAACATGGAAAATAACATGTAAAGAGATTATAAAGAGACTATGCTGCTGGTTGAAAACTAGTTTAAAATTTGACTCAGATGAATTCTATTTTGAGGTCTTGGAACAGTATTTACAAATGAAGTTGACAAGAACATCTAAGATGGGAAAATGCTTAGCTGTTCATAAGAAAAAGTATTTTATGCATTGTGTGCTAGTAAGCAACGTATTTCAATTAACCCCAACAAAATTTTAGAACAGTATATTAAAGAATTTGTTACCAGACAAATGAGTAGTAGAGGATGGATATAAGCAAAATGTACTATATAAATTGAAACCCTCCAAAATATGTGAAACTAGAGGAAAGAGGGGAGAAGGAGTTGATGAAGGCTGAAAATGAAAAAAGCATGTTATATGAATGTATGAATCACCAAAATGAAACTCATTAATCTGCATAACTGACAAAAAAGTGAAAATTGAAAAATAAAAACAAGAAAGTGCTGATCATTTGGATGAATATGCAAAGCTTAATTATAGTCATATGATCATCCTAATCAAATGTTTCATTTTGACCAGTGTAAAGGCTGTAGAAAATCAAAGAAGATTTTGCCTGTGGACTTTAAATTGATTTCAGTAAAACATTTTTCTTCCTCATAGATAATTTAAAGTATTGTTATTATTTTTTATTTTGAAGGTAGTAAAACCACAACAGAATAAGACAGAACAAAACCAATCAAGACAATGCAGTGAAATTGTACAGAACTTCACAGTAGGATACAGGGATAACAGTAATAAGCACCATAGTATATCTTGTTACCTTCACAATAGTTGTCCAGTCAGTTAGGTATAGCAAAATCAAATAAAAAACAGAACACTATAAAACCATTCAAAAGAGAATATTGAATAGAGTAATACAATTAAGTGTAATGAAACAAAACAGTAAAAAAAAATTTGCCTTCAAACAGAAGATAGAAGGAAATCCCCCATATTTGCTATGTTGCATGCAGTCATCCTCTCAAGACATGCTCAGACTTGTGTCCCCAGTTGCTAACGGGGGTGGGGGGGTGGGGGGGTGGTATGTTTGATTTCCAGCCCCCCACCCCCCCCACCCCCCCGCACTGGTAGGCTCATGGGAGCCACTGACTGGGCCTCCTGGCTCCCGCCAGAGGGAGGCGCTTACCAAGAGGGCAGTTGAATTGCCTTCTTTTGCAGCTGCCTGGGTTCCCCCATGGCTAGTTCTCAGCAGCTGTCAGTTGGATCTCCATAAAGTAGTATTATTTGAATGCTGATATATTTAGGTAGACTAAAATAGGTTCATCAACCATATCTAAAATTTATTGATTTATAGTAGATATCAACCTAAAAATTTTTATTGGCATGAAGCTAAGCAAGTTCTTTCCCTGACATTATAGTTGTATTTCCTTACAAAATTAATTTTTGTCTAGCTGGATGTTGTAATATATATGTCTATAATTCCAGCACTCAGATGACAAAGGCAGGAGGATCACCATGACTTTGAGATCAATCTAGGCTACATAATGAGTTCAAGATCGGCCTTAACTAAGTAGGAAGACCTCATCTCAGAAAATAGCAAAAACAAAAACAACAAGAACAGTTTAAAAAAAAAAGAAAAGAAAAAAGAAAAATTGCAAAAGAAAACTTTTGGAGGTGATTGATAAGTTCATGACACAGATTGTGGTGATGAATTGATGGATGTTGTGCTGATGTGCACTTGAACTGTCCCCAAAGTCTCACATGTTAAAGGCTGCATGCCAAGGCAACAGTGCTCATAGTGGAGCCGTTGGGATGTGATTAGGTTATGAGTGTTCCAACTTCATCAGTGGATTAATTCACTGATGGAATCATAATTTAATGAGTTATTGGGAGGTGATGGAAATTTAGTTGTTTGGAGTAGTTGTTGGGGGCAGAGCACTGTCATTTAACTTTTCCTTATTTTTCTTTCTACTTTCTGGCTACCATGAGATAGGTAGCTTTACTCTGCCATATGCTTTATCCCTACCATGTGGTTCTGCTTCACCTAACCCCCAAAGCAATAGAACTGAGTGACTATGGATTGATGCTTTTAAAACTGTGAGCCAAAACAACCCTTTTCGCCATTAAATTAATTGCTGTGAGGTATTTTATTACAGTGACAGAAAGCTAAATATATAACACAGGTATATATTTATTTGCAAACCCATCAAATTGTAGACATTATGTGGACAGCTTTTGGTATGTTATTACTGCCTCAATAAAAGGGCTTAAATATATTCTTGTACAAAAATGATTAAGCCACCTATAAAAAGTTAATATTTAAAATGGATAAATGAATAGAAACCTCTTCCTCAATTACAAAAGATGAATTGCATACCTATGAATTTGGAAATATAATTTAGCACCAACATAAATGAATAAAAAAGGCTTTGAGTTCAAAATGCCCGGTTCCATGGTATGGTTGTTAACAGTCTACACACTATTCTAATGTTATGAAGAAAACCAGAAATCTGGGTCAGAGCTGAAGAGGATTTTGTTCTGCTTTACAATGAGGAGATACAACCAAAATGCCATGGCTAATTTTGTGTGCCCCATTTGCAGAGATATTTAGACAAATATGGAGAATAAATAAAGAGATTTGCAACTCTTCAGACTCCTAAGAGGGGACTAAAATAGATCATTTCATTTGCATCACAATGCATCTAAATGATTGACATAATTTTCTTCTGTTCACTGAGTTTATATCTGAGCTATCAGGATTGTTCAATTTGCATTTTTGTTTATTTTTACACAACATTAAATATACATTTATTATTCGTTCACATAGAAACTCCTGTGAAGGACCAGATTGTAATTATTCTATTTATTTCCATTAGTTTTTTTCAATACTAGGAAATTATTTTAAGTGTCTAGTTTCCACTTGGGTGGAAATTTTTCTGTGATAAATTCTGCTGTATGAAGTCTTGTGTGGTAATATATAATATTGGTAAAACTACATAAATATGCTTATGTGAAAAAGCTAGAATTGGCTATTATCAGTTTTTGGAAGTATGAGAAAAGCTTTTCACCTCAAACTAAACTGCAGTTTGTCTCCCTGGCTTTTAGATCCATGTAACTGCACTCATATGTGAAAGCAGGATTTCAATTATATTGATCACATCCCAAGGATATTTTGGGGCCAAAATGGGGATATCTTTAATTCATGCAAAAGTTTTAGTTTGCTTAGTTACAATGTAAGCTTCTGAGCAAAATTAGGTTGTTGTCTTAGTTATTTTTTACTCATTGCTGAGACAAAATACCTGATGACCAAAGTTGGGAAAGGAAAGGTTTGTTCCCTGCAGTTTTTGGAGGTTTCAGTCCATACTCAGTTGGCTCCAAGGCAGGGTGGCATGGCAGGGCTGCAGTTCATGGTGGCTTCAAACAGCAAGGCAGAAACTGGCAAGAGAGCAAGACATACCTTCTTCCTGCCATTGCATCACATCCTGGCTCCACTCCTATGAGGGTGTAGCACTGACACCATCAATCCAAGCACTATACAATGAACCAATCATAGATGCATAATGTAAATACATTAGGCCTGGGGGCCACCGACATAAACCATAACAGTTGGGCTTTCTTTTTTATTTTTGCGTTATGAAAAAACATATTTTCATAACCAAGTAATAAGAGAATAGTGATAATTACTATACTATATATCATTATTTTCAAAGTAGTTACCCAGCATAAGACATAAACCTAAATGAATCTTATAGAAAAGAAACAGATAACATGAACTTCTTTTTCCATGAATTAAGATCAACTTTTAGTATAAATGAAACAAAAATATGCTCAATTGTTAGGTTGCTTATTATAAGTTGAAATTACTAGAGAACCCATAATACACAAAAGTCCCTTTGGCCTATTTTTTCTTGCAGAGAGTAAATGATAAAGATTATTTTGGGAAGGATAGATTTCAAATACTAGGACTAGAAAATAGTCTTGAGCACCAAAGATTGGTAACTGAGTTTGCAATAATCCTGAATAAATTCTTATAGCCATTAGCTTCTTAGTATGTCCCCATCTCTCAATAATATCTTTAGAATTTACTACTTTAGTCCAAACAGGTATACATTCTATCATTCCTTCACAAATTTATTATCATTCTCTAAACAGTTTGAAAGCTTTGTACTTTGGTTATTTCTTTGGACTTCACTCCTTTGAGAAGATACTCTGGACATATGCATTTAATAAGACTTACTGTTTTCTCTTGCTAATCAACTCTTCTATTGAGTGCCTCGATTCACTCAAGAAGCCCATGTAACTAAGCTGGGTAGAAAAGAACTTTCTTTTGTACACTACAAAACAAAAACAAAAGATAAAACAGAACTTTTGCAAATGGGAAGAGGACCAAGGGCTGGAAGGAGCAGGGAGGGAGAAGGGTAAAGGATGGGGAAAAAGAGAGGAAAGAGCATGTGTTTTAGCATTCACCAACCTGCCATGAAAAATAATCATATGTACTGCAAACATGTACTAATAAAGATTTAATAAAACAAACAAAAACTTCCCATTTCATATTAAGCTAAAAAAACAATAAAATAGGTGAGGTGGTATGAATTCCCTACTTCTTTCTTTCCCATTAGTCGGTGTGATTGTTGCTTGTGGTATATCAATTTAAGTAAGAAGCTCCCAGAAGATTAGTAAACTCTGGTGTGGTGGATTATTGCCATGTAGCTCAGCAAGCTGCAGGAGAAAGTGAAGGACCATAAATTTAAAGGTTAAAAACAAGATGCTTTTTCTCAGTAGAAACAGCACTGGGCCTCATGACTCAGTCCTAACTCAGCCCTGCAGGAAGATCAAAGAAAACATCTGCAGCTGTGATATGCTCGGGCTGTGCTGTGCCAGGGAACTCAGAGATAGAGCCTGCCGATTACGCTAATCAGGGTTGTAAAACATGTCAAACTCAAACCATACAGAAACCAGGTGTGCTAAAGATAAGTTGTGCAGAACAAGACAGTTAATTAACTCTGACCTGCTGGTCATCCCTTATGAGCTATCCAACCACAAATAGACAGACCGCCGACTATTCCGCTCTAACTGCTGTGATTGGCTTCTGTAAAAAAACGCTTACATTGCGGTTTTTTCCCCCTTAAAAGCACCAGCCTTGCCCCAACTCAGGGTTGTCCGTTTCCACCTGTTTGGAGGACCCCGTGCGCACGGAATAATAAAGACCCCTTTGTTCTTACATGAGAACGGAGCCCTTGGAGTCTCCTTTGCGACACCGATCATACAAAAGACCCATCCCATATGTGGGTGGCATGGACCAGTAATAGACTTGGAGTCTGAACAGACTAAAAAGGAAAAGAAAAAGAATTTTAAAACCCTCCAAAGCATTAGTTTAAATTTTAAATTTAACTAAATAAACTGGGTGAGTCAAGATTTCATGTTGACTAAACATCTTTTCAGGTCATTTGTTCTAAGCCTGCATCAAAGCTGTATTTTAAATGTCCATGTCGGAGGATGTCTGAGAAGTGTATTTCTTTTTTTCTCTTGGTAGAGGCAGTTACAGAGAGACAAGGGATTAGATGATTAAGAAGTTTTCTTCCAGCAGAAGCTTTCCTGTTTATATGGATTTTCTTGCAGTGCTGGAGACAGGTCTCAAAGCCTTGAGTCCTTGTGCTAGGCAATTGCTCTACTGAGAGAGATAAGGGTGGGGCAAAGTGGGTTGTGGAAGCAGGTATGACCTGTTAATTATAATATCTGGGACACATGTGCAGAACAGGTCCCAAAGCCCTGCATGTGGACTTCTCACCAGAACTCAAGCAAGTTCTCCACAGAATGTCCTGGACCCTACCATTAGATGGCTTCACCCTGAGGAGTGGGATCTCAGCACTGCCTTTCAGGACCCATATGTGTAAGCTCTCATGGGTTTCTTCAAGACTGGGTAGCATAAAAGACACAGATGCCAAGAAGAGTGAGCTATCCTGGCCTTCCTCATGATAGCCTGCCCTCTTCTCCAGGGCATCCTTTCACTGCTTTTTATTTTATTATTCAGCCTCTTACTCTTCATGTTTATGTTTTCAAATAAACTTTGCCACTTCTTTTTCCTCACTTCATTCAATTCTTTGTTTGAGCCAAGAACTGGACCCCAGTTCAGAAGAAGAGGCAAGCAACCCAGAATTGTGTAACTACTTAGCGAGCCACTTATAGAAGGAGCTGCCCAGTAACACTGTCATTGAGCTAAACTTCCAGCACCAAAAGTTGTTTTTGAAGTTCAATTTCTCAAATTTTGCTTTGATGAACTGTGCTATTGGTGTTAGTCTCAGATTTCTTTCTACTCTGAGGTCCCAAAAATTCCCACCTGTATTTTCTTGTGAAAGGGTTGTAGTCATTGAGGTAGAATAGAAGAAATAAAAGATAGAAAGGACACAAGGAAATTGTAACCAAAAATTGTACTTTGTAAGAAGACTTCAACTTCCAGGACTTAGCCCAAAACATCCCTATGTCAACAGTCTTCGGCTAGATTTATACCTCTTCCCTGCCGGATCTGTCACTAAAAGGTCATAAACTAGCTCAATTAAGAAAGAAGCCTGGGCTCTCTAGTATGTTTAAGGCCAGGCTGTGGTATAAAGCAAGACTCTATCTAAGAAAACAAAACAAAACAAACAAACAACCAAACAAAGCAATAGGGGCCTGGCCCTGAGACAAGGACTGTATCTACAGTCCTTGGCCTGATTTGTTCTCCTTTCCTAGCAGAACCATTCCTGGAAGATCATAAATTGGCCTAATTAAGAAAGTAACCAACAGGTTGAGCAAATCCAGAGAATGTTTAAATCCCCTCTCCAAAAATAATTCCCACCCCCCAAAAGACCAAAATGTCCCACCCATGCCTGTGAACAGGCCGATACTCTTTTGACAGAGGGATTGAGGGTGGGGTGGGGCTTTTACCCCTAGCTTTCCACCCCCATCAGAAAAGTAAAGGTGTGCTCAGTCCCAAACTGTAACCCGTCTTATTTCTCTGAGTGCCCACATTCCTGTAATGTCTTTGTTGCCTAATAAACCCCACTCACTCATGGCTCTTTCTGGTGTGTCTTATGAATTGTTTTCCTGCAATGAAGTGACATGCAGAGCTGGATGAAGTTGGGGAAACTCAGTCCCCAGCCCAGTGACAGTCAGAATCCATTTTGAGTTAACTTTTGTTATCATGTGAGAAGTTTTGGTGAAACTTTATTTCTTTGACTAGGAGTCCAACTGCCCGAGCACCATTTCTTGAAAAGATTGTTTCCTTCACTGAATTGATTTCAATTTGTTTAAGGTGACTATTCATGTTTGGACCAATTTCTGAAATCTCTGTGTCTATCTCTGCCAAAACCACGTAGATTTGATTATTGTAGCTATATAAGAAAATAAACTTGGATAAAGTCATCATTCCATTTTATTTTTCTTTTCAATTTTGACTTAACAAGTTTTCCTTCACATTTTGGAATAATATATATATCTACATAAAGTATTCTTAAGATTTTGGTAGGAATTATAGTTGAATCTGTAGGTCAATTTAGGAAACCTTTATTTTGTACTGTGCTGTATATATACCTATGAACATAAACTATCTCTTCTAATATGTGAATCTTTACTTTTTTGAAAGTGCATTTACACTTTCACTGTGAATAGATGACATCTTTATTTTACTCTCCACTTGTTTAATTATTTTGTGGTATTGGGGACAGAAACAGAAACACTTTAGCAATGAGCTAATAGCTCCAGCCTTTCTATGTTTTGAGATAGGATCTCACTAAGATGTCTAGACTGTCCTTGAATTTGTAATCCTCTGCCTCATCCTCCTGAATAACTCAGATAATAGACATGTGCTACTGTAATTTGTGTTTATTTTTATTACGTAAAGATGTACTTGATTTTTTGTTTGTTGAATTTTTGTCCCACAGGAATACTGAACTAGTGCTAGGTTTTTATTGTATGCAGATCCTTTGGAATTTTCAGCATAATCATGCTATCTACAAATTGAGACAGCTTTATTGTTTCCTTTCCAATATATAAGCCTCTCACTTCTTTTCTGTTCTGTTCTGTTCTGGAGACAGAACCTCCAACATTCTTTTGAATAAGAGAGGTAAGAGTGGTCCTTACTTTCTCCCTCTTTTAGAGAAAAGATTCCATCTTTTACCACCAGTTATGTTAGCTGTATGTATTCTTTAAAGGCTTTCTGTTAGGCTGGGAAAATTTCCCTCTGTTCCTGGTATATTAAAAGTTTTTATCATGAGTAAGTGTTGAATTTTTAATAGGCTTTTTTTCTGCATCAAGTGATACAATTTTTCTTTATTAGCCTGTTGATACAATGGATTACACTAATTGATTTTCAAATATTGAATAAGCCATGCATATCTAGAGAAAATCTCCCTCAGCTGTGGTGCACTGTTCTTTTTATACAGTTGTACTTCATCTGTTTATAATTTTGCATCTAATTTCATGAGTCACATGAGTCTTTAGATTTCCTTTTTGTTCTGTCTTTGTCTGGTATTGTTATGAGGATAATACAGACTCATAAAACACATTGGGAAGTACTTTATCTTCTTTCATTTTCTGGAGTTGATTACACAAAATTGATATTAATTTGTCTTTGAATTCTTCATATAATTCTCCAGAGAAACTGTCTGGGCATAGATATTCCTCTATTGAAAACTTTTTAATTATAAATTCAATTTCTGTAAAAATATAGGTTTATTCAGGTTATATATTTCAGAATGGCTTTATTTTATTTATGGTTTTCAGAGAAGTGACCCCTTTTTTTCCCCCAGTGCAGGCGATTCACCCCAGGGTTTTCATACTGAGCTTTATAATCAAAGTTTTTGGGCTGTTTTTTTTTTAATTTTTAAAATTTGCTTGATAAATTGCCCAGGCTGGACTCAAACTTGTGATCTTTCTGTCTCAGTTTCCCAAGTAGCTAGGATTTGTCAGCCTTAAGAAAAATTTGTAACGTTTTTTCATTTCTTTCTTGTTTTCCTGTTTTCAGTGTCACTGCTTTCTATCTTGTCTGATTTATTTTCTTCCTTGAGTTTAGTTTTTTTTTTTTTTTTGCTAGGAGCTTAGGTTATTGATTTAAAATCTTTTCTGTTTTCTGTACTGCATAGCAACTGCATGTCTCAAAACTACAGCAGCAAAAAACCAAAATCAATCAAAATAAAAACAAAAAAGAAACCAAACAAAAAACTTCTTTTGTACCTCACAAATTTCGTTAGATCATTTTTCTTTTCATTCAGTCTATGTTTTTTTAAAAAATTATCCTTTGAGATTTTTGACTGATGAGTTATTTAGAACAGTGTTGCTTAGTTTCCCAAGTTTTAGAAGATTTTCCTGTTTTCTGTTTTTATTGAACTGAGTTATGATCAGAGAACACAGTAGATATGGTTTCAGTTCTGAATTTGTTCAGATTTATCATTTAAAAATTTGTTTTCTGTTTTATTTCAGTTTCCCATTCCTTTCATTTTCTCTTCCTCTTGCTTGTTGCTTAAACTTTTTTTTGTGACCCATCTTGGTTTCTTAATGTTTTTGAGCATATCACTTTTGTAGAATTTTTAGAGGTTGCTCTAGGTATTGCTATATGCATATATAACTTATTCCAACCTACTGCTATCTCTGTTTAATTATTTAAAGCAAAATGCAGAAATGTTTTCCCATTTGAGTCTCTTTATCTTCCTCATTTGTATTTAAAAATGTGATTGTTTCGCAATTATTTCTTTCAATTCTTTTCAGCCCCATTCTTATTCTGTCTTTCTGAGATTATGATGATAAAATGGGAGGCATTTTTTTAAGTGTCCCATAAGTTCTTGAATCTGTATTTTTTCCAATCATTTCTTTCTCTGTTATTGATCGAGTAAATCCCTTCATTATGTCTTCAAGTTTATTGATTCTGTCCTCTGCCCTCTCTACACTTTAGCCTCACTAGTGGTCTTTTAATTTTCAATTACAGTTTTCATTTGCTTTTTTAAATGACATCTCTGGTAAGATTTCTATTTTCCATTTATTTCAAGAGAACATATGTTAGGGTAAACCAACGCACAGGTGAGACCACTGAGACAGTTTTAGCAACATGTGAGGACTTGATTGCAGATTGAGTGTGGCTGGACCAAGACAAAGAAGACCAGTGGCCCTGACACGGGGAGAAAGTCAGTATGTTTTACAAGGGAGTTTAAGTAGGGGAGGAGAGCATTATTGAAAGGAGTAGGGAGTCTAGGGCTAGGTGATAGAGTGGTGTTGGGTACAAGGGGTGCTGGCAGGCACAGCATGTCTCTTGATTTTTTGTGCGATCAGCTCTTTGAAGGTTGAGCTGTGTGGGCAGCTGAAGCTGAATGAGCCACACGGGGAAGCTCCTAGTTTCCTGTTGAGTGCTGCACTGCAGCAAGTGTGAATAACAGGTCTGCTTAGGAAGTTTTTATCTTCTAGCTGGGTGATGGTCTCATTTGGAGACTTGGAAACATACACTTACTTGCTGAGATATTTTTATGACTGCTTCTTTGAACTCTTGCCAGGTAAAGCCAGTATCTGATCCATCTACTGGATGCATTCAATAGAACAGCATACCTTGACTTCTCTTTCTCATTTAAAGAATATTTTTTTCAGTCCTTGGTATAAAAATTTTGGAGCTAGCCTGCATATTACAGTTGTTGTATGAAAGGACAGTTTTTGTTTGTTTGTTTGTTTGTTTTTTAATTTAAGTGTTTTACTAGGAAGTCTCCTTCTTCAGGTAGTACCTATACTTTCTAGCTACTTTTATGGGTTTTAGCTTCATTGTCAGTCTTTGGAGCCTGTGCAATAATAACTTGATCTTGTTTATTCTTTTGGCAGTATTGTTACACCTGCTTGATCCCTGCTGGGACTGCTTGGGAACTTGGATGCATTTCTTTTCCTGGGTGACCTGACATGGCTGAGCCACTGTCCTGCCCCTGTGGTGGAGGGAATAATAAAAAGGAGGACTATAAACTGCAGGACCTTGTGTCTTCATGCCACTGGATAACGTGCATGTGGTACAGTACTCTACTGATGGTGCCCTTGCAGGTAGATTAGCCTGCCAAGTTTGGCACAGGTATGCAATCAGTCTGTGCTTCATTACTGCTTCTCTGAATATGTGATGGCCTGGAGCTTTGATGTTGCTCTTGCTGTATTATTCTGGTTGTAGAGAAGGGTCATAATGATTCCCTGAGCTTTGCTCTGAACGTGCTGGGCCCACTTTAGAGCTTGGGCTAGTTTTTGTCTGGGTCTCTGCTGCTATTGGTGTAGGCCGTTAAAAATACTCACCACAACCCTAGAGATGGAGTAGTGTCATAGTTACTTTCTTATTGTTGAGACAAATATCTAACACCTACAACTTAAAGGAGATGCTTATTTTGGCTCACAGTTTTTAGGAGTTTCAGTTCATATTCAGCTGGGTACTAAAAGAATGGCACAACAGAGGAAAGTTGCTCATGGCATGGCATGGCAGCTAGTAGGGAGAGAGAGAGAGAGAAGAAAAGGAGGAGGAGGAGAAGAATGAAGGAAAGGAGAGAAGGGAAGGGAGGAAAGGAGAAAGAGAGGAAAGTAGAGGAGAGAAGAGGAAAAGACAGAAGAGAGGAAAAGAGAGTAGAAAAGAGAGAAGAAGAGAAAAAGAAGAGGAGAGAGGTGAGAGGAGAGGAGAGGAAGAGGGGAGGAGAGAAGAGGAGATAAATCCTTCCAGGTCATGCTCCCTGTGACCCACCTTCTCTACCAAGCTTTACCTCCCCAGCATCACATTTAGCTATAAACACATTATTGGACTCTTCCACCAAAGTGTATCACACCCCCGTGATCCAACTATCTCCCCAAAGCCTCACCTATGAGTGGATGAGGTTTGGGGAGAACATCTAGATATTGTGACAGAAAAGTTAAAAATTAACAGTCCATTGCTTTGTTAAGCCAAGATGTGTCTCGTTTTAGACTCAGCCTTGATTGACCTTGTCAGCTTCAGCTTAGAGATACTCTGACCTGGCTCAGTCTGACCGCATCAATCTGGACTGCCTGTACTGTCCAACATGCAAACATACTGTATTTTCAAAGAGTGAACTGAGATAAACTAGTCAAAACATGCTTAGTTTCAACCATCCCTTCAGCCTCAGCTCCCTATTTTTACCCACGTTGTGATACACAACCCCTCTGACTAGCCTTCCCAGAATAAACCTACCTGACAACATATGACTAGATTCATGTAACCAATCATGTGATAACCTGCCATCAGCCTTGAACTTTCTGCTTGCATACTGTGTTTGAACCGAACTCTAAGCTGACTTGTGGCTGGTGATATGGAACTGATTCCCACCAGTCCTCAATGCAAAGAGTCTTCCATTTGGTTTGCTATTAGATTTCCTTAATATAAATCTTAACAAGTAGTGACTAGGGGTCCCCTTTATTTTTTTGCTGGATTTATGCTTTCCAGGTTCTTTGGACAGAGACTGCAAGTTTTCTTGGGACTTGCTAGGATCAAGTTAGATGGTGGAGGATTGAAGGTCATTTTTGTTGCCGAGTCTGGGGTAATATGGGACTTTAAAATAAAACAAAGTAGCAGTAGCAACAAAAACAACAAAAAAATGAGTTTAAAAATTTTTTTCTACTGAATAATTTTCAGACATTTAAATTGTATTTAAAGGAGAAAAAAACAGGGAAAAATAAGTTCACATCACATTGTTCTAGAATCAAAAGCCCAAATCTAATGAGTATTAATATATTTATGAGTATTTATGAGTATTAACAAAGTAGTAATAAATCAAACTCAGCAATGTGGAAACTATAATTTGAATAAAATCCCAAGAACATAGTGTTGTCTTAATATTAGAAAATGATCTGATGTTATTTGTTAGTTGCTCTGATATTCTAGATGTGCCTCCGAAGCCTCATATAGTCATGGGATCAGGCTTCTAGGATCTGTGATTGATTCATGGTTTAATGCTGGGATTATGGGTGTGAGTGCTACACCCACGTGGGTGTGGCCTACAGAGAACAGAAGGGACAGGAAAAAGTCTTCTCTTGAGCTCTTCCCTTTTTTCTCTTTCTGTTTTGCTGTCTTCCACCACCAGGAACTGTTGCCCTCTGCCATACCACCCTGCCTTAGAACTAGTTGATTATGGACTGAAACCTCCAATTGACACTACAAAGCATATTGATACATGCCTGTAACCCCAGAACTTGGGAGGCTGAGGCAGGAGACTCATGGACTATATAGCAAGTTCAAGGCCAGCCTGAACTACATATTGAGACCCTGTCACAAACCCTCCCACCCCCCAAAGTTGACAGAAACAATAATTAATAATAAAATATTGAAATTTCCTTTAAAATCAGGACAAAAAAAGAAGCACACTATTTACATTTTTATTAAATACTAATAGTTCTAACTAGTGGGAAGAGATTTAAAAAAGGCATAAAAGACCTAAGAATAGGAAAATAAAATAGAATACTACTATTTGGAAATGATATGATTATTCATATGAAACAAAAATAATAGAACTATAAGGGTTTATCAATATTAATGAAGACAAAATCATCAATGAAATTAGCTATTTTCTGTTTAATAATAATAAGTAGGAAGTAAAATTGAAAAGTGATAGCTTTGAACATAAAGGTATCAAAATTAATCATGAGTTAAAAGTGAATCTAATAAAATATGTACAGAGCCTCAAAATATGTGTAATACACTATAAAACTTCTTTGAGGGATATTAATAAGCCTATCTGAATTAAGAGATTTGAATTAAAAGAGGTATCATGGTACTCATGACTATTAAAACTCTTAAAAGTATAAAAACCTTAATCTCCCCCCAAACTGACTTATAGATTCAATACAATTTATGTCTATATCAACAATTTAATTCTAAAATTTATTGAAAAGCAAGGGCTAAGAACAGCTCAGCTTATTTTGTGGAATAAGATATAAATCCTATTTTACCATTAAGGATCATTACTTATAAAACTGTGGTCTTTCTGACTATTTGACATTATTCTAATAGGAAGGAATTTGAGTAGAGTAGAATAGACAATTCAGAACCAGAGTCCTGAATTTATGGCCACTTGATTTATGAGGAATGTGGCCTTGAAGAATTGTTCTGTTTAATAAATAGTACAGGATCAATTGGATATCCATAAAAAAATGAAATTGAACCCCTACATGCATCACACCAAAATTTAATTCTAGGTGGATTATTGACCCAAACGTGACAAGTAAAACTGGAAAGCTTTTAGGAGGTAATATAAATCTTTTTAACCTCAGTATGAGAAAAATTTTCTTAATCAAGAAGCAGTGACCACAAATGATTAAATGGATAAGTTAAGATAGATTAAATAAAAAAGCTTCTGTTCCTTAATATACTGATAGTAAAACAAAAAATAACCCACAGACTTAAAGAAAATATTTGAAGCTATAATTGACAAAGAAATTATATTCAGATGATAAAATGGCCTCTTAACAACCAGAAGGAAAAAAACAACACAATTAAAATGTAAAAATAATTTAACATTGCCTTTACAAATAAAAAGTGCAAATGACCAATCAACATGAAAAATACTCTAATTATTTTTCTTTTTTTTTGTTTTTTTTGAAGCAGGGCCTTTCCATGTAGTTCAGGCTGGCTTTGAACTCACTGTATAGCCTAGGCTGGCCTCAAATTCTTAGTGATCTAGTTGCCTCAGCCTCCTGAGTGCTGGGATTACACCATGCCCAACCTCAGTCTAGTTATTAACAGGAAAAAAATCAACAAATTTAAGTCAGTAGGTAACATCATTGTTTATCTACTGGGCTGAGATAAAAATCTTGATGTTAGTGTTGCTGAGAATGTGAAGTGATAGCAATTTTTATACACTGATGATGGGATGTGAATTAGAAAAATCATTGGAAATTTGGAAACCCATTTTGCATTGCTCAGTAAATCTGAAGATGTGGGTATCTTTTGACTCAGCTATTTCACTTGCATGTACACCACAGAGGAATATGTATACACGCGTACTTGAATGACAATGGTGCCTGAGAGTAGAGCTCATCGTGGCCCCAAGCTTGAAACCACACAAATGTATATTCATTGTGTATTTATGAACTGTAGTCACAGGGTACACAGGTGAACCTTAAAGCTGGGCAAAAGGAGCAGACTATGAAAGTCTACAAATTGTCTTCAGGCCTGGTGGCACACACCAATAATCCCTGCACTCAATAGGCTAAGCCAGGAGGATTGCTACAGATTTGAGGCCCCCATGGGCTATGTAGCGAGTTCAAGGCCAATCTAAACTGCAAATCAAGACCCTGTCTCAAAATTTTAAAATGCAGATTGCTTCCACTTTATAAAGTACAAAAATAGGTAACACTAAATAAAACAGACATAATAATGGCCATCCAACAAAGATTCATATGTCCTAATTCTCACCACCCATGGAGGACTTAGCTATGTGTTCAAAAGGTAAAGACCTTAGAGGATGAGATGCTTGTGGATTATCAGATAAACTCAGTATAATCCCAAGGTCCATAAGAGTGGAAGAAGGAATTAAGAATTAGAGAAGAAGAGTGTGGTTATCAGAATCTGTGACTGAAGACATGTTTTTTTTGGATTCAATCAATGCAGATATACAAGGGTGTGGTTGCTGTCCCAGAAGTTACTACAGAGAAAATGCTAGACAGAAAAAGCTACATATTGGATGGTTTCTTTTATATGACAAAACCAAAGCATAAATAAAGAGCAAAATAAAGTGTAGATGACAGGAATTGGGATAGATTTTGTGGAGATGGAAAGAGGAAGGAGAAGGAAAGTAAAAAGGATCAAAATGTGATATTTGCATGTACCAATTTTCCACAGTGAACGTGTGTAGCATGAGGGTCAAACATATATAAACAAAGAGAAAAGAATGAAAAGAAAAAGAGGAATCAGAGAAGGAGATATGGTAATGGAAGCCAGAACAGAGACATGCTCCACTGCTGATTTTGAAGATGTTGGAATGGGACCGTAGCCAAGGGACGTGAGGTGCCTCAAGAAACTGGAAAAGACGAGGAAATAGGCTTCTGACTTAGACCTTCCAGGAAGACATGCAGCCTTGTGGACATCCTCATTTTAGCTAGCAAGACCTGTGTTGGATTTCTAAATGTACAGAACTCTTAAGAGAATGACTGAGGGGCTGGTTCGAGCCCCCTACACCATAAAAAATAAAATGTACTCTTTTAAGTTGAAAAGTTTGTGGTAATTTGTTACAGTAGGCATAGGAAACAAATACAGGTTTGTAATGGTAAAGTTAGAAATAAACGGAAATAGCTGATGTTAAAACATAAGAGGGGGTGCTGAAGATTTAGCTCAGCGGCATAAGCACCTGCCTTGCAAGCAGGCAGTCGTGAGTTCGATCCCCGGTACCGATAAAAAGGAAAAAGATCAAAAAAAAAAAAAAAAAAAAAAAAAAAAACAAAAAAACCCTAAGAGGGATCACTTTTGAGTAGGGAATGAGCAGGCTGTGTGGATAGGAAAAATCTCTTGGGAGGGTGTGGGACCCTGATACTGTCCTTGATTTCCATTGTGTATATCTAGGACCATACTTTTAACTCTTACTTATATATTTGTATTATTATGTTAGACATTACAACGTTTTGTGTTTGTTTTTTTTAAGATGATTCAAAGCGAGCAGTTCAGGCTGCTTTTGAACTCACTGTGTATAACATGTGGTGATCCTTCTGCCTCAGCCTCCCAAGCCCTGGAATTATAAGTATGCACCTCAATATCTGGTGCATATCACAATTAAAAAAAAGAGAGAAAGTTTTAAAATAATAGCTAAAATTATTTAAAGAATGAAAGAAAAGGTGATTCTAAAGCTGGGCATCTTAAGGCTGCTTTCTTGGAAACCCTGGGAAGCTAGGTACTATCAGTCCAAATCCTCCCATAAGAGCAAAAAGTGGATTCTGTGTTAATCAGGTTGTGTTAATTGGGAAAATACTTGAGATAACTTAGCATATGAAAGGTTAGTTTTGGCTTCCAGTTTTAGAAGCTGTAGTCCATGCTCAATTGTCCAGTTATTTTGAGGCAGCATATTCTAGCTGCTGGGAAGCAAAGAGGATAGGAAAAGGCCAGTGACCCTGTATATGTCTCAAAACAACTGAACTTCCTCAAAAAGGATTTCACCTACCAAGTGTTCCACCACCTTCCAATAGCACAAATGAACTGGGTACTAAGCTTTTAACAGCCAGGCCTTTGGGGTCACTTATCCATTCCATACCAACATCATTCATGTACTCATGTGGGCTTCGATGTGGGCTTCTCTGTTGCCCAAGTTTTCTTATACTGTGCACCCCTTTGGTCAGTATTTTGGTATATATGAGTTAAGAATTACACAGTGGTATTCTTCCTATTTCTTTGAATAGTATTTTGACTGGTCATTGTAAGTCATAAGCAAATTCCAGGTTTTTGGTAAACAAAAGAAAAGTCACAATGAAAACATTAAACGAGATTTTCAAAATGGAGTTGGGAGGCCATTAAGAAAGCAGGGCTCAAGGGCATCTCAAGCTGCTTTCTGGGAATGTGAAATTTCACTCTCATTTTCTCCTTGACTACAGGCATCTGGAACAACTAGATAATTACATTATTTCCAGAGATGTAGATGTATATCAAGAAGTTATCAGACTCTTGTTTCCTTGACTTCAAAAAGCTACATACGCATTCTTTTCTTATCTCTTATGTCCCTGTTCTTTCTCAACTTCAGTGGAAGCTTCCTACATATCAATTTTTTTCTGCTTTGCAATAAATCAGCACTGATTACCTTCATAAACTCATCCCTGAGATTCTGTCAGTGCTCTCTGAATCTCTGCCTCTTAAACTGCAATTCCTAAGATCCCAGAATAATGTTCTTCTACTTTTATAATCTCAGAGCTCAAATTAACTGATAGCATGGTAGCTGCTAGTTTACACAGCGAACCGCATTAGTAATTAGGAGTCACTCAAACAGTCTTTCCATCAGTATCCTCTCACTCTTAGGAACCAGGCTAAGCTCTGAGGCGTGGAGACAGACTGTAGCCCAAACCTCAAGGGAACTCCTAGGTCATGAAGAGAGATAGAGAGTAGATAAAGGGCTGTGCAAGGATTTCCACATGAGCAAGGTCTTAGGGAAACATACAGTAAGACATGTCCAAGGTTAACACGGAGATTAACATGTTCACTACAGAACGGCAGTTCTTATATCTTGCTGTTTGGTGACTGATTTGAATTTGATCATCCCACAGGCTTGAATCACCAGTGGTACATGCATGACTCTCTGAAAAAAATAGGTGCCTCTGTGGCCCCAAAATCAGCCAAATGCTTTCCAATATTTTGTGTAGTCTGCACAAAGCTACCACCTTTATGTGTAAAATCTTTTAAAGAACTTCACAAATATAAATTCCATTTTTTTTGGTCTTTTTCATTTTTATCAGTACCAGGGATCGAACTCACGACTGCTTGCTTGCAAGGCAGGCGCTTATGCCGCTAATTCCTTTTAATTTAATGAAATACATTCATTTATTATTATAATAATTTTTAAAAATAAACATGAACAGTATTAATTAATGTTTATGCTTGAGGAGTAATTATTCAAATTTAAACAACTAACTAGCTTCGGTCCACTTATGGCCTTTTAATTTTATTAGTAAAAAGACTAGTAAAAGTGATCATATTTGTTCATACCAACAGTGATACAAGTCACCCAATGATATGGGAATGGATTCTCATAGGAAAGTATTATTTTAGGAGATCAATAGAATGAGAAGAATCATTATAAATTAACTAAGAAGACTAAGCAGAGAAGAAGACATTTTAGCTGACAACTGGTAGAAAGTGAGCAGATGCGAGGTGCATTCGTGGTCTGCTTTTACTGTCATCTAGACAACACTGAGAGGAGCCTATAGGAAATGGAGAAAGTACTGTAGGTGCAGAGTCAAGGTTCCAAGCTAGAGATTAAAGTATTAGAGCCAAAACAAGAGCACCAGGGAAGGTTGGTTAGAGGTAGAAGCACATTATATGACCTTATTATCAAGAGAGATAGATGTAGAATTTATGTACTTTTGTCAGATAATAGAATAGACTTAGAACTCCCTCTCTAGTGATTGTTTTCCAACTACCTATAAATGTCCCTTTAATCTCTTTTGGCCTATTCATTCAACAAATATTTTTTGAGGCACTGTATATATAGCAGTGAATGAAACATGGGTGGTCTATTGTTAGATGTTGTTTTTCATCTCTGGCAGCATTAAAATTCCCACTCAGGAAAGAGCCCTGTACATGGGCCCATGTGCCAAACTTGTAATCACGATGAATCAACTTTTACCAGTTAAATGTGGTAATTCTGGAAACACTGATAACAACAACAACAAAAACACACACACACACACTTGTTCAGGCATGTGGACCACCATTTAATGATAGATTGGAAATTATTCTAACTGCCTAAAACTTCTAGAAATTTCTTCTGCTCTTACAAGTGTGAGGCAAATCAGGAGCCCCTATTAGATAGGACCACATTCAGTAGTTCTTTCAGGTAAAACATGACCTGGGACAGTGGTGGCAGAACTACAGCACATGTGTGACAGTGTGCTGTCTGTATCATTGAAAGCTCTATTATTGTGTTTTTCTTTTAATATATGGGTTGTTTTTTCTATACTAAAATCTCAGTATTCAGGATTAATTGTGGCATTGGTACTTTGTGATAACAGTGGGTTTTAGGTTGCAGTTTGACCACTTGGACTCTAAAAGTTTGGCCATCACTGACCTAGAATTTAGGGTCACCTCAGGGAGTACTAGAAATAATTGGAGTACAATTTAATTGAGAATCTCAAGGTAGCTGGAAAAAAGAAAATATAATACAAGATAGTGAGAAGACATTTGATTTACTCTCTTTTTTCCTTCACTTCCCTATGTATTGTTTTTCTCTATGTATAGGAAATGCATAAAACATATCCTTTACAGACTTTGAATGTAAATACCCTACCATATGAGCACAAAGCATTTCTTTTTAATTCTCATTTTCAGTTTTCTATCTCAGGGAACTTGACTGGTTCCACTTGGATTGGATACTTATTGCTGATCCAATCAATAGACAGAGTAGACTAGGGTGAGTGATCTGTCCCATGGATCAGTCCGTGGGCCTTGCCTGGAGAGGGGACGGAGATGAAGGGCTGGGCAAGAGAAAAGAGAGATGGAGACAGGTTGAGATTCCAATCGAGTCTCCTTTATTCGGAAGTGTACATGGCTTATATAGAGTCAAAGGGGACATGGCCTTACAGGATGGGCCAGCTTGGATCTTCTCATATGCACTGGGCCTATCAGACTAGCAGGAAGTCATACGTAGGCACATAGGTAAGCGGACGTGATGTCAACAAGAGGGGATTATGGGAGAAGTAGGCTGAAGCGGGAAGTTGCTCATGTCATGTGCACTGTAGGCAAGGAGAGGATCATGGGAAATGTAGGCTGACACACCAAATGCCCTCAGGTGGGAGGGGCAGGGCAGCAGCAGCCATTCTGAGCCGCTCCCTACAGTGAGTGCAACTACCATCATAATCAACCAAATGGCTGCCAGGGACTCACTGTTCTAAGCAGAGGTGAGGCTGAGGAGGTAGTAGACAGAAGACACTAGTTACTCCAGCATGTCTCTTCTATTATCTATAATTTGTATTGTCTTGTAACTTCCGTCATAAGATAATTGACTCATAGGTTTAAATATCATGAGTAGGTTAATTGCCAGACTCTACACTGTGGTCTGTATTTCTATTTCAAACTCCAGACCTGTGTGTCCAGCTACATATTTGATATTTCACTTGACTCCAATTAACTATGCCCAAAAGTCAGCCACTGATTTCTCCCAAATATAGCACAAAATGAACAGAAAACCCAGCTCTGCTCCATTCCAACTTTCTTCCTCTTTCCTATTTTCGACATTATTTTATGTTCAAGTCAAAATCTTGAGTTGTTCTCATCCTCTCACTTCCTCTCAAATCTCACATCCAACAAACAAATAAATCCTGCTTGATTTTTCCTTCATGTTGTGTCTAGATGCTGGCTACTTTTTATAGCTTACTGTCTTGATTCTAGTCCAAATCATATCATTCTTTGTCGATTAATGTTAATCCTGATTCTTCTGATCCTCGCTCACCTCAACATCAACTGATTTTCTCAACCATTGAGTCAGAGTCCATAATTTTTTGTTCAAGCCTCTGCACAAAAATGTGGTCCCATGGAATTTAGAATTCCTTAACTTTCTGATTTCATCTCAGAGCTCTCCCCTAGTCTGTCAGCTTTAAGTCATTGTGACCCCTGGTTGAACTCAACTCCAATCATTTCCTTGCTTGCAGTTTTTGATGATGTACTCTGGCAAGTGGCATAAAGCCAAGGCTTGAAGCCTAGAGGCATGTGTGGAGATTACATCTCCAACCCTCATTGTTATTTCTATCTCTTCTGTCACTTCACTCCAGCCACACAGGGCAATTTATGGTGCGTTGTAGAGTCCTTGCCAAGAAGAGGTTGTGCTTACATCTCTTCTATTCCTGTCCTCCCCTGAAAGAGCATGGCCCCCAGTGGTAGTGCCTGATGCTTCCAATCACACTCGAAGACCAACTTGTCCCCAGACACAGCCTCATCTACTGGAACATGGTGTTACTTTCTGTTCTTGGCAGCTACTCTGCTAAATGTACCACAGAATAGAAAGCACATGGCCAGAACAGGTGCTTTCTTGGAACAACAAATAATTTCAGCAGTGTTCTGCATTCCTCTAGAAATAATTTAAAATATGAAAAAAACAGCTGTATGCAGAAAATATAATTGGAACTGAAATAATATTAAAAGTATAAATATTCTAAAATTTTAGGAAATGGAGAAATGCTTGTGATAGAAAATATCAAAATGTTGAAGTATTTTATAGTATACTACATTTAATATATTACATTAATATAAATGTAATTATTGTGAAGCACATGGAAAATATTTTTGAAATAGGCTAGATAAAGAGAAATTGGGGCTTATAACTTAACCAATATTAAATTCCAACTGTTTGAAAATTCTATACACATTTATTACAATAGTAATTGACAATAGCAGCATTTTGTTGACTGTTTCCTTTCCAGATACCATTGTATGTATCTTGAAAACACTGTTCTTAGCCAGACATGGTCATTACACTTGTAATTCTAACTACATGGGAGGTTGAGGAAGGAGGACCATGAGTTCAAAGCCAGCCAGGGCAGCTTAATAGACACTGTATCAAAATAAAATGAAAATGGCTGCAGTGCACCTGAGCAATAGAGCACTTGCCTCATGTATGAGAAGCCTTGGGTTCCGTTCCTAATATGACCACCAAAAATAAGTCAAAACAAAACAAAACAAAACAACAAAGCCAAAATAAAAACTATTAATTTGGGGCTGGAATTATAGCTCAGTGCTGGAACTTTTTCTTAGAATGTGTCATTCCCATCACACACACAACACACACAAACACGCAACACACACACACACACACACACACACACATTCTCTCTTCATTACCACACAAAAAAAGAAAAAGCTATTCTTGTTTAAAAAAAGTTGTAGTCTCCTGAGATCCTCACCATGTTGGAACTTGGGGCACTGGGAAACCAAGCATTGAGCTTGCTTCTCTGGTATGCGGCTATGGCTCGGGCAAACTGGGGCCACCCCAGTGGGAGAACCACTAGCATCTCCTGAGATCCACGCCATGTTGGAACTTAGGGTGCTGGGAAACCAAGCAAATAGCTCACCTCCCTGATACTCGGCCATGAGCCTACCAACGAGTGGGCTGAAAAGCAAACATCCCATTCTCCTCCTTCCTTAGCAAATATGAGCCAGAGATTTGAGCATCTCTTGGGAGGCTGACCATATGCAATATAGCAAATAATGGGGATTTCCTTCTATCACCACTTTGAAGGCAAATATTTTTATCACTGTTTTGCTTGATTCTGATTAATGGTATTGCTCTATTCAACATGCTGTTTTGATAAATTCTATAATGTTCTATATTTCATTTGATTTTGCTATACCTGATTAAAAGAACAACTACTGCAAAGACAACAAGATATTCTATGGTAACCTGCTGTGAAGTTCTGTACCAATTTTACTGCACTGTCTCAATTGATTTTGTTCCATCTTGTTCTATTATATTGTACTACCTTCAAAATAAAAAATTTAAAAAAATTTTTGTATTTATTTGATGACAAAAGGCATTAATTTAAAATATATAACCTATGTGAAAATACAATATATAGATAGTGGTTTCTTTTGGTATTTTTTATTTTGAATAAAAAGAATAAATCAAATGAAATAAAACAGAATAGAGTCAATCAAAACAAAATGATGAACATGACTTAAAACAAAATATAAGGGAATCAATAATGGTTGCTATAGTGCTTCTTGTTATCTTCAAAAGAATTGCCCATACCATCAGGCATAATAAAATCAAACAAAATAGTACAGAATAACACCAATAAAAACAAAACAATGGAAACAGTACAGTGTTTCAAAAAAAGATAATAGTAAAACTACAATGGGTACCATAATGCATCTTGTTATCTTCAATGTAGTTGCCTATACCATCAGACATGACACAATCAAACAAAACAAAATAGAATAAAATTAGTCAAAACAAAACAATAAAAGCCATACAGGGATTAAAAACAAGTTAGTAAGAAATCAAAATGATTCTCATAATATATTTTGTTATTTTTGAAATAGCTGTCCATGCCATCAAATATAATAAAATTTGACAAACTGAAACAGAATAAAAGCAAACTAAGCAGAACAGTGAAAACAATGTGTTTCAAATCACAATAATAGATTAACAATGGCCACTGTTTTCCCTTTTTAGACACTTCCTCACCTTTCATTTTCATAGTATGAATTGTGCATTTTGGATCCCACTAATTCCTTTAGTTTTTATACTAGGGAGACAACACAATGTTTACCCATGTGATTCTGAACCATTTCATCCGTGAACATGATCTCCAGTTGTATCCATTTACCTAAAAGAGCCTCAAGGTTATCTTTATTTATAGCTGAGTAGCTTTCCATTGTATAAAAATGCCATGATTTTCTTAACCAGTCTGCAGCTGATGAGCAAGCTACCCACACTTCTTTCTGCTTCCCTGTCACATAGAACATTGTTCTCTCTCCTTTGACCTTCAGTCTATGAACCCCCTTTTGGATTAAATGTGTTTCTTGTATAAAGCGTATTGATGGATCCTGTCTTCTGATCCACTCTGCCTGTGTTTCTTTGTATTGGTGAAGTGAGGCCATCTTTTTAGTGATTATGGCCAATGTGCACTGCCTCATCTCTGCCATGCTGTTTTCCTGCTATTGGTTGCCTACTTTCCCCCTCCATTCCATTATCTGCCCTGGTCAGTGAGCCCTCTCGGTCACTGTTCCTAAAACCATGGTCTTTTTTATCTCTCTCTGGATTGTCCTTAAGTAATTTCTGTAGGTTTGGTTTGGTGGTCACGAATTCCTTCAGTTGTTCTTTGTCATGGAAGTATCTTGTTTCTCCATTAATTTTGAAAGATGATCTTACAGGATATATCAATCTGGGTTGGAAGTTGTTTTCTTTCAGGGCTTGAAATACTAGCTTTTCTTGACTAGATGGTTTGCGTTGAGAAGTCTGTAGTGATTCTGATGGATTTTCCTTTATAGGTGATTTGTTTCTTTTCTCTGATAGCTTTTAATATTCTGTTCTTGTGTGGAATTTCTGGGATCTTGATTATTATATGTCTGGGTGGATTTATTTTGGTTATGGCTAGCAGGAGCACTACATGCCTCATTTATCTGAATGTTATTTTCTTTTCCTATGCTTGGAAAGTTTTCTAAAATTATTTCTGTAAATAGACTTTTAATGTCATTTGTGTTGACCCTGCTTTTCCACTCACATTTATTATTCTCAAATTATGTTTCTTTTGGTTGTCTTGCAATCATTGAATTGTTATGTCCTGGTTCCTTGTTTTTAAGAGATCTTTCCTTTAGTAACCCTAAGCTGCAAACCTGTCTTCAAGTTTTGAAAGTCTATCTTTAGTTTCTTCCCAGTGGTTTTGACAGCTTTTGATGGAGTTTTTAATTTCCTGGGTATCTCTTTGAACCTGCTTCATGTATTTCAAGTCTTTTGTATCTTGTTTATTCAAGGTTTGCCTCATTCAAGGTTTCCTAAGCTCCTGTATTATTCCATCTATGTCTTCTTTAGAGGTGCTGAGCAATTAGCAATTCTTTTATTGTTTTTCATTTCTTCTCTTACCTGAGATAGTATTTCTGGTCTAATTTGTTCTGTAGCCTCATGAAGTTGTTTATTTCAGTTGCCATCACTTCAGAAACCTCAGGTGTGAGATCAGAAACCTCTTGATCTCTCCTATGTTTTCATCTCCTGGACCAGCTCTGCTTAGGTTGGAGGCCAGAGACTAACTTTTGCTTCTTTATCTGACATATTCCTGGGCTCTTCCAGATAAGTTGGTAGTGGGGTCCCAGCCACTTCCTGTATAGGCTAAAATTTCTCCAAAGCAACACTGTTTGGTTCTTCCAGCCAGTGCAGGCTATGAGTATTTGATGGTAACCATTGGGTGCACTGGTGCAGTGCTGTCAGCTGCTTTTCCTACCCTGCTTTGGCTCACAGGTGGCTGGTGGTTTGTATGAAGGGGTAGGGCTGGCTTCTGCCTCCTAACTCCTTACTGGCAGGGTTCTACAATGATGGTTGTCAGAGTATGAACAAGGGATGGGGCCAGCTGTGCCTTCCCACTTAGCTGGTTAACAGCAGGGAGCCTCCACTGTTAGAGTAAGTGCAGGGGTGAGGCTGGCCACTGCTTCCAGCCTCACCCCTGCACTTACTCTAACAGTGGAGGCTCCCTGCTGTTAACCAGCTAAGGGTTAGGGTTGGGGAACCTCTGTGATGGCTGTTGGAATGCACATGGGGCAGGGTTCATCCAAGCAATTTCCACACATCTGCTCCCAGCTAGGAGCTACTGGAGGCAGCCAGTAGCAGTGCTGGGTCTGAGCTTATCCTGAGCAACTCCAAAATCATTCCTGGTCAATTGCTCTCTCCCTCAGGAGGACTGAGCCCTCTACACTCACTGCCAGCCAGTGCAGTCCTCTGTATCTGCCACTCCCCTCCACCACTGTGTCTCTTTGCAGAGGCCTTCAGCCTTGCCAGCCACCACTTTCACTGTGACTGTGCATCTTCAGGTTCCAACAGCTCTTCTCACACAGTGAGTCTGGCTCCGGGTGAAGGTGCAGCCAACTACTGTCTTCTTCATTTAAGTTTTTCTTTTTCACTCTGTGGGCTTTAATTCTCACTTTAAGTTCTTCCTGGGTGGAGAGGACCCATTTCCTTCCTTCTTGTCTTCCTCATGATGCTATTGTTGTGCAAAAAGAGCTTTGTCATCCTGTGCTATGCTTATCACGCTAGTAGCTTTGTAAAACAGCTGTTTTCTGCAACCAGCCACCCTGTTGCACTGACCACATTGTTATACATTAACTGAAATAAGTGCTGCCATACTGTTCTGTATGCGTCATCACCCTAGTAAACTGTTTGCTGTGTCAACCTTTGTTCCCTTTGTGAGAGACAAATGTTCCTGGAATTAGCATACCAAGAGCTGTAAATTAAGGAAAGAAAGGGCTAACCACCAACTGCCAAACATCTCTGACCTCAAACAAAGGGGAACAAAGGCCTTCCTCATTCCTGCTCTTCTCTTGTCACTTGTTACTTTGCGGGTTAAGGTGCTATAAAAATCTGTCAAAATTCTAACCCAGTTACACAGCTTTGCAAACTCTATCTGCACTGTGTCACTGGTGCCAGATTAAATAAAAGTGCTCTTTTTTTCTTTTTAAAAGATGTCTTGCTCCTTTTTTGACAACATCTCAGGGCTCGTTTTTGGGGTACAGCAGCTATATTCTAGCATCTGGACTGTTTCTCTCAGAAAGGCTGTTTTCTCTGCTGCTTACTGTTCTGCCATCTTCCCAGAAGTCTTATTTTGTCATATTCACACTTGCATAGAACATACTTTGATCATTCTCCCCTGTGGGGAGCAGCTGAGAGGGAGATCAGTCACACATTCAGGGCTAGAGCAAGGCCATCCCTGAGAACACGGAGCTCCAGAGGTAAGCCATGTAAACAGGTGGTTGGGACTAGGTGGCTGGCCTTGGTGTTCTTCCTTGTTAATTGCAGCACACATAGCTTTGAGAATCAGTGTTCTCAGCAAAATACAGACCTCATACTTTTGACTCTGTCATGTGCTTCTTCCTTTTGTACTATGTCTAAATAAAGAGGGAGAATATTCTGAGTTGTTCCTGCCTCACCATTAGAGAGGTCAGGTCCCATCAGGCCCTAGCTTCAGTAGGTGTCTAGCTTTTTCTAATCTCCCATTTCCTCCTCTTAGGATGCTGCTGACTGCATGTGTCTTGGCACTCTTTGATTTTCCACTTCTCTTTTCCTGTGCCCTACCCTAATCCTCTTGTCTAATAGTATCCCTTCTACTTTGTATCCTCTCTCTCTCTCTTTTTTTTTTAAGAATCAAAATGTTTTTCCACTAGATTCCTCATATGAGAGAAAACAGGTGATGTTTGACTTTCAGAGTCTGGTTTATTTCACTTAATATGATAATATTCAGTTCCATTCATTTTCTTGCCAATTACTTTTTATATAAACCACACTTATTTTCCATTGATTTGTTGGTAGGCTGTTTCCATTGCTTAGCCACTGTGAATTGTGCTGCAATAAACATGGGTGTCAGGTATTTTTATAGTACACTGACATTACTTTTGCTAAGAAGTGGTATAACTGCATCAAATAGTATTTCGAGTTTTAGTTTTGTGAGAAAATTTTTGCCTAGTTGAGTAGTGGTTGAATATTTATTTACAATCCTACTTTATTTATTCATGATCCTACCTGTGGTGTAGAAAAATTCATTTCCTCTGCATCCTCACCAATATTTGTTGTTTGCTTTATTCTTGATGCTAGCCAGTTTGAGGGAGATGGCATACAATCTCAGTGTAGATCAGATCTGAATTTCACAGATTAACTATAATATGTGTTGTATTTTGTCATAGTTTGTTTGTTTATTTATTTATTTTGAGACAGAGTCTCACTATATAGCCCAGCTGGCCTTGCAGTTTGCAGCAATTCTCCTGCCTCTTTCTTCCAAGTGCTAGAATTACAGGTATGTGCCACCATACCTGTTTTTCATAGATTCTTCTGCATATATTGATATGATCATGTGGTTGTGCTCTTGCTTCTGTTTATGCATTTATTGAGTTGCATTTATTGAGTTGTATATATTGAACTATCCTTTCACCCTTCAGAAGAAGCCTCCTTGGTTATGATATATAATCTTTTTAGTGATTTGTTGTTTTCTGTTTGTTAGTATCTTATCAAGGATTTTTACATCAATTTTTGCTAAAGAGGTTGGGGTGTAGTTTTGTTTTCTAGTTGTATCTTTGTTTAGTTTTAGAATCAAGATATCACTAGCTTTTAGGAATAAGTTCAGTAGTACTCATTCCCTTTCAATTTAATTAACAAACTTGAGGAATGTTAGTGTTAGGTCTTCCATGACATTCTTCTAGAATTCAGTGGTGAGTCTATCAGATCCTGAGCTTTTCTTAGTTGGAAGATTTCTTACTACAGCTTCAATTTCATTGTCTATTATTACATTTTTAGGGTTTTTAAAATATCTTCTTGGTTTGATAATTCATATGCATCTAGCTATCTACTCTTCTGGATTCTACAAGTTATTGGAATGCAGATTGTTGAAATGGCCACAAAAAAGCTGGGTTTTTCAGCTTCTGTTTGTCTTTTTTATGTCTAATTGCATCCATGGGGTCTTCCTTTATGTTTTTGGGTAAACTTGACTAAAGGTTTACCTATTTTGTTTATCCTTTCAAAGAATAAGCTCTTGAATTCATTGATTCTTTGAGTTTTTGTAGCCTCAGTTTTACTAATTTCTGCTCTGATCTTTATAATTTCATCCCTTGCACTGTTTTTTGATTGGGATTGCTCTTGTTTTAATAGGACCTTGAAGTGCATCACTAATATTTAAATGGACCCATTCTGTCTGAGATGTGACCATCTGTATGACTATTTTAATTGTGCCCCTTAGATTATAGTATGTTACACTGGGATTATTACTTGATTGTGGTCACTGTTTTATTTCTTCCTTGATTTCTTCTATGACATATTGATTACCCGAGTGTATTGTTTAATATCCATGTGTTTATATAATTTCTGTGGGGATTTTTATAACTAATTTCTAGTTTTGCTGTAATATGATTTAATAATATGCATGGAGTATTTCAATTCTTTTGTATAAATTTAAGCAGGCCTTATGGGTTAGTATGCTGTCTGTTTTAGAGGAAATTTTCTGTGTTCCTGAGAATGAGTATTCTGCTTTTGTGTGGAAACTTCTGTAATTATCTGTAAGTCCACTTGTTTAAAGGTGTGGTTGTACTCTAATGTTTCTTTTTTTCTAGTTAACTTGCCTATTTATGATAGAGGGATTTAGGGTTTCCTTACTATAATTGTGTTGATGATAATCTGATTGTTTTTCCCAGTAGTATTTGTTTCATGAAGTTGATTGTACCAGTTTGGTACATATCTAATTATAATTGTTATTTCTTCTTGTTGAATTATTCCCAAAACCACTATATAGTGACCTTTTTTGCCTCTTTTAATTGATTTTGGCTTTGACTCTATCTTTTCTGAAACTAAAATACCTACTCTTGCTTGCTTTGGTAATCCAGGTGTGTGAAGTTGTTTTTTGTTGTTGTTGCATCCTTTGATTTTAGCCCACAAATTATTTTTTTGGATTAAATGTATTTCTTGTATGCTGTATAACATTGTGTTTTGTTTTTTGACCCAATCTGTAAATCTTTGCCTTTTGATTGAGGAGTTGAGTCCTATCACATTGAGAATTATTACTGAAAGTTATTGACTTATTTCGTCTCTGTGTTGCTGTTGGTTATTCTCCTCTCATTTAGCTTAACTGTTTACTGAACTTGATATGTTCTTCACTCCACTAGATTGTTGATATTATTGGCTTCTTTGTCTTTTTTTTAGGCTCTTTTAAGGATTTTTTTTTTGGCATGATGACTCAGTGGTCAAGAATATTTTAAGGTGCTTGTTCTTATGGAAATATTTCTAAATCAATTTTGAATGATAGTGTTTCAGAATGCATTAGTCTGAGTTAGAAATTGTTTTCATTATTATGAGAATTTAAAATCTTCACTCCAAGTTCTCCCACCTTTTAAAGCTGTGTTGAGAAGTGGGCTGTAATTCTGATGGTTTTATTTTTTTATAAGTGACATTACTTTTTCTTTAACAATTTTGAAGATTTTGTCTTTGCCTTGGGCTTCTGGGGCTTTTACTATGATGTGTTGTGGAAAAGTTCTTCTCTGATCATGGCTATTTGGGGTTCTATATGTATCACTTATTTGTATATCCACTCCCTTATATTTGCAAATATTTTTTATTTCTGTAAAAAGGTTTTTTAAATGCTGTTAATGCTGCCCTCTATTTTTAAACTAATTCCAATTAATTTTAGTATTCTTTGCATCATTTAGCACTTTTGGAACCCATTTTCCTTAATCTTTTCTTTTTAAAGGCATGTAGAATATATATTGATCATATTTCTGAGTATATTGTTACTTGTATAAGACCTATATTTTAGTTCTGACTCTTCTCAAATCTGTCACTTCTGCTGTCCATACATTTTTGAGACAGAGTCTTGCTAGATAGTCCAGGCTGGCCTCAAATTCATTCATTCATCCTCTTTTCTCACCCTCCTAAGTGCTGGGATTATAGGCATGTGCCACCATGTTAAGCTGCCCAACTTGCAATAGGTTTTTTATGTCTTAGATTTTTTTTTTGTGGGCTCTAGCTTTCTCTTAAATTGGTCATTCATAGTTTTTGTCATTTAACTTAGCTTAGTTAGCTTTTTATTAGTGTATTCTGTAAAGTTACTTATTATTTTATTCAGTCCATTATCTGTTTAGTTATATCATCTTTGAGCTCAGTAAATTATTGAGCCAGATTTTTTTCTTCTTTTAATAGTTCATGAACTTTAGATGCTTGAATTTTTATTTCCTCCCAATCAATGACCCAATTATCAACTTTTGAGAAGTTTTAATTTTTGCGGGCATTTTTTTGCTCATTTTCTTAGATTTCTACTGCATGTGTGTATGCACTAAAGCTTGAGGATTGACTATATTAGAAAGACTTTGTTGCTATTATGCATATCTCTTTTGTGTCTGTTTTCAAGTGCTATGCACTTGATGTGTTAATGTATGGACCTGAGCTGTTTCCTGAGATTTGACCACTTCCATTTATGTGGGGAGCCAAGTGTTCAGGCTAATTTGCCTAGAAACCATTTCTTTGGAATTGAACTATAGTATTATTGGTGACACAAATCTACTAGGTTTTGACATATACTAAAAACTAATTAATAACAACCTCTATACCACTCTGGAAATAGCAACAAGACCAGGAACAATAATGGCATCCACACGCAGATAGCCCCAGCAGATTAAAGGAGTTTTGGCTACCCTTCCCCAACCTGGATGGCCTCAGCAGCCTATGGGAGCATCAGTCACCCCTCCCCCTCATCTGAACAACCTCAGCAACTGGTTGGCCACCCGTCCCCTTACCCAAATGACTTCAGCAGTTGGTCAGAACTTTGACCACTCCTCCCCCCAGACAATTTCAAAAGTCCATTGGAGAGTCAATACTTTCCTTCTCAACCAGAAAAAACTCAGGAGCTAGTGGAAGTATCAGCAAATCCTCTACCCCACACAGAGTTCAGCGGTCAGTGGGAACCTTGCTCACCCCTCCTCCACCTGAAGTACCTCTGTAGGTTGGCGGGAGACTTGGCAACCTCTCCCCCAACCCAGTAGACCGTGGCAGGCCTGCAAGTGTGTGGGTGAGCCTTTCATCCATAAAGAGGACCCTGGGTTAGCTGGGTGAGAATTCTGGTGAGGCCTCCTCCTACTCAGAGGAACCCAGGTAGGCCTGAGGGACTCCCAGCAACACAGGGCCCTGACTGGGGTACACAAAAAAGCAAAATGCAATATCAAAGCCTCAGTCCATCTGGAACAAGTACAGGAGAAATCAAAACAGAGTCATTGGAAGGCACATCCCTGAAATTTCTGAAAAAATAGCAAGTGAAGTAAAGAAATAAATCCATGAGGCCTCAGAGGAAATTAGATCAGACATAATTTTTCAGGTAATAAAAAAAGAACATTAATGAAGGAATTGCTCCGTATAGCTAGGGAAGACATAGCATGAAAAAATGATGGAAACCTTAAATGAACAATATAGGAAACAAATAGAATTCATGAAACAAATTTAAAGAGATATCCAAGAAATTAAAAATTACATTGAAAGCTGATAAAACTGCTTGAATGAAACTGAAGATAGAATTTCAGACCTTGAAAACAGGATCATGGCTAGTGATTGTGAAATGAAAGAACACTTTTTTTTTAATTTCAAAAAGGATAAAATGGAATATAATCAATCAAAACAAACTAGTATAAGAGGTACAGGCTTAAAAGCATTACAAAATTAGCAATAGTTACCATAGTGCCTTTTGATATCTTCAAAATAACTGCAGATACCTTCAGACATATTAAAAATCAAATAGAACAGAATAAAATAGAAACAATAAAAACAAAACAATGAATGCAATAAAGGACTTCAATACAAGCCAACAGTAAATCCAAAATGGCTAACCATAATATATCTTGTTGCCTTTGAAATAGCTGTTCCTGCAATTGGATTTGACATAATCAAACAAAAGAAATGATAATAAACCCAACCCAACAGAATAATGGAAACAATAAAAGACTTCCCACACAAGACCATAGGGAATCAACAATGGCTGCAACCCCCTAGATGTCACACTGTGTACCATTATCTTCTGAACCACTAGGCCTAGACCTGCAATGTTAGTGAAGAACCAAAGCAACAGAGGCATCCAATTACATTGCACCTCAATAGCTATCATCACAGCCTGTGTTTCTCCAGATAAGCCAATTGTTTACAGCAGGGAAGATGAGGGCTGTGGGATGGTACTTTTTGTTTGCTAGCCACATGCTGGAGGGAGTGGGGTCTGGCTGTTCCAGTCTGGCAGGGCTCTGTGCATGGTGCTGCTTCTCAGATTGGGTTTGCTTGCTGATGTGTCAAATGAAGGAACTCTTAAAAATGACAAGGAGTCATGAAATAACAATTCAACAACTCCAAAATGATGCAAAGAAACACAATATAATACTATTAAGTGTCAATGAAAATGCAGAAGTCAACACAAATTACATTAAAAAGTCTATTTATAGAAGTAATAGCAAAAAATTTCCCAAGCATGGGAACAGAATCTGATAATTAGATAAGTGAGGCATTAAGAACTCCAAACAGCCAAAACCAAAATAAATCTATGTTCAGACATATAACAATCAAGATCCCAGAAATTCAGCACAAGACAGAATAGTAAATCTGTTAGAAAAAAAAAATCATCTAACTATGAAAGCTCACTAGAATCACAGCTGGCTTCACACAAGCTATTAAGTTAAGAGCTTGGAGTGAAGAGTTTGAAGCCCAGAAAGGAAACAACTTTCAAACTAAATTGATGTATCCTGCAAAACTATTTTTCAAAAAAACCTATCTTTCAAAATTAATAGAGAATTAAGGTACTTCCATGGCAAAGAACAACTGAAAAAATTCATGCACACCAAATTAACCCCAGAAAGAGTAATAAAAGATAGTATAGATTGAGATAAAAAATGACCACAATTCCCAGAACAAGAACAGAAAGAAACCACCAGACAGCAATTAAATAAGGAAAAAGAAGAGAAACAACAACAGGAAATTAACATGACAAAGATAAGCCAGTACATTTCAGTTATAACATCAATGTAAATAGCTTCAATTCACCAATTAAAAGAAATAGGTTCCCAGAATAGATCAATAAGCAAGCTTTAAAAATATGCCATATACAGTAAACACATTTAGCTCAATAAGACACTCGGACTGAAAATCAAGGAATGGAAAACAATATTCCATGCAACAGAAACCCAGAAAAAAGCAGAGGTAGTTATTGTGTTTGCATACAATGTGAACTTCAAACCAAAAATGATCAAATGAGATAAAGAAGGTCATAACATATTTGGTAACATAAATTCAAGATGAAGAGCTAATAATCATAAATATTTATGTAACAAATACAGGAGCACCTACCTATATAAGACAAATACTAGTAGACATGAAAAATCTCATATGCAATAACACAATTGTAACAGGGGATCTTTGTACTCCATTGTCACAAAGAGATAGCTCAATTAGACAAAAAGTCAGCAAAGAAATAACAGAACTGAATCAAACCTGTGAACAAATGGACTTAGTAGCTGTTTGCAGAGTGCTCCTCCCAACATCAGAATAGACATTCTTCTCAGCTGCATATGGTATGTTCTCCAAAATAGATCATAAACTAGACTATAAAACATGCTTAAATAAATACAAAGGAATTGAAATTCTTCCATGCATATTATCTGACCATAGTGCACTGAAATTAGAAATTAGTGGTAAAAGAAACTGCAATATTATATTATCAGTGGGTCAGAGAGGAAATTGAAGAAGAAATTAAACAAAATATACAATTAAATGAAAATGTAGATACAACATACTGTAACCTGTGGGATGCAATGAAAGCAGTTCTAAGAGGGAAATATATAACAGTGAATTCTCATATCAGGAAAAGAGATTGAACACAAATAAACAACATAATGCTGCCCCTCAAGCTTTTAGAAAAAGAGCAAGTCAAGACTAAAGGTCATAAAAGGAAGGAAATTGTAAAGATCAGAGAAGAAATTAATGCAACTGAGGCTAAGAAAATAATACAAAGGATTAATGAGTCAAAGAACTAGTCCTTTGAAAGAATAAATAAAATTGATAAACTTCTAGCCAACTTTACCAAGAAAAGGAAAGAAAAAACTGAAATTCATGAAATGAATAATAAAAAGGGTAAAATTACTACAGATATTGCAGAAATTCACAAGATCATGGAAAACATTTACTAACATAGTCTGGAAAACGCAGAAGAAATGGACAGATTCCTAGAAACATGAACTAGCAAAGCTGAATCAAGAAGATATAAAATTTTTGAATAACCCTATATCAGTTACCAAAATTGAAAACATTGAAAATTAAAAACTTACACCAACAAAGAAAATCCAAAGTCTTGATTGACTCATGGATGAATTCTATAAGAAACTTAGAGAAGATTTAAAGCAAATATTCTTAAAATTCTTTTATGAAATTGAAAGGGAAACAATTTTCCCAAACTCATTCCTGGAGACAAGTATTACTCTGATACCAAAACCCAACAAAAAAGGAGAACTATAGGCTAATCTCCCTAATAGAGGCAAAAATCCTCAATAAAATACTAGCAAACAGAATATAGCAAATCATCAAAAAGATTACACACCATAACCAAGTGGGATTCATCCCAGGAATGAAGGGATGGTTCAGCATATTCAAACCAATAAACATGAGACATCATATCAACAAAGACAAAAATCCTATAATCATCTTAATAGTTGCAGAAAAAGCTTTCAATAAAGTTCAAAATTTATTCATGACAAAAATCCTACCAAAATTTGGAACAGATGGTTTCTACTTCAATTTGATAAAAGTTACTTATGACAGACCACAGCCAACATCATACTAAATGGGCAAAAACTGAAAGCTTTCACTCTAAAATCAGGAACAAAGCAAAGATGTCCACTCTCACCACTTTTTTTCAATATAGTTCTTGAAACATTAGCCAGAGCAATTAGACAAGAGATAGAAATAAAACAAATAAGAACAGGAAAGGAAAAAGTTAAATTGTCATTTTTTGCAGATGACATGATACTCTACATTGAAGACCCCAAAACTCTACCAAAAGACTATCAAACTTCATAAGCAAATTTTGCAATGAAGCTGGATACAGAGTTAACACTCAAAAATCAATAGCATTGTACACAAGCAGTAAACTCACTGAGAGAGAAATTGGAAACCATACCTTTTACTGTAGCATCCCAAAAATGAAATACTTAGGAATCAATCTAACAAATGATGTAAAAGATATATATATATATATAACTACAGTACTCTGAAACAAGAGATGGAAGAGGATTTCAGTAAATCAAAAGATATTCCTTGCTCTTGGATTAGAAGAACCAACATTGTGAAAATGGCCATACTCCTAAAACTGTTATACAGATTTAATGCGACTCTAATCAAAATACCATGATTATACCTCATATATCTAGAGAAAACATTTAAAAATTCATCTGGAAACAGAAGAGACTAGACTAACAAGGGTAATCCTGGGCAACAAAGCCAAGGCAGGAAGCATTATAATACCAGACTTGAAATTATACTACAAGACTTCTATGAGAAAATCAGTATGACACTGGCCAAAAAAAAAAAAAGACAATAAAAAACAGATCTGAAGATCAGTGGAAGAGATTAGAAGATTCAGACATCACTACAAAGATACTCAACCACCTTACTTTTGACAAAGAAACCAAATATATTCACTGGAAGAAAAGTAGCCTCTTTAATAAATAGTGATGGAAAAATTGGCTTTTATACATGCTGAAGATTAAATCTAGACCTGTGTCTATCACCATGCACTAAACTAAAATCAAAATGGATCATGAATCTAAATTTCAAAAGAGAAACACTAAAACAAGGTAGGTAGAAATTTTGAAGACACGGGGGTAAGCAAAGAATTCATGAATAAAATGCAAACTGCATGAAAAGTACTTCAAAGAATCAACAACTCAGATTTCATCTCATTAAAAAGTTTTTCTACATCAAAAGAAATTACCAATAGAATGTAAAGAAAACCCACAGAATGGGAAAAATTTTTTATCCAACTGTCCTTCAGACAAAGGACATATATCTAGAACACATAAAGAAATGAATAAAAATCAGGCCACTCAGATTCAAAGATTCAGTCCAAACATGGGCATCTGAGATGAACATGCTCTTCTCAGATGAAGAAATACAAATTGCAAATAAATACATGAAGAAATATTCCACATCACTATTTTCTCATGAAATGTAAATTAAAACAACATTGAGATTCTGTTTCACTCCAGAAAGAATGGCTGCCATCAAGAAATCAACTGATAACAAAAGCTTAGTGGGGTTGTATGGGTAAAAGAACCTTTCCCCACTGATGGTAGGAGTGTAGGCTAGCTCAACCACAGTAGAAATCAGTGTGGAGGTTCCTCAAAAACTAGGATTGGAGGTCCCATTCAATCCAGCTATTCCTCTTACACATATTTTCTAGAAAAATTGAAAACCTCATGCCACAGTGACACATGCGAAGCCATGTTTATTGCAGCACAATTTGTAGTAGTTAAATCCTGGAAACAATCCAAATGCCCATCAGCTGTGGGATGGATAAAAAAGTGGTATTTTTATACAGTGAAATCTTATATAGCTATAAAGAAGAATAAACTTTATATATGTATATTTGTACACCATATGGTAGGTAACTATACTACTAATCCGTTAGTTCATCAAAAAGAACCGTTTGTGCTTTCATTGTTTGATTTGTATGATCATTTTTTCATGCCTTGATCTTGTATTTAGAACAACTACTTTGAAGATAACAATATAAAATGTATTAAGTAGTGTTAATTTACTATTATTTTATTTTGAAATTCTATATTATTTTTATTCTTTTTTGTTGCTTTGTTTTTAAAATAAAATTTAAAAATAATAATTGAGTCCAAGATTAACTAGATATTGCTATAAGAAATGAAAAATGCTACCACAGTTCTACCCTTATATAATAGAAAAGAGATGTGCAAAGATAATAATATAGATAGAAAACAGTCTAAATATTAACATATGGTATAGTAAAATCTACTAATTGCAACAACTGTACTATGATTAACAGTAGGAAAGAATTCAACAATAATAGCACAGTTAAGTAACTAAAATTAATAAAGTTATTAGCAAGGCTAATAAAAATAGGTGGGAGAAAATGAAAAAATCAAAAGTTGGAAAATAAAATGTGGACAAAAGAGGAGAGAAAAGTTAGATTAAGGATCCTGTTTCAGAGTAAAAAAAAAAACAGAATTAGATTAAAGTGGCTGAGGCAGGAGGATCATCACACATTCAAGACCAGTCTGGGCTAGCCTGAACTACACAGTGAGACCCCTTTCCCAAAGAAGGAAAGAAAGAAACAGAGAAACAAAATTAAGTGAAATATGAAAGTGAAAAAAAAATTAAGTTACAAAAGAAATATCCAAATCCCCCAAAATATATTTTCTTAGCCTGAGTTTAAACTTCTCAGGGGGTCTATTTCTAGCCCACACCTTCTATGTGATTGTCTCTTGAGGCTGTCTTCACCCAAATATAGTGGTAGTGAAATATGAAATTAGGTATGGCAAAGCTGGCTGGGGACATAGACAGGACAAGTCAACTAGAAGATCCTAGAAACATGGGCAGAACAGTTCCAAGTCCCGTGCCTGACTTCTTAAAGAACTTGACCACATTTTCATTAGGTTGGCCTGGACCTCACGTGAGCCGGAGGTGTGGGATTCTAGCTCCACTTCTCAGGACCCATATGGAGAAGTTCTCCTGGGTTTTCTCAAAGTTTGGACAGCATATGAGGATGCAGGTGATGTGAAGAGCCCGCTGTCATGGCTTAATTCATTGTAGCCTGCCCTTCTGTCTCTGTGGTGTTCTTTTACTGAATTTTCTTCTTTTACTGAGCCCATAGTCATGCTGAAGAGCTAGTTTCCCCTTCACTCTTCACTTGTACTTTCATGAATAAAGTTGGCTACTGCTTTTTGCTCATTTCATCCAATTCTTTGTTCAAAATGAGAAGACTGGAATCTAACCCCAGGGGGTGAGGTGAGCAACCCAGTAATATTTAATTGGTGAGCCACAGTAACTTTAGATTTACCAGTGGTACAGGAAACAGTAGCAGCCCTCCGAAGAAGTGGAGCTTCTTTATTAAGCCAGCTGATCCAGAGAGCTAGGCACTCCAAATTCCAAGCGCCAAGGATAGGATCTGTGGCTTTGATATGTGGACTTTTTGTGGGAAAAGAAAAGCAAGCTAAGGTACAGAAGTGAAACAAAGGCAGTTACTCAAACATGACAGCTTTATAACTTTGAACATCTGGTTGGCCATGGCTGGCTGTGGAGTAAGATAAGAGGATGTGGTGAAGCTGGTTGCTTATGATATCAGAGTGCTGCTGGTATGTGGTAAGGTGGGAGGGTGCAGCATGGTGCAGAAACTGCTGTAATCTTGTGGTTAAGACAGAAAAAAGTAAAAACATAACATCATTTGATGAGTGGAGCTTGGGGTTGAGCCTTGAAGAAGGGGTCCTCAGGTGTTCTATTTTCCTATCTCAGAAGGAGCTACCCTATAACCGAAGGGTGACCTCAGAAATCTTACAGAGTTGTTATTTTGTAGTTGTTCTGTAGCAAAGTCTTAGCAATGAAACCTTTCCCCAAATGGCTCCTGAGTAATCACTCTCAAATATTATCTTGCCCTGAAAAATAATACCTAACTGGAAAATAAGCCCCAGCATCATTTTCCAGGATGCTAGTAATATAAGACTTACTCCAAAATAAACCCCAGTCAAGATTGTTCAGATGGATGGACACATTTAATACCTCCATTGCAGCACAAAATGGATATATTAATTTCTAAAATAATATTAATTGCATAAAATTATATTAATTATATAAATAATGTTAATATATAAATAATACTGACATGAATACTTAAAATATTCATTATAATTAACTGTTTGTGAATATGTTATCACAGGGACCACTTCATAATGCTGCTGGTATCCCCAGAGTCAGTGACCCAAGGGAGAGCAAATAAGAGCCAAAATATTTTATTCTCTAACCTTGAAAATTACATTGCATAATCCATATATATATATATATATATATATATATATATTATATCCTTATATGTGTTAGTTATATCTTGTGTGGAAAAGGATTACACAAGGTTATGAACAATATATATTCTGGCATGTGATTCTGTCTTGGATTAGCAGTATGGACAGTTAGGTAAAGGATCCAATGAGAACTGATAACCACTTAATGAAAAAAAAAGTACAGAAACTAAGAGTTAGTTACAAAGCAGCAAGTTAAGAAGTCAGTTGATTCCTTAGCTTCTAGTTTGTGCTAGGTCTGCTGATTATTCTTCTATTGCAAACATTCCTTTTTCCCTTCATGCTTCAGAGACCTACATACTTCAAGAAAACAAATTGTTGCATTATTAAACATTTAACCTCTTCAGAGAACATAATTAAGAATATCTGTATAACTCCAGGAAATAAATCAGCAAATCTATTTGTATCCATTTTAGAAGTAGATTAGGATCCGATAGCTTCTTACTTCTTTCCTTCTTCCATTTTGGGTGCTCTACCATCTTCTTGCTTGGACACTTGGGACAGACATGGAAGAAATAGAGAGAAATTATTGTGTCATGTGTATTTGTCCCCCAAAACCTCTTTGTGCTGAAGGCTTCCTTGCTGGTGGGCTTTTGGGAAGTGACTGGCTCATGAGGGCTCCAGCTTTATCAAGTGACTTAGTCTGCTTATTATAGACAGCTATGTTATTCAGAAATGTTGTAGGCAGTCAGACAGTGCTGGTCCTCCAGAGGTCAGTGCAGAAGACAATTGTTGATAGAGGGCATTCGTTGAAGCTCAGGACTCAGGACAAAGAGGAATAACTATACTCATATACTTCCCCTAGGGACAAGCAGCAGTGATTGATTTTCTAAATAGGCATTAATCACTTTGTGTGGGGGCCAAAACTTCATTAGCCCATTCCTTCCTGAAAAATCCTTGTTCCTTACACATACAGTTGCTATGTGATTTGCTTCCCCATTTGATCTCCATTTAATCAATATTATCTAAAGGACTATATTTGTAATCTTATTGATTCATCATAGTTTTGTCTCACCTTGAAACTGCCTCATCTTGTGGCAACAAAACACTCTTAAAGAGCAGGGTTGGCAGACAATTCACTTTCCAGGTCCCCGCTCTGTCCCTCTTAGACAGAAGCTTTCTTTAATAAGAAACAGAAGCTTTCTCAATAAATTTTTCTTACTCTTAACCTTCATGGTTCCTAGATTTATTCCTTGATTATAGAGAACATGAACTCAGCATTTTGGACATCCAGGAAGTTGAGCGTTGTAATGTGAGATCATTTGTGACCTCTTCCCATTTGCTTTCTTTTCTCTGCCTTTATTCCTTTTGAAAATCCCCAAACTCTAGTCTTGAAAACTTTACTTATTTTATGACTTATAGTTTAAATACCTACCTAACAGTTAGACCTCAAAGAGTGAGTGAAATTTGGCCAAATTTCCAAAAAGCCTCCTTCTCCCCCTTAATTGGCCATAAAAACTACACAACAGGAAACAATTAGGTTTATCTCAAGGCACTAAACTGCCTGGTGCTCACATTCTGTGTGTCAATTAATCAGATGTGTAAGAAGGTCTTGTAACATTCCAGAGCAATGATAATACTACAAAGATGGTATCCATCAAAAGCCCTTGACCTTGTGAACTCATACAGGGATACATAACAGAAGGGAACAAAGAAATCAACACCAGCCAGCCAGTGGCCAGGAGTTTAATGGCAAAAGCTGACTGAAAAAAACCTCATTCATTTCCAAAATCTTGGTGTCCAATGGATAAATTTCTTGAGTATGCCATAGCAATATTTGCCTAATATTATTTGGAGGTCCATATATCATCCCTATTACATAGATGAAATGTTTTATTTTTTTCCACCATATTATGGATTGAACCCAGGATCTTCATGCTAGGCAAGTATTCTATCACTGAGTTAGACCATGTTTTTGGCAGGGTCTTGCTAAAATGCCCAATTTGATTTCAAATTTACAATCCTCTTGCCTCAGCCTCTGAAAGAGCTGAGATGACCAGCATGTGCTACTATTCCTGGCCATTGATGAGATCGTAATTTTATGGTATATTGGGAGGTGATGGAAATGGGTATAGGGTCTAGTTGAGGAAAGTGTGTAATGTAGACAGGACTTTGGGGGCCACAGTTGGTCCCCATCCCCATTCTTTATGATTCTTTTCTTTTTCTCTGCTTCCTAGATGCCAAATTATTTCAAGTGTCTTCCATCACATCCATCTGCCATGATAATTCTGTCTCACTGCAGGACTAAAAGCTATCAAATCAGCCAACCATGAACTGAAATCTCTGAAACCATGAATCAAAATGTAAACTTTATTTTATTTATTTGAAGAGAATAAATCCAAATGAGAGAAAACAAAATGGCGTCAGTCAAAACAAAAGGATGGACATTATACATGACTTAAAACTTAAATACAGTGGTTCAACAATGAGGCTTCTCTGCCACTGTTCCTAAATCCATGGTCTTTTTCATCTCTCTCTAGAATGTCCTTCAGTATTTTTGTACTACTGTTGGATTGATGGTCATCAACTCCCCCAGTTCTTCTTTGTCATGGAAGCATCTTGCTTCTCCATTCATTTTGAGAGATAGTTTTTCAGGATACATCAACCTGGGTCATAGGTTATTTTCTTTCAGGGCTTGAAATACTTCACTCCAAGCTTTTCTTGATTTGATGGTTTGTGTCAAGAAGTTTGTCGTGATTCTGAGGGGTTTTCCTTTATAGGTGATCTGTTCTTTTCTCTAATAGCTTTTAATATTCTGTTCTTGTGTTGAATTTTTGGGATCTTGATTATTATATGTCTGGGTATAGATCTATTTTGGTTATATCTGGCTGGAGTTCTGTATGACTTATATATCTGAATATCATTTCCTTTTCCTATGCTTGGGAAGTTTTCTTTAATTATTTCTGTACATAGCCTTTGTATTTCACTTGTGGTTACTCCTGCTTCTTCACTCACATTTTTTATTCTCAAGTTATAGATTCTCTTTTCATGTTCTAGTCTTTGTATTGTTACTTCTTGATTCCTTTTTATTTTTAAGAGAACTTTCCTTTCATGATTGGAAGTTGCAAACCTGTCTTCAAAGTTTGATAGTCTTTCCTTGGTTTCTTTCAAGAAGTTTTGCCAGCTCTCAATGGAGTTTTTAATTTCCTGGTAAACTCTTTGAATCTGTTTCATGTACTCTAAAATTTTTTTATATTCTTCATTGAAGGTTTCCCTCCTTGTTTTAGGTTCCTCTGTTCTTCCATCTGTATCTTCTGGAGATCTGCTTAGCATTTCTTTTATTGTTTTTCTTATATTTTCCTTTACTTATATTAATATTCCTGTTTTAAGTTCTTTAATAGTTTCACAAAGTTGTTTCTTTGTGTCAGATGCTGTTTCTTCAGAAACTGCAGGTGCACAACTCCCAGTCTCTTCTGTGTTTACCTCTCCTGGGCCAATACCGCTTGGGTTGGAGGCTGGAGACTGCCTTTTGTTTCTTCCTCTTGTTATGTTTCTAGTATCTTCCTGACACATGGGTATTGGGGGCCCAGCACTTCCTGTATTGGTTATAATTACTCTGAAGCATGCTGGCTAGGGATTGCTGCTTTCCTCAATCTGCTGATGACTACTGGAATATAAGCAGGGGCAGAGCAGGCTAGCCCCTCCTTTCTGAGCTGGTAACCGACAGGGAGTCTTCATTCCGTTAGTATATACAGCATAGGTGGGGTTGGTTAGGGATAGTTTTAGGGAAATCTCGGCCTTGGTTGTTGGATTGCACACTGGGGTGGGACTCAGTCCAAGCAATTTTCACCAATCTGCCCTGCACTAGGAGTGGCTCAATGAAGCCAGCTGCAGTTCTGGTTCCAGGCTTATCCTGCCTGACTCTAAAATGGTACCCGGCCAATTGCCTGCTCCTGTGGAAGGACTAAGTCCCCCACACTCACAGCGAGCCAGTGCAGTTCTCCGGTCCACTGCTCCCCTCCATGACCATGTCTTCTTGCTGAGGCCTTCAGGCTTGCCAACCCCCAACTTCACTGTGACTGTGCATCTCCAGATTCCAGTGGCACTTCACACACAGTGGGACTGGCTCTGGTGAAAGTGCATCTGGCTACCACCTTCTGTTTAAATTTTTTTGTTTCTTTTTTTTTAACTTTAGTTTCTTCCTGGGTCAAGGGGATCCATTTCTTACCTTCTGGTCTTCTCCAGAATGCTGTATTCCAGAATCTGGGCTGTTTCTCTCAGATAGACTTTTTACTTTGTTGCCTATTATTCTGTCATCTTCCCAGAATCCCCAAAATTTTCAATTTTCAATTGCTTTTCCTGGGCTGGGGATCTAGCTCAGTGCCATAAATGCCTGCCTAGCAAGCACAAAATTATAAGTTTGATCCCTAGTACAAAAATATTTTTGTTTTTCCTCAGATATTTGATCGCAGTGACTAAAACCTGACTAACCCAGGGGCCCTAGACCATGATATTTTGCTGCTCAAAATTCTCCAGTGACTGAGCATTGTGGTGCATGCCTTGGAGGTTGAAGAAGGAGGATTATTGAGAGTTTGAGGACAACCTGGGCTACAAAGTGAGTTCAAAACCATCCTGAACTCCTGGCTCAAAAAACAAAGTAAAGTGAAGCAAAACAAAATAAAACAAGAATTCTGCAATGAGCTTCCTTTCTACTCAGCAAAATCCAATCTTTAAAATACCATTCTCTACTCAGAAAACAGCATAATCTTTTCTTACCAACTACTCCACTATTGGAGCTTCTGATATAGGGATGATACACAACCTCTGAATAACCTACATAATATAAGGTAAATATTATGCTGAGTTCATGTTGTCTAAAATAAAAGAATGAATTGGAGCAGCAATGGAGGTTAAGAGCACAAAATATGTATTGAGGGAAAGAGGACTTCTGACTGAGAGACAGAAAGGGTCCCGAATGGCTTGTTGGAGATCCTGCTTCTCAAGGGAGTTTTATAGAGGAAAAATACCAAGGTGAGGGAGGGAAGATCTAAGGTGGAACAAAACTATAATCAGCTAATAAGATTACAGGTATAGTCATTTAGGTAACATTGATCCAATGGGAAATTACAAAATGAGTATGAAATGGGACAAAACTATGGACAACCAATAAGATTATGAACACAATCATTTAGGTAATATTGATGTAATGGGGATCAAATGGGGGAGCAAGTCTTGTAGCAAGTGTACATGGACCAAACAGAGACTTTTCCTAAAAGGGAGGTGTTTGTTCCCCCACACAAGGTGATCAATACCTGGTTAGAATATCACTTATTGCTGTTCATCCCTAGAGGAAGTATGTGGACATAGTCATTCTATCTTTTTTCTTGAGGTCTGGCCTTTAAAAAAATGCATCTCCACCCATAGTTGTAATGCATCTATACTGACTCCCTTGATGGCCCATCCCTGACTACCTATAATATTTTTATCTAACTTAGCTATACATAATAATTTCATTCACACTTGTACAACAAAGTACAAGAAATAAAGAAGACAATAAGTATATCTTTTACATCCATGAGAAATAGATATGCCTTGTAATTACCCCTTTCATATTTTACTTCCTAAGAGTTCTGAAAAAGTATTTTCAACTCCCATGGCCCATGACAACCTCAAAAAATTAGTGCAGAATACAAGAACACAACTGTGGGTGGAGGCATATTTCTTAAAGGCTTGATCTCAAGACAGAGATGAAATGACTACATCTACATACTTCTACATACTTCCCATAGGGTTAAACAGTAATGATTGATATTCTAAATAGCCATCAATCACCTGGGTGGAGGACCAAGATTTTGACCCATCTCTTCTAGGAAAGTCCTTCTTTTTTGACTGATCCTTTACAGGAAATGTCCTTGTTTTTTCCATGCACACTGGTTACATGACTTGCTTCCCCATTGGACAAATATTACCTAAGTGACTATACTTGCAATGTTATTGGTTTATCATAGTTTTCTCCCACCTTATATACACCTTGTGACATGACTTCTTTTTACATTGGACCAATATTACCTAAGCAATTATACTTACAATCTTATTTGTTGCCCATAATTTTGTTTACTTTATACCCACCTCATGATTTCATACCCACTTCAAGATTTTGCTGTATAAATCTATAAATCTTCCTTTAAGAAGTGGGCTCATGGGCAATCCAATTTCTGGGTCACTTTCTGTCTGTCTTAGATAGAAGCCATCCTTTCCTCAAAAATATTTCCTACTCTTAACTCTTCCATTTCCTAGAATTTACTCATTTGTTTTGGGGAATGTGAACTTGGTGTATTACATACCTAGCAGATTTGGAGTTATAGTATTTCTCTTATATTATTTGTATTACTTGGATGTCCTTTGTCTTCCCTGTATCAAAATTGTCACCAGATTTCAGTCAGTTTTGTGTCATATGTATTAACTCTGACATTGCTTGCTCAGTAATCAGTTGCTGCTGGATATGGTGGTGCATATCTGTAATCTTGTACCTTGGAAGATGGAGGCAGGAGGATCACTGTGAGTGTGAGTTTAGCCTGAGATAATAGCAAGACTCTGTCTCAGAAAAACAAAACAAAACTAACAAAAATAAAACAAACAGCAGAATTTCTTTTTTCCAGTCCTAAATTTGCTCCTAAGCCTAAGAAGGACAATTGTTAAGTAAAAATTATGGGAAGTCCTTTTTTTAGGACTAGGTAGGGGGCATAAATCAGAACAAAAATAAAAATGAAGTCATTCATGATAAAACTCCACATCACCCCACAGAAAATAAGCTATTTATCTGACCTTCCAGGAACCAAGTGAAACAAGTGATAGCAGCAGATTTCCCAAAGAGATTAGTTTCACTCCATGTAACAATGAAGCTTTAATCCTTGTATAATAGAAGTGACCTGATGTTAACTACTGTTACTGCCACCACTTCATAAAGCTCAGCTGGGAGGTATTTTATTTCTTCTGCCTCAATGCTTGTGTGAGTTTGGGTTATGGGTTACATTTTGCTTCCACTTCCTTTTTTATTTAGTTGTTTTCTGCATTGGAGCTTGCAAATTGCTTATGTTAGGTAGCTTTATTACTAGTATTGAGATCGCCTTAGTAAATGATTAATTTTTAAAGATATCTTTTAAGCATAGCTGGCTTTTGGCTCTTGAGTTTGTCCTAATTTATTAGGGATGAAAGTTTGCTGCCTGTTTGGCCTAGCATTCAGCTCTTTGATACCAGATACAGTATCTTTTTATGTCCTCCAGATAGTCTAGGTATTGGTGTACAAGGAAGATCAATTGATCGCAACAATTATGTCATCATGGCTGAGGTAGGACAATTAATAACAATAGTATTGAGTACAGATTAGAAAATGCCAAACTGTGAAAATTATTCATTTGCCAACTTTATAGGTACAAGATTTATAGTTATATAACAATATCTAAGACAAATTAAACAGCTATATACAGGAAATATCCACTCAGAGAATTTTTATCTTGAAAGGAGAAAAATGTAAATGGGGAGGAGACTGAGAGAACATGGCTGACAGACAACAGCAACTACTGAACGCTCTCTAAAGGCTCGGCTCAGAGGCCAGGAATGATGCGGACTAAGGAGATACGAACCAGTAGAGATATGCTCTGCTGACTCAGGAACGAACTGGGCTGAGAGAATCCAACTTGGAATACAGTCCTGGCGCTAAAATAGGAACAGAAAAATCTCGGTGTGGAGGCTCGACTCCGCGCCATTGGAAACCACGGTTTGGATTTCCCGCCGTCCGGCGGCCGGCTACCTCCACAGCGGCTCGGCAAGGAGAGACGCGACTGCCGAGCTCTGGGAACGGGAGTCTCCGGAGTGGGAAACGCGACGGACAGGGAGGAAGGCTGACTGGTGGCGAGGTGAGCGAGGAACTGACTCCCTACCGCAGTTTGACTCCAGCGGAGGTTTTTCTGGGCGCGGGCAGTCCTGTAAGAGCAGGGCGCGGTGGCAACTGCAGCCGCACGTTTCCCTCTCGGACGGGATTGGTGAAAGGTGCCTGGCCGGAGGGACGCTGCTGGCGGACTCCCTAGGCTGGCCTAACCCAGATCCCAGAGCCTGACGGTGGCCCGGAGGAGCGACCGACTCCCGCGTAGGCTGCCTCCTCCGCAACTCCCTGGGGCGCAGCGGTGAGCGGGAACAACTAGCCAGCGCAATTTGATCAAGCTGTGGCTGACAGGCAGGGAAGCCGGGCCTCCTGTGTAAGATTACATTTTATAAGGAACAGAAAATATGGGGAAGGGAAGCAACAAAAAAGGCTCCTCGACCCCCAATCCTGAGAACCAGGCAATAGTGGACACTGCACCAATATACATTAAGCACCATTTAGAGAGCCTCATAGACCAATTCAGGAATGAAGTTATCAATGACCTGAAGCTAGAAGTATGCAGAATAGTTAGAGAAATGCTAAGCACCACCCAGGAAAAAGCAGATGGTGGAATGGAAGAACAGAAAAAGAGGGGAGAATTGCTTGATGGAGAAAACAGAGAAAGCATTGAGTATGTGAAGCAGGTGCAAAGGGACTATCAAGAAATTAAGAAGTCTACCCAAGACTGGCATAACAGCTTGAAAGAAACTAAGGACAGACTATCTGAATTGGAGGGCAGACTTGAAACATGGGAGAATGAAATGAAAAACTTCTTAAAAATAACAAACACACAGCAATAATACAAAGACAAGAAGATGATAAGAGGAGCCATAACTTAAGGATTAAGAACATAAAAGAAGAAGTAGGGACACAAACAAGTGAACTACAAAAGCTACTCACAGAAATAATCCAGGAGAATTTTCCTAACTTAGCAAAAGGTAAAGATACTCAAATGTATGAGGCATACAGGACCCCAGCTACCTACAACCCTAACAGAGAAACACCCAGGCATATAATAATAAAAATTCCAGAAATTCAATACAAGAACAGAATATTAAAAGCTGTAAGAGACAAGAAACAGATCACTTACAAGGGAAGACCCATCAGAATTACAGCAGATTTCTCTTCACAAACCATCAAATCACGAAGAGCATGGGGAGAAATAATTCAAGCTTTGAAAGATAATAATCTACATCCAAGATTGAGATATCCTGCACAACTGTCCCTGGAAATTGATGGAAAAACGAGGTGCTTCCAGGATAAAGAGGAACTGGGGGAATTTGCAACCACCAATTCAACCCTACAGAAAGTATTGCAGGATATTCTAAAAAAAGAAAAATACAAAGAACCCAGAAATAGGGGCGGGGAGGCCACAATGAATGGAGCAGAGAACAAAATGAAGAAGACAAACTGACAGCTGCTGACAGAAAAAGAGCTCAACAGAAATGAGACAGAAGATTGGATGATAGGAACAGCTTTTTTTGGAGAAAATGACATCTTAATAGGTAATGCTGATTTAGTACCATCTTGTTTTGAAGTCTCATCTAGCTTTTGTTCTTCTGTCTCCAATGGTCTAAACAGGTTGTATCTTATTGGATTTTGTTATGTACGATAGTATAAGAAAAAACCTTTTAAAGACAAGGAGATTATACAGAGACCATTGTTCATTTTCTGTTAGTCGATTCTAAATACTCTATAATGCTGTCATTCTCTTAAATGGATTTACATTGTTTTGATATACTTAATGCTACAGTATATGAAGTTGTACTCAAGGACTTCAGGGAGGGAGTCAATATGGTAACTATTTTTGGGTCAGGATTAGCTGGTGGTGAAACACTATTCTGCTTAAATGGTTATGTTTTGATCTGCCCTGTTTCGCTGTTATGCCCTCCTTTTTCTCAATCTCCACTCCATTATTTACTTTTTTATTTTTATCCATTTAATTAAAGGGAAAAATATAGCAGGATATAATATAGTAACCCACTTTGACTTTCTATTATCTCGATTTGAAGCCCTGTATTACTCTCACCATCTTGTTTTTGACTGAGGTTCCTATATTCTGTTTTGCTGGATAGTATCAGGTTCGAAAGTTTAGGCATCAGCTGAGAAGATAATGAGATTCATTATAACGCCCATTCTCGTTGACTTTTATCTACTTTTGAAGACCTACAATATCTCCAATGTTTTGGTTTTGTCGGTTTTATTCTTTACGGTTTTGTTCAATTGTATTACAACTAATGATATAGGCAATTCTATTAGAAATAGCGGGAGGCATTATGGTAACCATTGTTGATCACCTTGTATTATGTTTTTATATTATCTATTATGTCCACCCTTTTGACTTGACCGATTCTGTTCTGTTATGTCACATTTGGTTTTACTCTCTTCTAAAAAAGCAACAAGAACCGTGGGAGCAATGAAACCCAAAATGTGTAATAGTCACTGTACAAAAGAGAGGAAAAGAAAGTGCTCTAAACTATATAACTGCATGTATATTTAAATGTATAAGATAGAAAATGATAGCACAGAGTTTTATTGGATCATTGAACAGAACTGTTTGCAGTATCATTGTTGGAATGTCCACTCTACAAGCTTTAATTTTGTGACTTAAACAATTATTTCTAAGATGGCAATATGTAATCCATTAACTAGTGATTTCCTACTGCGCATTTTTTTATTCTGTAAATCTGTATAACTCGTACTCCTTCACTGTTTTTTTTTCTTTCTTTTCTTTTCTCCTTAAATAAAAAAAAAAAAAAGAAAAAAAAAAAGAAAAATGTAAATGGGATAAGAGGAAAAAATAGAGAAATAAAAGAAAAGAAAGAGATCAGAGCCAAGGTTAAAGGACAAAGGAAGCTTACCTAAGTCCTTGGAAACTGGTGAAAAAGAAGGGAAAGAAAGAGAAAACAAAACTAAAAATGATGTTGTGAAGAACCACTCAGACTTCTTCAAATCTCAGGGGCATCTAAGGATATGTAACTGGGTATTAGCACAGATAAACATGCATGCACTGGTTATAGCACTCTACAAAGATGTAAGTATGAGATAAATACCTGTATAACAATTATACAAGAAAGACATAGGTGCATCTCCGCTCTGCTCCATGCTGCCTGCTGTTGCTGATGTTTTGCATATATATGTTCTTACGTTCTTTAACTTTGGAACCTCACCTGCAAAAGTCTCCCTTGGGTCTCCTGAGTGGGCTGACAAATGTTCACATTCATGAAAACAAACCAATCAAAAAAGACAAAAAGCACCAAAAGCAAAGGAGGGGAAAAGAGAGAGACAGAGACAGAGAGAGAGAGAGAGAGAGAGAGAGAGAGAGAGAGAGAGAGAGAGAAAGAGAGAGGTGTGATTTTAAGTCCATGATTATCTTGGGCAGGACTCTGCTCCTGCTCATAGAATAAGGAGGCATGGTCCATGCTTGTGTTAGTTACTTTTTACTCGTTGCTGAGACAAAATACCTGATGCCCAAAGTTGGGAAAGAAAAGGTTTATTTTTTACAGTTTTTGGAGGTTTCAGTCCATACTCAGCTGGCTCCAAGGCAAGGTGGCATGGCAGGGCTACAGTTCATGGCGGCGGCAAACAGCAAGGCAGAAACTGGCAAGAGAGAGAGAGACACACACACACCTTCTTCCTGCCATTACATTACATCCTGGCTCCACCCCTAGGCCCGTGTAGCACTCACACCTCCAATCCAAGTGCCAGACAATGAACCAATCACAAATGCACAGTGCAAATGCATGAGTCCTGGAGGCCACCAACATAAACCATGACAATGCTGAATAATCCCAGAAAGTCTGCAATAGGATTAGGGCATAGTACCAGTACTTCAAATCCATAGAAGTTCAGGCTGATCCTGTCCTCTGGTTTTGGATTTGGGCCCTGAGTCCTTCAGCCTAGAACAGTCTGGGTGCCAGCCTGACTTTTGCTCCTGGACCCTGGACACCTCCTGCAGTTATTCCTCACCCAGTCACTGTGGGACCCTGAAGTGAAGCCAACCCACAACTGCTTTAAGTCCCATGTTCAGGTAACCTCCCCCTAAGTTGATATCTCACCAACCACCCTGTCCAGAGCACACAGAATTCTCTTCAATCTGAGTCACTCACCAGGTGTTGCACTGGTGTGTTTCTCCCTGGAGGCCTCTGTGCCACGTGATCTCATTATGTCTCTCTGGATTGAATCCTCTCACACTTGAGCCAGGAGCTGGGGAGAAAGTGCAGATTGACCTGTCCTTGTTTTGCACTTAGGTCTGTATCTTTCTTGTGGATTCAGATTTTCTCTTTATATCTTCCCTGGTTTCCAGAACTTCATCTCCCTCCCTATTTTCCTTCCCCAAGTTGTAATTTTCTACTGTCTGTATTCTAAATCTTGGAGAGATTGACTTGTTGCTGTTTACCACTCTGCCATCCTCCAGGAAGTCAACTTGATGTTAACTTATTTTTCTATTTTTCAGTTTCCTTGTTCTTACCTTACAAGGAAAGTTACTTTGACCTAGCTAGTTTTTGTTTGTGTCTGTCTTTTTTAAAAAACATCTTTCTGTTTAAAAAACCAATCTCTCTGCTTAGCCCATCAGAATATTTATTTTATGAAGTGAATTGTTGCCTGGTTATCAAATCAAAATGAAGTCAATTAAGATTTTAAAGTAGAGCTGGCATGGTGTCAACTACTTGGAAGGCTGAAGCAGGAATATCACTTGAACTGAAGCTTTTGAGGTTAACCTAAGCAACAGAGCAAGATTCTCTTTACAAAATCTTTTAGCTAAATCACTGTAATAATTTTTCTTATGACACATATCTATACTCAGGCATCAAAAATAAAAACAGCTCATCTGTGATCCTGTGATCTCCTTTATTCATGCAAGAAATGTTTACTGAGCACAATTTTTGAGTTGAGCACTGTCTTCCCAGGGAGAGGGCTGGGAATAGAATTCCTGGAGCTTAGATTCAGAGAAGCTGGGAAACAAGGAACAGATAATATGTGACACAATAGTGTGTGCGTGCTGTACTATCAAATGAACCAGGTTAATGGAACAGAAGACACTAAGTACTGAGGTTAGAAAAGTCACCATAATGACAGTGTTAGATTCCTGAGCATGTTACCAATCCCTTAGGTTTATACATTTAGGTTCATCTGCTTGCTGTTGACTAAAGCAAAGGACACTATTTATTTTGGTAAAAAGAAAAGAAGATTCACTCAATGGTAGCTCTAAGGGGATGAAGCAACCCATTTGCTCCATTTCACTATTTACAAGTGGGCCAGGGTCTTTTATAGTAAGAAACAGAAGGGAGATGGAACACAGAGAGACAATTCAGCTCTCTCCACTTGCTTTATCTCTTTTCAGTCATCTTCAGTCCATCCTCCTCTTTCTAGCAGAAAGGAAATTGGGTGCAGGAGCCAGCCTATTAGTCTTGTGCCTGGTGGTGAAGGAGGATAAAAAACAAAGATGCACACAATTCTCCCTTTGCTTTATTGTAGTCTTGAGGGCCTTGCTGTACCACATCACCTGACTGGCTGACTCGTGTTGGGCTGGCACATTCCATCACAAGTAGCTGAGACGAGAGCAAGGGAGAGCCAGATGCTTGAGCCTGAAAAAGTATCACTGAAGTTGTGGGGGACGCTGTGGCTACAAAGCTCAGGTTGGCTGAGGACATGTAGGGATGTGAACACACTGTCTAGCCCAGGGGCAGAGCAGGACAAATTTCTGCTCCATGACTTAGCACGTGATAACCACACATTCATGCATGTAAGAATGTAAATAGATGATAATGGCACATAGAAGAAATAAACAAGGCAGGCACAGCTGCTCTTTCTTGCTGCTGCCTGCTTTTTGAACTGACATCTGTCTGGCGTGGTATCTTTTCTCTTGGGATCTCCTCTGCAGAAATACTACTCCAGGCTCCACAGCCTTGACAGTTATGAAGTTATATAGAAAAGAAAGCTAGTATCAGAAAGTATCTAATCATTATACCTGCCAGAAGGGCATTTTGCCTTTAGGCAACTATGCCTAAGAGCTTTCTTTTCTTTTTGTTTCTTTTTTCTTTCTTTCTTCATTCATTTATTAATTCATTCAAATATTTATCGATCAGCTAAAAGAGATACAAATGTAATTAAAACAAGAGGCAGGTCATGTAGACGAGTATTAGCAATATGTAAGGTTCACTGAATTGCAGCAGTTAAAAGAAAAACAAAAGTGCTTTAGAAAAAAATGTTGCTTCCAGACTGGAAGAGGGTGTGAATGGCAAATCAGGAAAGGGGACTGAGATAAAAATGTAAGACTTCAGTCTGGAATGTGGATACTCAGTCTGGAGTATTACTTGTCTTTCTTTTTCCTTTCTTCCATCTTTGGGTTTATCAGTAGTGCCCCTAGACTGTTCAGTGCACTATTTCTATACTTACCTGCATTTTGGTTTAATATCTTCCATAGAACTAGGTCCTTTGGGTGTTTTAGGAGTCTTTTCTTGTGTTGTGAAGGATTCTTAGCCTTCTGATCTTGGTGTTGATAGCTTTGATCTTTTGCATTCTGGTTTGATTTTTGTGCAATTTTGGCTGGAGTGTCTCATATCAACTTCTTCACTGGAGGTTTTTCTTCAGTTTCCTCAGCATCAAAATCATCATCTTTGTCATCATCTTTGCCATCATCATCATCATCATCATCATCATCACCGTCAGTGGATAATTTTACTTTTTTCTGTGGAAACTTTCTACCATTTCCAAGAGACTCCTTTCCAGATATACTCAAAAGTTTTACATCCTCTTCCTCTACCTCTTTCTCATCTGACTCTGCAATTCCACAGCTACTAACTGCTTTCCATAATATGCACATTCACATCAGCCTTAAGATACAGGTGGTACAATTTCAAAGCCTTCAAGGAAAACTATTGGTTATGCAGACATTTTCAAAATTGCCAATGTTAATTTAATTGGGATGCCTTTATAATTCATGGCCTCTGCTTCAACAATGCATGGTTCATCCTTTGCACCAGTCCCTAAGCTGAGCGTTCTTAATGGCAACTGGTGCTCATTTTCATCATTATCTACCTTAAAGTGATAATCATCATTGGCCTTTAGCAACAAAAGAGGTATTTTAGCAGGCAAAAAGATATTTCTAGAGACTCAGGGGCCTCAACTCCATATCCACTGAATCTTCCTTAGAGAGGTGGCATGCACTTTGGTGGGAGAGCAGGCAGATGGAAATGAATGGCTGCTACTCCTGAGAACAGACATGCAGGGTGGATTCACAACAGCAGAACTCTCTCTGGAGCTCTGTGGTTCTACTTCTTTTTGATATGGTTGACACAGAGGTGACCTTTTGTTTGAAAATTTTCCCACTTATCTCTAAATGTGTTTTCTGTACTTCTGTTTTGAAGACATTACCAATTAATCATCTACAGCTTTGTTCTTTGGTGTTGAGGTAGCATTCCCCAGTGATGGTCAGTCAGAACATGTCCTAGAATAGAAGTGATATAAAGACAATTGTAATTTGTATCACGAGCCCTTCCTGCCAAGTTTGAACTGTATTGGAGATAGAAAGTATGGTTCTTAGGATGGGTTTACCTAGAGTCCATGTCTAATCCTATCCATTTTGTAGTCAGCATCCATTTGAACTTTGATAAATGGTTACAAAGCTTTTAAGCAAACATAAGCCAAGTCAATAAGCAAGTCCAGTGCATACAGTAACTTGATTTAAAAATCAAGCTTAATTAATAAAGACAATATTTCTGTAAAGAAATCTTATGTCTGTCAGAAAGTTATAACAAGCAGATACCTAACAGTCCACTCTTTTTGTAAACCAAAGTTTGGAAGAAAGCATAGAATTTACTAATGCCAATGCCAAGAATTATAGTTTAGCAACACCTTTAGGATTTCTTCAGTATACATACAGCACTGTACACATTTTCAATGCAGTGCACAAAAATTAATGTCTATTTTGTCAACTAAGTATATACTTTTGAGCAAAGCTGTCTCTCTCTCTCTCTCTCTCTCTCTCTCTCTCTCTCTCTCTCTCTCTCTCTCTCTCTTTTTGCAAAGCTGTCTCTTATTGACCAAAGGACCATGGCTTTCATCAATTATATGACTATAAGCAGTATACAAGGTAGCAATTTAGTAAATTGATTTAGTACTTTTTAAATCCTGTTAAGGCAGTAATGAGGACTGCCTGTATTATGCTATTATTAGAGACACTAAGTAAGGTAAAAATATTAGAGGTAATCAGACAAGGATAGCTTCTTTCTCAAGGGAGTTAGTGCAGAGGATGAAAACGTTACAATCATGACTAGAGGCACATCTGTTAAAGGCTGGACTTCATGATAAAGACAAAATAACTAGACCTACATGCTTTTTTATGGGATAAGAAGTATGCTATAATTGGTATCACCTTGTCTAATAAATTTATTAGATTAGATAGAGATCAGTCACCTAGGCAGGTGTCGAAAACCTCCTGATCCATCCCTTCCTAAAAAGGCTTTTGTTCCTCCCATGTCCACTTGCTATGTGACCTGACTGGATCAATATTACTTACGCAGCTATACTTATAATTTTATTAGCTTATCACAGTTTTGACCCACGTTGTACCCTCATCACGATTTTATACCCATTTTATCATTTTGCTCCACAAAACTTCCTCTGTAAAGTCTGTACCATCCCACTTTAAGGTCCCCTTCTGTCTATCAGAAGCTATCTCAATAAATATTTCCTACTTTTAACCTCTGTTGTTCCTTAAAAATCATTCTCTGATTTGAAGAAACATGAACTCAGAATATCTGATATCTACCAGGTTGAGAGTACCATTCATTTCTTCTGTATCTTTTGGATATCCCAGTAAGATAATTGGAAGGAGGTAAAGTTTGCTTTTATTTCATGGATTCTGGATTGTGAGTTGCTCAGGTAAGCAGAAATTATTATTCTTGTTTATCAGTTGGCATATGCCTTAAATTCTTATGTCTTATCATTTTTGTGGTAAATTATTTTTGTCTTTTTTTTGAGATGGGATCTTGCTATACAGTTCAGGTTGGCCTTAAGCTCACTTTGTAAACCAGGATGGTCTCAAACTTCCAACAATCCTTTTGCCTCAGCCTCCTGAGTGCTGAGATGACAGGCATGTACCACCATGTCTGGCTGGTAAATTTAAACTGAGATCATGAGAAAGTTAAGGTTTCTTTGATAGGACATTGTACTTTTGCAAACAAGGTCTTGTATATTGCAGTGGACTCATTAGTTGCTGAATTTACTGGTGCTCCTTGTTTGACTTGTTTTGACTGTTGTGTCTGTTGCTTTATTTTAGATAGCAGCACTAGGGAAAAGTACCATTAGAGTGTCCCCTAGTGGGCCTTGATATTAATCAAAATGTGAATGTAGGAAATGCTGTAAAATGGATCTCTTTATGAAATCTATTTTATATTTAGGAAACATACATGCCTATGAATAAGTCATGAGACCCCAACAGTTAGCTAAAAGGAAATAGGCTGCTAGTTGTTCTTAAGATTTAGAGGACAACTTTCACTAAGGACATTCAGGACTGATCTCCCATCTACACTCCAGAGGGAAATGTTAAGCCTGATTTGCATAAGTTTTCTTTCAGGTCTGATCTTTTGCTGGTAAGGAGGCAACCTTAGTTCTTGAGATTCCCCACACTTGTCTTTCCAGGGTGAGGATGATTAATCATGGGAAAATTGTCTCAATGACTCAGCATGAGCATGAAAAGAAAATACTTCCTTTTTCTTATTTCATTTCTGACCTATCCTGTAACTTTACACTTTCCTTTTTTGGAGGCATGTTTCTACTCAAGATTCAAGAGGAACTCCAAACTGTCTTCATTTTACCTTCTTATCCAAAAACTAAGAACTTTTAAATTGAGAACATAGCTGAATTATGAGTACAGGTTTTAACTTGTGAGTTTTATAAGTCTGTTACAGATATAGAGACATAAACATTTTAGAGCAGATTTTGAGTACAGCTTAGCCTTCTCTGGCTGCTAAGGAAGGTTGCCTGTGTGATTAAGTGGACAGCACGGATGTCTTGGGGACTTCTGTGCCCTAGAGCCCAGGGCAATATTTTTCTGAGCCATTACTTGCTTCTATCTGTCTCTGTAGGTGATCTCTTTTGCAGGCTGGAAAATTCTCCAAATACTTTCAAATTTCCCTTTAATTTTCCCCCCTTCACTCTTTCAAAGAATTGGAAGCAGTGGGTCAGGTCTCTTGATTATTGGTACAATTTTGTTAGCAATGCTTCCTTCTTTAAATACAGCTGTTACAGCTGGAATCATGTACTTCAGAACACATGGTGGAGTTAGGAGTGGTGTTTCCAGACATGGCAGAGTTGCAAGTCTGTAAGGATGGCTAGCTCTACCTGACTTTTCTTCTGAGGTATCCCTCACTTGCCCTGCAGACTCTGAGGGAGATACTTCATTTTAGAGACTGGGCTATATATCCATAGCTTTACAATTGTGTGCAAGCTCCTCAAGTGCAATACCCCTTACAGGAAGTAAAGAGAGAATTTGGCACTACTCATGTCCATATGTCCTTTGCTCTCCGTGACCTCAAACAGATCAGACAAAAATCTAAGAGTTTTCAGGTGACCCTAATAAATGCATTGAAGACTTTAGGGGCCTTACTCAAACCCATGGACTAGACTGGAAAGATGTAATATTACTCTTATGTCAAATATTGACTTCTAATTCAGAGATAAGCAGCATTGCAAGCTGCTATTACATATAGAAGGAAATACTTTTTTGCATTTAATTTAATTTTTTTATTTAAAGAAAAAAAGCAAAACAGAAAAAAGGGTAGAAGTAATACAGAATTTTAAAATAAATTATCACTAGGAAATCACTAGTTGATAAATTACATATTGTCTTCTTAGAAATAGTTGTTCAAGTCCCAAAATTAAAACACAGAAAATGGACAATCAAACAGTAAGAATATAAACCATCCTGTTCAATGATCTAACAAAAACTGAGTAATGTGGTTATCTATCTTACACACTTAAACATATGTATAGTCATATCCTTTAAAGCACTTTCCTTCCCTTTCTTTTTTTATCATAGCTATTATGTATTTCAAAACTTATTACTCCTACAGGTTTTTATTTTTTTTATCGGTACCAGGAATGGAACTCACAACTGCCTGCTTGCAAGGCAGGTGCTTATGCCGCTGAACTAAATCCCTAGCCCCATGCCTACAGTTTTTACTGTGTTTTACACCAGAGAGACAATGTGATATTTATAAATATGATTCTTACTTATTTCACTTAGGAGGATAGTCTCAAGTCACCTCCATTTACCTATAAAAGCCTCAAGATCATCCTTTTTATAGCTGAGTAATACTCCATTGTATAAAAACACCATGTCTGTTTTAGCCATTCTGTGGCTGATGGGCATTTTGGTTGTTTCCAAGATTTAGCTATTACAAATTTGTGCTGCTATAAACATGGGTGCACATATATCACTCTGATATGACCTTTTCAGTTTTTTGGGGGAAAATACCCAGGAGGGGAACAGCTGGATTGAATGGAACTTCTAATCTTAGTCTTCTGAGGAATCCCCATACTGATTTCCATAGTGGCTGCACAAGTCTACATTCGCATCAACAGTGGAACAGTGTTCCTTTTTCCCTGTAGCCTCACCAACATTTTTTATCAGTTGATTTCTTGATGACAGCCATTCTTTCTGGAGAGAGATGAAATCACAGTGCTGTTTTAATTTGCATTTCTCAAATGACCAGTGATGGTGAACATTTCTTCATGTACTTATTTGCCATTGATATGTCTTCATCTGAGAAGTGTGTGTGCATCAGATGACCATTTTTGGAGAGGGTCTTTGAATTTGGATGCCTGATGTTTTTTAATTCTTTATATGTTTTAGATATGTCCTTTGTCTGAGGGTTAAAATTTTTTCCCATTCTGTGGATTTTCTTTTCACTCTGTTGGTGATTTCTTTTGAAGTGAAAAAACATTTTAATAATATGAGATCCCAGTTGTTGATTCTTGGAAGTTTTTCCAGTGAAGTTTGCATTTTGTTCATGAATTCTCTTTTTACCCCACATCTCCAAGAATTCTACTTGCCTTGTTTTCCAGTAGATTTATTGTTTGTGTTTTAATATTTAGATCTTTGATCTATTTTGATTTTAGTTTATTGCATGGTGATGGGCATGGGTCTAGTTTCAGTCTTTGGCATATGGAGAGCCAATTTTCCCAGCACCATTCATTAAAGAGTCTATCCTTCTACCAGTGAACATGTTTAGCCCCTTTGTCAAATATCACATGGCTGACTGTCTTTGTAGTTGTGTTTGCATCTTCTAATCTGTTCCATTGATCCTCAGGTCTATTTCTTTGCCAGTATCATGCTGATTTTATCTCAGTAACTTTGTAGTATAGTTTCAAGTCAGGAATTGAGATGCCTCTTGTCTTTCCTTTATTGCCCAGAATTGCCTTTGCTATTCTAGGTTTCTTCTATTTCCAAATAAATTTTAGGAGTGTTTTCTCTAGATCTGTGATGTATGTTAATAGTATTTTGATTGGGATTGCATTAAATCTTTGTGACAGTTTTGGAAGTATGGTCACTTTCACAATGTTGGTTCTTCCTAGCCAAGAGCAAGGAATATTCTTCCATTTTCTAATATTCTCTTCAATCTCCTTTTTTAGTATAGTATAATTGTCAGCATATAGGTCTTTTACATTCTTGGTTTGGTTGATTCCTAAGTATCTCATTTTTTTAAGATTCCATTGTGAAAGGCAATATTTCCATAATTTTTCTCTCAGTGAGTTTTTTTTGTTGTTGTTGTTGTTTACAGGAATGCTATTGATTTTTGAGTACTGAGTTGTATCTAGCTACACTGCTGAATTCACTTATTAACTCTGGTATTCTTTGATGGAGCTTTTAGGGTCTTCTATGCAGAGTATCATGTCATCTGCAAATAATGATAATTTAACTTCTTCCTTTCCTATTTTTATTCCTTTTATATTTCTTTCTTGTCTGATTGCTTTGGCTAATATTTCCAGAACTATATTGAACAGGAGTGGTAATAGTGGACATCCTTGTCTTCTTCCTAATTTTAGAGTGAAGGCTTTCAGCTTTTGTCCATTTAGTACAATTATTGGCTATTGGTGTGTCATAGATGGCCTTTATGAGATTGAGGTAGATACCGTGTATTCCAAATTTCTGTAGGGTTTTATTTGGGCTTTATCAAAAGCTTTTTCTGCATCTATTGAGATGACCATGTAATTTTTGTTTTTGGCTCTGTTGATGTTGTTTATTACATTTATTGATTTGCATATATTAAACCATCCCTACATTCCTGGAATGAATCCCAGTTGGTTGTAATGTATAATCTTCTTGATAATTTGTTGCATTCTATTTGCCAGTATTTTATTGAGAATCTTTGAATCAATATTCACTAGTGAGATTGGCCTAATTGTCTCCTTTTTGGTTGAGTCTTTTTCTGGCGTTGGTAGCAGAGTAATACTTGCCTCCAGGAATGATTTAGGGAGGATTGCCTCTCTTTCAATTTCATTGTGAAGTTTAAGGAGTATTGGCATCAAATCTTTAAATTTCTTGTGAATCCTTCAGGACCTGGGCTTTTCTTTATTGGTAAGGTTTAGATCACATTTTCAATTTCAGTAACTGATACTGGGTTGCTCAAAATTGCTATATCTTTTTGATTGAGCTTTGGTAGTTCATATGTTTTTAGAAATCTGTCCATTTCCTCTGTGTTTTCTATCCTATGTGAGTAGAGATTTTCAAAGCAAGTATTCATGATCTTTTGGATTTCCATAGGATCTATGGTAATTTCCTTCATTTTAGTCCTTAATGAGTGAATGTGGGTTTTCTTTTTTTTTCTTGATAAGATTAGCTAGAGATTTATCAATTTTGTTTATTCTCTTAAAAAAGCAGCTTTTGATTCACTAATTCTTTGTATTTTTTTAATTTCAATTGCATTAATTTCTGCTCTGATCTTTACAATTTCCTCTCTTCTATGAGCTTTGGGTTTAACTAGCTCTTTTTCTAGAAGCTTGAGATGTAACATTAGATTATTTGTGCTCATTCTGTTTTCTTGATAAGACAATTTATTGCCATATAGGGAAATATAATTTTGTTAATTTTAAAAGTCCAAAAGATAGGAAGCTAGAACAACTGGTTTATTGTGGAGCCCAAGCAGTCCCTACATATAATCCTCAATGGCCTGTCAACAAGATAGGATATTGAAGTAGGAAACATTTTAATACGTGTATTTTTAAATGTCTAAAAGGACAAAAATTAAGCCCTTCAATTATTTTAAATTGTCATCTATTCATCAGGGAAAAGATGAAAACCATTTTTCATTATTAGATTGTTTACAAGAGGCTGTGTTGGATTAACTAATGGTCAATTTGTAACACCTAGCTGAACTACATCAGTGTGGCCCTGGGCATGAAGACTCACCTGAGGATTGTTGCCAATAATATAAAAGGAGAATGAGAGGGGAAATGGTGTGCTGTTGATTCTCCTGGAGAGGCTTATCATGATGGCTTTTCTGATATGATCTCAGCTGTCATTGTCAGAGCTTGGGACCTCAGTGTCACTGAGGATGGCTGTGGTTCTCTTTGAGGGAACCCTAGTCCTTATTTTTTTATTTAAAAAAAGATTAAGATAAAAGAGGACATAACAACACAAGTCAGAACAGAACAATTTAAGCAACACAGTGTTTCACCACAAGACAATTCGACATAACAGTAGCTACCATAGTGTCTCTTTCCTTGAAATATTTGAGTATACCTTCATATACTATAGTATCAAACATAACAAGAAACCATTCAAGAGAGTGAAAGTATTATAGGGTATTCAGAACCAACTAACAGAAAATGAACAATGATTACTATATTATCTCCTTGTGTATCGAAAATTTTGTTTATACTATCACATATAATAAAATCCAATAAGATACAACATGATAAAACTGATGGAGACAGAAGAACAAAAGCTTGGTGGCACTTCAAAACAAGATGATATTAAATCATCACTAGCTATTATAATGTCTTGTTTTCTTCACAATAGCTGTTCATACCGTCACAGACAATAAAATCAAACAACTCAGAATAAAACCATTCCAACTAATGAATGAAAACTTTATAAGGCTTCCTTGTCCTTATTTTGAGCATTGCATCATGGATCCAGTGCAGATCCTTCAGCCTTCTAGCACAGATCTTTCATCCACTGGTGTAGACTTTCTAGCTTCCATCACTGACCTTTGGGCCTTCTCAGTGCAGATCATTCATACAGACTTGCATGATATATTATTGTGGGCTCTAGGCCTCTAGCTGAACTCGTGAAGGAGATTACCATGGGCTCTAGGCCTTATGCTGGACTCATGCAGAACAGTGCTATGTGATTGAGGGCCTTAGCTGGGTTCTTTGGATTTTTATGTGTGGACAGATCTCCCACTCTTGCATTTGACTCTTTGGGGGAGTATTATACAAGAAGCCTATAAATTATGTGTCCTGTAGTTAATACATTCTCTTGTAAACCTTGAGTACAACAGAGACACTGATAAAACATAGAGCCCTGGCTCCTGACTTGTTAGAAAGACAGATTATTCTTAAAGACAAGTTTATTACCAGTCAGCTTTAGATATTAAAAAAAGCTACAACAGATGGCTTTTGCTCCAGAGAACTCACATGATATTTCAGTGAGAATTGCCTCCTCAGTATTTTATAATCAAGATCAAGAGACCAAGGCAAAAAATAAACAAACAAACAAACACAAAGACACCAAGAAGAAGTGGCTGCCTTAGTTGTGGCCCTAAAAGAATAGACTCTAAATCTGATTCTTGGGTCTTCAAGAGCTCAACCATTAAACTCACCTGCTACTGCTGCAGAAATCCAGGCCTTCTTAAAAGAGACTGTGATTTAAAAAAAAGCTATCATAACAAGGGGCCCCCTCAGCCATGCTCTGATTACAAAGGTGACCACCAAAAGTCAGAATGACTCCTGAGATGGAGGTCTCAGGGATCAGAACCACTTTACCAGCTGGTCTAACAAGACTGAAGGGCCCCAGGATACCCTTGGCATTATCCTTATTGTTGGGCTATCATCTCTACTGACAGGCTCTGGGTAATCATGACTATAGAGAGAAAAGAAACCAGCTGATTGCTGGAGAATGCAATGTATCTCTTGGTCCTTTTCCAGCATGATCTTCTTTCCAGCCAATATATTTCAGTAAAAGAAATCATTAGAGAAGGGAGTAACTTACTATTTCTCACAAACCTTAGGCTATAACTGGGATGTCTTTCTCTTTTCCCATTCATTTTTGATTATAACTAAAAGTCCAGTTTCTCTCCTGGAGAGATCTTATCTTGTTTAAATACTATAATATGCACCATGTTCAGGTAAATTGCCTTCCTCTTCTAGAGACAGAAATAAAACCTAAAGTATAGACAACTAAAGGTAAAATAAAAAGAACAATAAGGGCTTCTCCAGTGCAGATAGATCTCAAAGATCCCACTATTTTTCTTCACTGGAGACAATACCCTCTGAGGCCTAAAGTTAAAAAGGACTGTGGCCTATAATTGACAATTTAAGGGCACAAGGTTTACCTATGCCCTCTAACAGCCAATACAACACTCTGGTCTTGAGAATTAAAAAACTCAGTAGAGGACTGAGTAGATTGATAAATGAGAAAATAGTGCCAATCCACCCAATGACACCTACCTGTACAGTCTCTTTTCTTAGATCCCAAAAGATGCCAGTTGATTTTCAGTGTTAAATTTAAAACATGTCTTCTTTTGCATTCATTTGCATATGAGTTCTTAGTTTCTTTCTGCCTTTAAATATCCACCTGACCAGCCCTCTCTGCTACCTTACAGTGTGCTTCCTCAAGGGTTCAGAGATAGTCCTCATCTTTTTAGACAAGTGCTTTCCAATGAAATGGCATGTTTTAAATATTCCCAAGTCACAGTCCTGCAACATATAGATGGTATTGTTATGTTCTCCCTTAAAGTAGGTCACTAGACAAGGCACTCATGCTCTGCTAAATTTTCTAGCAAATGGAGGTTATATGGTGTTTAGGTCTAAGACACAACTTTGCAGTCAGGAGGTAAAATACTTGGGCCTCACCATATCTAAGGAAATCCAAAGCCTGGGGAAAGAAAAGAAATTAAACCTGTACTTTCCTTCCTGCAGCCCAATGGCTACTCAAGATACTAAATGACAGGTTTGTGTTATGTCAGATTCTGAAATTCCCTGAACCTCCTTACCCTTTTTTCAAGAAGCTATTACTGGTTCTTCCTGTTAAAAACACTTGTTGGTTGTAGTCATGATAGCCTTGTTGATCATGTTATTTGACCCATGCATATTTAACTACATTTTGGCTTTATCTCTTCTAGACTTACAGCTATATATATCTATCCACAACAAGAATGCCTAAAATCTATTGAGGGCCTTTAGATAGACCATATAGAAAATATCTAACTGCTGATGACAATTACTACCCTCTTCAGCCAAAACTAGCCAAAATGGTCATCATTTGGCTTGCCCCCTTATGGCAGTTAGGAGTACCTCTCTGGGGGAAGAAATATTATATATACCTAAGTTAAATAAAAAATATCATAGGCAGTCAGACAGGGATAGGTTCTGGAGGAAGTCAGTGCAAAAGATAAAAGCACATTACATTGTGACTAGTGACACATCTGTTAAAGACCAAGCTCTAGATAGAGACAAAATGACCAGGGCTACATACCTCCTTGAGGGATAAGCAATATACTACAATTGGTATCACCTGGTCCAATAAGGTCTAGATAGCATCAATCTCCCAGGCAGGTGACAAAACTACCTGATTCATCTCTTGATACAAATGTCTTCGTTCTTTCCATTTGCACTTGCCACGTGACCTGTTTCCACATTGGATCAATATTACTTAAGCATCTATATATAGAATCTTACTGGTTGGTCATAGTTTTGACTCATGTTGCACCCACTACATGATTTTTATGCAGGGAAAATAAATGTAACTTCAAACCTGCTAGCTGTTCAATACACTGAGTTTGTGTTTCCTAAAACTGAAGAATGAATTCTAAGGAATGGAGGTTAAAAGTAGAAAATATTTATTGTTGGGGTAGATATATAGCTCCTGAGAGACAGGAAAATGTGTTGTCATGGACCTCATTTTACAAAGGAAATTTTATAGAGTGATATTACAAGGTGGATGCAAAATTATGAGGTGGGTACAATGTGAGACAAAACTATGATCAACTAATAAGATTACAGATTTAGCAACCTAAAAACACAAGGGTCTTTTTAGGAAGAGATGAATCAAGGTGTTCTGTGAGAGACTTTTTGGCATGATGATAGAGAAAATATAAAGTAAAAATAGCCTTTATTCCAAGGACGTGGAAAGAATTCCATGACCACTGGTGGCCTGGCTTTCTCTACCAGAACATGGTGTATGGGACATACATATAACCTCTGACCGGAGACGATGCTTAGGGCTGGCAGTGATGATGTGCAAGCAGCCTATTGGGACCCTTTTTGCACCACCACTCTCTGGTGGCTGTAATTTATTTTAGGGCAAAATCCTTTCATTCTGGACACCCATTGGAGTGACTATAGTCAATGTTAATTTATTGTTTATTGCTCAGGGAGGCAGAGAGGCCTGGTCATTTTGTCTTTATTTTTTAATTTAAAGAAAAAGCAAAATAGAAAAGAAGGTAGAAATAATACAGAATTTCAAAACAAATGTTAACACTAAGGAATCTCTCATTGATAAATTACATATTGTCCTCTTAGAAATAGTTGTTCAGGTTACAAAATCAAAGCATAAAAAGTGGATAGACACTCAAACATTGTCAGTGCAAAACATTCTATTCAATGATCCAATGAAAACAGTAATATGGTCATTATTCTTATACACTTAAACATACATACAGTTACATCCTTTAGAGTACTTTCCTTCCCTTTCATTTTTACAACGTCTATTATACATTTTGGATCTTTTTACTCTTTCAGTTTTTATTGTTTATTACACTAAAGAGACAATATGATATTTATAAATGTGAGAGTTACTGAGTCTCCCATCAAGCCAGCATGGTTAATCCACTGCAGTCCAGCATTCTGGAAGAAGGGGTGGGAGCCAATGATCAACCACAGTACTAGGTCCAGTACATGAGGGAGAGGTCCCCAAGGGCAGTAGGCTGGTGGCAATCTGTGCAGCGGGACTCGTGGGAAGCATGCTGCCATAGGCAAGTCAGGTTGAAGGATGGTCTGAGGGCAACGGGCCACGTGGCAGGGTGCCAGGGAAGCCTTTTTGTGTTTATCTTGAGGCCTATCCTCCAATGGATGTACTGCTGGCCACAGTTGTAACGAAGCTATCATCCTCTAAAGGACTTTCTTGAGGGAGGGCTTAGCCTGTCTGATGCCTATAGCATTTTTACCTATCTTAGCTGTCTGTAATAATTTTATATCCACCTCACAATTTTGCTCTATAAAACTTCCATTTTAAAGTGGAATCCATGGCAACCCACTTTCAAGTCCCCTCCATTCAGGAGCTCTCTCTTGGTAAATATTGCCTACTCTTAACCTCCATTTTCCTTAAAATTTATTTTTTGATTTTGTAAAACATGAACTTGGCATACCTGACATCTGACAGGTTGAGAGTTACATTTATTTCCCATATATCACTAGGGTATTTTATTTTACTTTATGTTTTGGTACTGGGAATCAAATTCATGACCTCTGCTCACCAGGGAAGCACTGTGCCAGTGAGCTGTTCCTGGCCCTGTTCCCCTATATCACTAGGATAACTGCACATTTGAAAAAATAAAGCAAATCATTTTGAGGTGAGATAGAAAAAGTGAAAATTAGCCAGAAAGAGGACAAGAAAAAATCATATACTTTTCTAAAAAATGAAACTTGTACCTACTTTATTTTTTTCTCCCTTCTGGCAGAACATAATAAGCCCAGGCAATTCCCTTTCACCTACAAATGAATTTGGCCATTCGGTTTTTACTTACAAATGAACCTCTTTCACCTGTAATTAGACCAACTTTTTCACTTGTAAATTTGGATTTCCCATATAAAAGAACATAATTTTGTTTTGGGTAGGCTGTCCTCTCCCATCCACTAGACAGAAATACAGATTTTCAAATTCCATAATTTCCACCATCAAAAATGCACAAAGATGCCCAGTTGCCAAATGAGGTGAATCTTACTGTTCTGAGTGCCTTTCAGAACTTCACTCTTGAGTACATCCTAAAATCTCTGCTAATGCACATTTCTTGTGTTTTTTTTTTTTATGCATCCTGAACTTTTTTTTCTGCAATGAGAATCAGCAAACCTGTACTTATTCCACAAAACTGCCTACTATTTCTCAGAGACTCAGCAGACTTAAATTCTCCAGTGAATGTTTATTAGAAAATGTCTGAATGTTGCAGAAATTGTACCAAACCAAAAGGCAGATTCTCTATACCAAGGAGTTGGAAAGAACTGTTTATTACACCAATGTGCTGGTGGCAGTCAATTCCAAATCACCAGCCTCAAGTCAGTTACATACATTTGTAGGAAGGAAGTACAGAAGCTAGCAAGCATGGCAGGTTTTCATTGGATTGGGTTAATCATCACTTGTTTCTAGGTGCAAAGTGTTTGAAATATGTTAGAAAAATAGGATATATTTTTAGTTTGGAAAACACAGACATTGCATCTGGATACTGATAAGATTATATAGTGTGTCCAAAAGATGGGAAGTATAAAATAAAAGAGGCCTTTATTCTGAGATTGCGGAAAGAGAAAACAAACCCCCTCTCCCCACCACCACTGGAGTCTGGCTTTCTCTCTGGCAGACACCCGGTGTGGAGGTATATAAGTAGCCTAAGTTTAAGATGGTGCCCTAGGGCCATTAGAGATGCACAGCTAGCCCATTGATACTCTTTTGGTGCCAGGGGCAAATTCCTAGGGGTGGGGGAGATAGAGTCCTAGGTAAATACCTAGGGGTGGGAGAGACAGGAGCTCCTTGGTTCCGCTTGAGGCTTTTCCAGCTACGGTGTTTGGCCTGGGTCAAAACTCTTTCATATCCCGTCTTATGATTATTATTATGAAAACGGGAGAAGATTTCTCTCTTTACTGGTTCCTGCTGGCAGGGGGCACTGTACTAGGGTCTAGGGGAGTTGACGGGATGATGGTTGATGCCCAGGTAAAAGATGGTGCCAGGTGTTTTAGCCAGGACAACTTCACTGGAGAATGCATGTATGTTAGACTGGAAAAACAAAAAGACAAGATGTTATGAGGTGGCATGGCACTGTCATATTTAAGGACCCAGGTGAGGTAGAAGGAAAGGTGCCTTTGATTTAGACATGTCATTATATCAAGATGATGTTGAGGTAGGATCATTGTCATGGTAAGGTAGAATTCTGAAAAATAAGTGTGAGGTTAGGAGGAGTGAAGTTATGAGAGGTGATTATTCCCCCATCTGAAAGGGTAAAAATTAAGAGGGTAGGTGGGTAAAATTTATCTCTGGTCCATAAATTGAACTGGAAAAAATAGGGGGAGCAAGGAAGGCAGTGGCTGTACCAGTATAGGGAAGGTAAGGGCTTAGGCTTTCAGGGATGTCACGTTTAACCAAACAGCTGAGGGTAAAAGAGCTAAGACAGTCATCACATAGAACATTATGAAGATGATCTTACGCATGATGTGGGAGTCTCTAGGAAAGACTGTCAAGAGTCCTGCTGTAAAAATGATCATTAGTAGAACGTAGGAAATTAGGAACCAAAGTGAATAACAAAACATGACTTAGCCTGTTACCTGTGGCTGAGAGGCCTTAGTGAAATGGAGATGGGTGGGTGACAGAAGATGAGATGACCACTCAGAATGATCAGATTTAGGGCTGGGAGGGCACCACTTAGCCTGAGCTAAGGAAACCAGGATGGGAGTCCAGCAACTTTGACCGCTGTAGGGGTCGTCAAGTAGACCAAATAGGGGCACTCCACCTTGGTTGTAGTCCTGTGGATTTAGAACATTTGAGATAAATTAGATCTCCTGGGGATATGGGAGGATCTGGTTTGGCCTCTCCAGAGGGTTGTGGAAGGAAGGGATCAGCATGTTGTCACAACAAGTGTCGGAGGAAGGAGAAGACTCGGACATAGTCAGCAAGGCGAGGGAGATTTTGGGAAATAGGAAGATTGTGGAGTAAGAATGGCCTGCTGTACGTAAGTTCAAAAGGACTTAAGAAGGTAGGAGCCCAGGGAAGTGCCCTGAGCTTGGCTAAGACTAAGGGCAAAAGTTAAGGCCAAGGTTCATGTAGTTCTAAAGTGAGTTTTGTAAGATGTGTCTTTATGAGGCCATTTGCCTTTTCTACTTTTCCTGAGGATTGTAGGTGGTATGGGATGTGTAGGTGCCAGGTGATGTGTAAGCTTGAGGATACCTGTTGAGTGATCTGAGAAATAAAGGCGGGACCATTATCTGACTGAATACGCTGAGTTAGACCAAACCTTAGAATGATTTCTTGTAATGTGACTTTGGTAACTACATCAGCAGTTTCCCTGGTTGTGGGAAAGGCTTCTGTCCATCCTGAAAAGGTACAAACAAAGGTGAGAAGACATTTGAGAGTTTTGTGGTGGAGCATGTGTGTAAAATCTATCTGCCAGTCCTGACCAGGGGTGTGTCCTTGAAACTGATGGGTAGGAAAGGAAGGGGGTGCCATACGTCCCTGAGGAGAGGTCCTAGCACAGAGATAACAGGTGTGAGTAACCTTAAGAATGATAGCTTTTAGAGAAGGGTGTGTGACTATTGGGGCTAAGAGTTTGTATAAGGCCTGTGATCCTATATGAAAACAGTTGTGTAAGTCAGTGATGATGTCTAAGGCCTGTTGATGTGGGAGAACAAGTTTAGATCCCTGAAAAATCCATCCCTGAGTGTTTTATGTGTAACTTGGTTTATGAAGTAGCTGTAACTGCTCTGGTGAATAATTAGGCTGAGGTAGACTGTTTGGGACTAACGGAAGAAGATGAGAAGGGCAGGGCCCTTGTGCGGCTAACTTGGCTTGCGAATCTGCAAAGGCATTGCCTTGAGCAATAGGATCTGTAGAGTTTTGGTGTCCTCTACAATGAATAACTGCTGCCTGCTTTGGAAGTTTGGCTGCCTCTAGAAGCTTAAGGATAAGGGGAGCATTAATGATGTGGGTTCCCTGAGTGGTAACAAAACCCCATTCTTGCCAGATAGAGGCATGAGAGTGTAAAATGCTAAATGTATACTTTGAGTCAGTGTATATATTTATAATCTTGTCTTTTGCTAGTGTAAGAGCCCTTGTAAGGGCAATAAGTTCTGCCTTCTGCGATGAGGTGCCAGGTGGCATTGGATTTGCCTCTATAACTTGTGACTGGTTAACTATTGCATAACCTGCCTTCTTTTGGTTGTCTGTGTTTGTTGAACTGCCATCTATGAACTATGTGTCCAAGGCTAAAGAGAGAGGTGTGCTACTGATGTGAGGGAAAGGGGTGGGAGTCATCTGTAAGAACTCAATACAGCCATGGTGAGGATGGCCCTCTGAGGTGGGAAGTAAGGTTGCCACATTAAGAGGACCACTAGTTGCAATAGAGATGCAAGGGTCTTGAGAGAGAGCTAAGTGTACCTGTTGAAGGTGAGAAGGGGTCATTAGGGCAGGGAGCATCTTATATGAGATAAGGTCACGTAGGTGATGAGGTGAGTGTACTGTAACGGATTGCCCTAATATAAACTTTTTAGCTTCCTGTGTCAGGAGAGCTGCAGCTGCAAGAGCTCAGAGACAAGGAGCCCATCCTTTTACTGTGTGATCTGTTTTGACAAATAAGCTACTGCTTGAAAAGAAGGTCCCTTTTTGTGTCCTAGTACACCTATAGCATTGTGGCCCTGAGAAGTAGTGTATAGGATGAAAGGTTGGGTGGGATCAGGAAGGGTAAGAGCTGGAGCTTTTACAAGAGCCTCTTTTAATTTATGAAAGGAGGCATGTATGGGCATAGTAGGGTCCAGGGGTTCTGATAAGGGACCCTTAGCGGCCATGTAGAGGGGTTGAGCTAGGGCTGCAAAGTTAGGAATCCAGAGATGAAAGAAATTAGATAAACCTAGGAAAGATGTAACTTGTTGTTTAGTTGTGGGCACCTGGAGATCTCAAAGAATGGCCTTATGATCTGTGGTGATGGAACGAGTGGTGGGGGTGAGAGCAAGACCTAGCTATTTGACTTTTGTGGAGGCTATCTGGGCTTTAGCAGGAGAGACCCTGTATCCATGACAAGCAAGGAAATAAGAAGGCTGGCTGAATGGTGTATGGCTAACATTTGGGATGGAGAACATAATAGAAGGTCATCTATGTATTGAAGAAGGACACTAGGTTTGAGATCAAGTTTTGTGAAGTCAGTAGCAAGAGCTTGACTAAAGAAGTGGGGACTATCTCTGAACCCTTGGGGGAACACTGTTCAAGTAAGTTGTTGAGACCTGAGAGTATCTGGGTCAGTCCATGTAAATGCAAAGAAGTCCTGAAAATCAGAGTGTAGGGGGATAGTAAAGAAGGCATCTTTAAGATCTATTACTGAAAAGTGAGTGGTGAAGGGAGGGATATGAGAGAGCATGGTATAGGCATTTGGCACCACTGGGTGAGTTGGAGTAACAGCACTGTTGATTACCCTAAGGTCTGTACCAGGCGATAGGACCCATCAGGCTTGAGTACTGGGAGAACGGGAGTATTGCAGGGTGAATGGGTAGGTTTAAGAAAACCATTGTCTAAAAGGCACTTAATTATGGGTTTAAGTCCCCTTAAATGTTGGGGAGCTATGGGTATTGGGGGATGCAGGGAAAAATTGAAGGATCCTTGAGACGGATTAAAACAGGCATGGCATGTGTAGCAAGAGTGGGATTGGATGTGTCCCAAACTGTGGGGTCGACCAGAGGAGGGGGAGGGAATGACTTTGGGATGCATTGTGAGGCTGTTTGGAGGATTAGGGCTGTGGGGAGGGAGAAAGTAAAGGAGAAGTTAAGCTTTTGAAGGTCTCTGCCTAAAAGGGGTGTGGGACATGTTGGGATTACTAGGAAGCTATGGGTAGAGAAAAGAGTTTGGAATCGACATGGGACAGGCCCAGTTTGTAAAGGCTGGGTAGGCTGGCCATCAACAGAAATTAAAGACTTACTAGAAGGTCCTGAAAATTCAGGAAGTACACTATAAGTCGCCCCCGTGTCCAAAAGTACAGATAGTGTCTTACCTGAGACCTCCAGTGAGACTTGGGGTTCCAATAAGGTTACCGGAGTGGGAGCTGTGAGCCCTGAGCCCCATCAATCTTCAGCAGCAAATCCGAGCAGATCAGTCAGCAATAAATCTGGCATTGATGGAGTCTCCTGTGAGGGCAAGGAATTAGAGGCTGGCTTACCCACTCACTGGCAGCTAGGACAGTCAGTCTTCCAATGGCCTTAACATTGCAGTAGGGACACAACCCTAAAGGAATGCCAGGGTTGGGGCAGTTTTTTTGCCCTGTGTCCTTGTTTGCTGCATTTAAAGCACAGTCTGGGTGGGGCTCGGGCAGCCACACATTATTTCAGATTTTTTGTCTTGGGAGCCCCAAGTGCCACTGGTAAGAGATCAGACTGATATTTAGCAAACTTTATTTTTTGAGCTTGTTTTTTCCTCTTTTTGAATTTTATCTCTGTTGTGGAAGACACAGAAAGCTAATTTAAGAAGATCTCCCTGTGGAGTTTGAGGGCCATGTTCAACCTTTTGTAATTTTGCACGAATATCAGGAGCAGACTGGGAAATAAAATAAGAGTTAACAACAATTATCCCTTCATGAGAGCCTGAGTTTACATTAGTAAACTTAATTAAGGTTTCCTGAAGCTGATTTAGGAACACAGCTGGGTTTTCACTAGCCTCCTGGACCTGTTCTAAAAGTTTGTTATAGTTAGTATGTTTGTGAGCAATCTTATTAAGGCCCACAATTAGACATTCAATCATTTTATGTAATTTTGTTGAACCTTCTCCATTTTGATAGTTCTAGTTAGGATCCTGTTCTGGCACAGCTGTAGGCTCAGGGTCATTATCAGTGGTGTTTGCCTTATGTCTGCGATCAGCTTCTTCTCAAGCATCCTGCCACAGCTGCATTCACTCTTGTTAGCTGAGAGTGGTATTTAGAGTCACATAAACATCCTTAAAATGTAAATCATAACAATTAGTTATAAATTCAAATTCCCTGATTTAATTCTGTGAGTCAACAGAAAAGCTACATAATTTATGGGTAATCTGAGATAAGTCAGAAAGAAAGAAAGGCACATGTATATTAATAAGTCCCTTGGGGCCAGCTTGCTCCTCAAGTGGTAGCAGAGATTGAGGAGAAGATTGTGGAGTAGATGGCCATTGGGCAGCCAACCATCCAGTAGGAGCGTGTGAGCAATTATCTGAAGATCGGCTACAAAGTGGCTGCCAGTTAACATGGGACGAGGAAACACAGGCTGTTGGCATCCCACTGTGTGCCTTGCAGCTATGTAGTTGCTGTTTGCAGCACAGCAAATTGTCATGTGGTCCGCAACAGGGTGGCTGTTGCTGATCACAAGAGGAGCCACAAGGGTGCGGCCATTGACCATGAGATCCACCCCAAGATGGTGGTGCCCTTTCATGTGGTGGAGGGCCACAACATGGTGACCATCCCCCGCATGAGCTGCAGCAGTCACGCAGCCTGCTGGAAGGATATAGCGACTGAGACCTAGTATGGTGGGCAGGAGGTGAGAATGCTGGAGGGGACAAAGAATTCTCAGGAGAGTGAGAGGTTGGAGACTGTGAAGAAGTGCTAACAGATGGATTAGAGCCACTGGGAGAGTTAGGGGTCCTGGGAGAGGGAGGGGAAGATGATCGCACAGCAGGAGATAACTGCAAGGAACAATTTTGGGGATAGGGAGGAGGGGATGGATAAAAGACTGTGGGTACTTCCTCCAGTGGGTCATGAGGGCAGGAGGGGAGAGTTTGTGGTGCAGCAGAGTTAGCTAAAAGTATCTGAGCAGGTGTACAGGATTTAATGAGAGATGGGTGTGTTCTCAGAATGAGGAAAGCCTGTATGTATGGGATTTCTGTTAACTTGTTGCTAGTTTGACAAAAATCATATAAATTTTTGAGAGTACAGGGGTCAAATGTCCCCTCTTTGGGCCATGGGATGCCATTAAGTGAGTAGGTCAGCCAAGCCTCCTAGCAGTAAAAGATTAATTGTTCAGTTTTTATGGTGCTTTTAATTTTAAGAATACATGGATTGGAAATCAAGCATTGCAGAGGTGTCTTTTGGGAAGTAGATAAAGTGTTTCCCATGGCTAAATCTCAGGTGAGAAATGGGCCATGGTCCAGAGGTTGAGCTGTCACCCATCCTTAGGAACCAACAGTGGTTAGGGTTCCAAAGCTCGTATTTCTGTCATCACTGAGAGATCCACAAGTGGATTTCACGTGGGTTTAGTAACAGTTCTGCCCACCGAGAGCTTAAAGCTCTGAAGGATGTGCGAGTCCCTCAGTGTGAACCTAGGTTGGTCCAGAGAAACTCTGCCTTGTGCTGTCTAAGGACGTAAGAGTGTCACATGAACCCATGGAAAGGGGGAGAAAACCCGCCTGGGGCTAAGTCCAGTGCCGAAGAATTCTCCGGAGTTTGCTCACCTGTGATAAATCAGGCCAGTGTTGTGTGCAAGTGGTTGGCAACAAATTAAGCAGGTCCTGTGAGTTGAAAAGTGAAGAATTAATCCAGGATGTAATCTGGTTCATGAATCAGCTTGAGCCTCAAACTGGGTGGGCCCCAGGAATCAATTGCCAGCCAATTGAGTCACAGCACCAAATGATAAGATTATATAGTGCATCCAAAAGTCCAAAAGATGAGAAGTATAAAACAAAAGATTCCTTTATTCTGAGAATGTGGAGAGAGAAAACACCCCCCCACACCATTGGAGTCTGGCTTTCTCTCTGGCAGACACGTGGTGTGGGGGTATAGAAGTAGCCTAAGTTTAAGGTGGTGCCCTAGGGCCATTAGAGATGCACAGGTAGCCCACTGATACTCTTTTGGCACCAGTGGAAAATTCCTAGGGGTGGGGGAGATAGAGTCACAGGTAAATTCCTAGGGGTGAGGGAGACAGGAGCTCCTTGGTTCCATTTGAGGCTTTTCCAGCTACGGTGTCCGGCCTGGGCCAAAACTCTTTCAGATACAGTCAGGCTGATCTGGATCAGGTTATCTATGAAAAGCAGCTGGACATGGTAAGTCAAGTGTGCAGCAGTCCAGCTATGTGGCAGGCAGGATGAGCATATCTTGTCTCTATAGGATATGAGGTTGCTAGTTATTTTTAAAATAAAAAAATTTCTGTAACATAAAAATCAAATTTTAATTGCTCCCTCTACTGCCGTAAGGCATAGGGAGTGTCTGTTACCAACCCACCTTCTGTTGAGTAGAAAAACAAATAGAAGTTGTCAGTCTTTATAAACTATTCTTGCTCAAGAAAATAGTCTTAATGATATAGGGGAACAGAATTTGCAACCTATTGTATGTCCAGTATGAGTTTGTGTTCTCTAAATTTGAAGAATGAATTTTAGGAACAATGGAGTTAAGAGCAGAATATATTTATTGAGAGAGAGAAAGCTTCTGTCTGAGAGACAGAACAGATTCCAAGTGGATTGCAAAGGACTGTTTTCTAGGGAATTTTATAGAGCAAAACCATGAGGTTAGATGGGTTCAACATGGGGAAAAATGGAAACTCACAAGGCAGGTGGGCATGAGGTGGACAGAACTATGGTCAACCAGTAAGATTAATTGCTCATGTAAAACTGACTAAATTGAAGACAAATGGGGAAGTGAATCATATAGCAAGTGGTAATGCTTAAAGAGCAGTGGCTCTTCCATAATGGGTTGGGATGGTGACTTCTGGCATCCTTAGGGTGATAGAGATCTATTTAGAATATCTATTCTTAGGATGTGGGTGTATTTGTTTGATCTTTTGTCTTGAGGCCTGGCTCACAGTGGGAGGTGTCTGGCTCCCTCAGAGTTCCAAAGTATCTTGCCTTCTTCACTGGTTCCTTTAAGGGTCTATCCCTGTCTGACTGCCTATAATGTTTCTATATAACTCAGTTGCCTGTAACACGGAGATCATGGGTAACAAATCAGTCCTGAAACAGATAGTCATGGTATCTATTGCCCTCACCTACAACTCATTGAAAGCTGGGCTTGTGCCATCCCCACCCCAGGAACTTAAAAGACTTAAAACCATTACTCTATTAACCAGTGTTTGGCAGTGGTAAAATACTATCTCTGTGTGGTGGGATACAAGAGATAAAAGATAGGTAGAAAGAAGACAAGGAAATCAAAACTAAAAATTGTGCTTTTAAGATTGCTAGTTCCAGAACTCAGCTGAAGTATGTCAAGATGACCCATCACTAAAAGGCCATAAACTCTATTAAAAAGTAGAAGCCTGACCCTAAGATCAAGAAAGTATAAATCAATAGTCCTGTGCCTGCATTTACACTCCTTCCCTATCAGATCTATTACTAAATTGCTAATTAAGAAAGTAAGAAGCAGGGTGAGAGAATTCTGAAAATGCTTAAATTTCTTATTTAAAAACAAAACAAAACAAAAACAAAAACAATTGCCCATGATTGTGGATGGGCCAGTTCTCTGCTAAGAAAGAGAAAATGGGCTACTTTTCCCTAGGATTTTCACTTGCTCTAAGGTGGCTGTGGCTGGTCAATACACAGTATGTTCTGGGTTACTTGCTTCTCCTTGTGCAGTTAGTCTCTAGGTTCTTCTTGTTTGGAACAAAAACAATTGAACAAAATGAGCAAAAAGCAGTCATCAAGTTTACTGAAGAAAATAAAAGTGAATAGTGAGGGAGAACCTGGCTCTACAGAGTGAGCTTGTGCCAAGCAAAAAGAGAAAAAGCAATAAAAGGACATGCTGGTAAAAGCTGAGTGAGCTACCATGAAGGAAGTCATGATGGCAAGTTCTTCTTGGTGTTTACTTTTAGACTGTCCAAATATGGAGGAAACCTTGTTTGCAAGAACTTCTACTATGGGTCCCCAGAGGTAGTGCTGGATGCCACACCTCAGGCTGGGGTCAGGTCCAGCCCATCCTATTGAATGGCTGCTAGAGTTCTCATAAGAGGTCCAAGGGCCGGGCTTCGGGAATTGTTCTGGTATATATACTGGGATCTCAGTATGTGCATGTGCTCTGGATGATAATGACCCTCTCTATTTGTGGACATTTTAGCATATCACTCTTCTCTATAGAACCTCTCTCATGTACCAGGGTCCCAAAGATGTTTTGTGCAGAAAAAGAATGACAGCTCACCTCCACCATCTTTCGTAGTGTTGGCCCTTGAATAAACCTGATTTATTTCCCATCTCTCAATCTATCTGTCTGTCTGTCTTTCTGTCCCTCTCTCTCTCTCTGAGACAAGGTCTTGTTATGTATTTCATGCTGGCCTTAAACTCACCATGTAGCCCAGGCTGACCCCAAACTCACAGCAATGTTCCTGCTTTAGCCTCCTGAGTCCTGGGATTACAGGTGTGCACCATGATGCCTGACTAAGGGCTCACTAAATATATATTCTTTATTTTCCTTTGTTTCATTGAATACTATAAAATATTAATATTTTTCATGTTGTTATGGCCTAGCTCTAACCAATGTGCCTCTGTCCTGTTCTGTATATGCTATTTTCGATAGGATTAAATTTCCATTTCCAGGAAAGACTTAAGTTTCAGCTTCTTGTAAATCCCCCCAACCTCCCTTCTGCATGGTTCTGCAAGGTGTGCTGTTCCGGGAAAATGTTTAACTGCAGAGAGCAATGGAATGTTGTCCCAGATGTTATCTGAAATAGGTCAACAGCTTTGCGATTTTTTAGCTTTAAAAACCCTGCCCTTAGTCTGTTGCCCACGCAGTCTTCCATATTGGCTACTGGAGGCTGCATCGCCAGGCCTGGAAATAAAGCCTTTGCTCCAAGTTTCTTAATTTCTTGCTTCTTTGGATTTATTCCAGGGTCTGAGCTATCACAATATTACTAAAAAATCCCATCAAAACATTTTTGAGTGCTGCTTTATAGTTAATCATGTGGATATGCCATTTAAAAAAATGAAAGATTGCAGATTTTAATGATGGTATATCTTTATTATGTATGATTTGACTCTTATGAATTTAGTTTTCATTTCGTTAATTTGTTTATTTGCCATGCTAGAGATTGAACCCCAGGTCTTGAGCACTAGGTAAGCACTAAACCACTGAATTTATTTCATTAAATAAAAATATAGAAATGTATCAAGATATAAAATGTAAAGCAAATATCTTTGTACCGATAACTCAAAATTAACAAAAGTTAACGTTTTTCATTTATGTTTCAAAAATATCATAACTATAAAAAGAATATTCCAATATAGTTGAATTCTATTTTATTCTCTTATTCTGTTGTTCCATTTGAAATCTGACATGGAGTTGATCTGTCTTTTTATCCTTTTTTAGATATATATTTTAAAAATTATATAAATGGTATCATACTATGCATATAGTTCTGCAATTTGAATAGTTCCCCAGCACTACTTTTGATATGTAGATTCTCTCATTTGAAGTGTCACCTACATATTATTCCAGATTAGGCATCAAAATTTGTGTATTTCAATGGATAATGAGGTTTTTGAAAAAATGTTTTTCTTGTTATACATAATTCAGTGTATTGATTCTAGTTCACCTTGTACATAAATGTCAGAGATAGTAAATAAAATAAAAGGAGAATGAACTTGCTGAGTAATAGAGTATGGTGACTTCAAATGTGAAAAAGGTACATTTAAGCATAGTAAAACTTAAGAGCATTTGAATAGTGATCTAATTTGTGATTTCAGCATGTTCAGACTGCAGACGGCCAGGGTAGTTCTCTGAAGGGAATTTAAGGAGAAAAATTTTATAAGGTATTCATGTAAATGTTATAGTTTTTTTTTAATATTCTGAATACCAATTCTTTGTGGGCTGACTTTTAACATGACTATGATCTTGATTTTATTTTATTTTTTAAAATTTTTGTTTTTTATTTTAAAGAGAATAGAACAAAACAAAGCAGAATAAAGCTAATCAGAACAGAACAATGAAAGTGATATAAGACTCCAAAACATGGTAATAGGAAATCAACAATGGCTACCATAATGTCTTTTGTTTTCTTCAAAATAGCTGTCCACACCATCAGACATACTAAAATCAAACAAAACAAAACAGAATAAAACCAATCTAAACAAAAGAATAGAAGCGTTATAGGACTTCAAAACAGGATAATAGGAAACCAACAATGGTTACCATAATATATCCCATTATCTTCAAAATAGCTGCCCATACCATCAGACTCAGTAAAATTAAAAACAAAACCAAGTAAAACCAAACCTAACAAATTTATGAAATCAATACTGGAATTCAAAACAAGATAACAGGAAATTTTAAAAAAGGTTATCTTCCCTTTTTAGATGTTTCCTACTCTCCCACTTTCATAATATCCATAGTACATTTTGGATCCCATTAAACTCCCTGTTTTTTATGCCAGGGGATAACACAAGGTTCACTCATATGAGTCCAAACAATTTCACCCTTAAATATAATCTTAAATTGCATGCATTTGCCCACAAGAACCTCAAGATTATACTTCTTTATAGCTGAGTTGCTTTCCATTTTATGAATATATATCTTTCTTATCTATTCTGTGGTTGATGGGCAAATCACTCCTGGTTTTTTTCAGTTGCATGAAACAGTAGTTTTCTCTCATTTTACTTTCAGTCTATGAATTTTCTTTTGCATTAAATATGTTTCCTGGGTACAGCAGATTGATGGATCTTGTTTTTTGATTTACTCTCTCTGAATGTCTTTTTGTTAGTGAACTGAGGCCACCTACATTAATGGTTACAACCAGCTTCCATTGGTTCATCTCTGCCATGTTATTCTCTTGCTGTTGGCTCCCAACTTTCCCTTTTCATTCAATTACGTGCCCTGTTTGGTGATCCCCCTCTACGGCTATTTCTGGCACTCTGGTCATCTTTACCACTCTCTAGAATATCCTTCAGCAATCTCTGTAGAATTGGTTTGGTGGTCATGAATTCCTTCAGCTGTTCTTTGTCATGGAAGTATCTTGTCTCTCTATCAGTTTTGAAAGACAGTTTTGCAGGTTACATTAGTCTAAATTGGAAGTTGTTTTCTTTCAGTACTTGAAACACTTTGCTCCAAGCTCTCCTTGATTCAATGATTTATATTGAGAAGTCTGTTGTGATTCTAATGGGTTTTCCTTTATAGTGATATGTTTCTTTTCCCTAGCAGTCTTTAATATTCTGTTCTTGTGCTGATTTTCTGGGACCTTGATTAATATATATCGGTGTATAGATTTATTTTGGTTATGGCTAGTTGGATTTCTATATATCTTGCTTATCTGCATGCTAGGTCCTTTTCCCAGGTTTGGGAACTTTAGTGCCATTACTTCTGTGAATAATCTTTTTTATGTCAACTGGATTACTTCCTACTTTTTTGCTGACATCTGTCTCTCTTAAATTATTTTTCTTTGCATCATCTTGCAGCCATTAAATTATTTCTTGGGTATTGGGTAATTATTTTTAAGGTATTTTTTCTTTCATGATTATTAACTACAATCCTGACTTCAAGGACTGAAAGTCTATCTTCAATCTCCTTCAAGTGGTTTGTCAGCTTCTGATGAATGTCTCTTTGAATCTGTTTCATGTATTATAATTCCTTCTTATATTGTTCACTCAAGATTTCCATCATTTCCCTATGCTCTTATTTTTAAAATCTGTCTTCCTTAGATATGCCCAGCAATTCTTTCATTATGTTTCTGACTTCTTCCTTTACCTGAAATATTATTTCTGATCTGATTACTTTTACAGCCTTATAATATTGTTTCTTTACTTCAGTTGCTATCCTTTCAATGGTTTTTGGATGTGTGACTTTCATTTTCTTCAATATCTGTGTTTCCCAGACTTGCTCTGTGTGGGCTGGAGGTCTGAGATTGCCTTTTGCTCCTTTGTCTTGACATTTCCTTGATTCTTATCAGCTAGCTGGGTGTGGGGTCTCACATACTTCCCATGTTAGCTGCCCCTCTGCAGTGGAGGAGGATGGGCCAGGCACCTGTTTTTCTCCAAACTCATGTTCCTGGGGAGGCAGTAGGGAATGGAATGGGCTTCTTCTGAGCAATGCAACTACTCTGAGACTTCCCCAATGGCCATGAGTTTGTTGCAGGGGGCTGCTTCTTCTCTTAGTGTGCATGGGCACATTGGGAATCCTCCACTGATGGCAGACACACAGGGACATGTTTGTCTGATTCTTCAGCCCATGCTGGCTGCCTAGAGTAAGCAAGCATCTCCAATGGTGACCTGTGGGCACATAGGAACTAGCCAGCTGTTTCCCTCTGCCTATGCTGGTTACCTGAGGGAAGCTGCAGATATTGGTAGTTCACAGGGGCAGGTCTGGCTGTGTCTTCCTGCCCATGCTGGCGGCCCATAAGTAGCAAGCTTTTGGATGGTGGCAGATGCACAGGGGTGGGTCCAGCTGTTTCTCCCTGCTCACACTGGCTTCCCACAGAAGGCAAGGCTTCAGATGGCAAGAGGCACAAAGGTAGGGCCTGGCTATTTCCTTCTGCCCATGCTAGTTACCTGAGGGAAACTAGCATCTAGATGGTGGTGGGTGTGTAGGGGTAGGTCTGGCTGTGTCTCCTTACCCAGCAGTCTGGCTGCTGCCCAGAGTAGGCAGGCCTTTGAATGGTAGCAGGCCCAGCTCTTTTTCCCTGCCCACCCTGGCTACCCACAGGAGGCAAGCCTTTGGATGGCAGTGAGCACACATGGGTGGGTCTGCCTGTTTGTCACTGTCATGCTGGTTACCTAAGAGGAGAGAGGTTAGATGGCAGTGGGTGTGCAGAGGCGGCTCTGGCTGTTTCCTCTGCCTACCTTTTTTTTTGTCTTCTTGAGACAAGGTCTTGCTATGCAATTCAGGCTGGCATTGAGCTCACTTTGTAGCCCAGGCTGGTTCTGAGCTTGCAATGATCTTCTTGCTTCAGCCTCCCAAGTACTGGGATTACAAGGCTTGCACCACCAAGATCAGTAACCTTTATTTTATATGAAAGTTTTAACTTTGTTTAATTTTTTGAAGCAAAGTCTCACTATGTAGCTTAGGTTGGCCTTGAATTTGTAGAGATTTTTTTGAAAGTTTTCATCTCACTTTTTATCTTTCAAGTTCTGGCTTTAAAATTCTTCATTGTTAAATTCATTACTCTACAGCTATTAAAATTTTATTCTGAAACTTCAAATAATTATTTTTATAATGAAGTCCATAATCATTCTGAAGTTTTTCCTTCTTGTATGAAATAGAAATTTACTTTTCTAACTTTCCCAATATTGTAATACAGTTCACTTGACACTCTTTACTGATACATTTATTATTTTCTAGTGATTGACAAGGACTTTTATCTAAAATGTAAAAACTATCTATATGGTTGGATGTTTTTCTGGGTCTTTTAAATATTTATTGATTCTTAACAGAGACCTGGCCAAGAGCCCCATCTATCTGTGTTTAGGGTAGGGTGAAAGGATAAAATAAGCAACAGACACAAATTTAGTAGTACATGATAAGTGACTGGGAGGTCTATGTCTCTAAAACAGTCACTGTTTACTGGGTGTGTACAGAGATAGACATGGCTAGCAAAAGATTCAAAATTGGCAGAAGACTCAGAGGCCTATGACTCACTGGGCAAAAATAACGTTGGGATGACTCAAGAGGGCAGAAATGATCTTACGCTAACAAGGATCTTGCCTTGGAGTGTGTTTTAGACTTAGTCATTTTAGTTTTCATCTTAGTGGGTGGAACGGGATGGCCCAAATGGGTGGTACCAATAATTTCAAACCTCCATTTTACCCCACAGTGAAGTATGCAAAATTAGCCACTGTGAATTTGTGGTCCCCAACAGAATCCTATATTGTTTTGTCTGCATTTATATGGCCCTATAATAAACTTTGGTATCCCCTCTATTTTTCAGTAGTAGACTTATTTTATTAATGAATTTTCCAATCTATTCATGGGTTTGATTGGGAAAGAATTCTCCGAAGAATGAGATCATGAGATTCTTTAGCCTAAGGGAAACTGGGGTCTGACCTGTCACCCTTGGTCATGCTAACCCAATAGCGGGCTCCTTGACACCTTCAACTATGAAGTGATCCCAGGACAAACCATTTCCTGCTGTTGCAATTCTTCTGTGGAATTTATAGCTTAAGTGATTGGTGGCCAATCGACATATGATGTTCTCGTTGGCCAGTGCAGTTGTTCTAACTGGTTCACTGCTACTCTTTTGCCTTTTTCTTTTTTTCAAATCTATAAACCAAGTGTGGTGGTACATGCCTATGAACCTAATACTCAGGAAGCTGAGGCAGAAGGAGGACTGTTGCAAGTGCAAAACCAGTTCTGGCACATAGTTCAAGGTTAGCCTAAACTGCAGTGATTGCCTATAATATTTTTAACCAGCCCAGCTCCTGTAACACCCTTTCTATCTGGAACAAAGAATTGAATGAAACAAGCAAACACAACAGAAAAGCTTCACATTTATTAGAAGTACAAAAATGAAAAGAAGGGTATGTGAGGGATGTTCTGCAGACAAGTTAGGTTGAGTAAAAGGGAAAAAGATGAAAATAAAAATATACTTAAAACAGTGGTGATGAATCTATAGCATGCATATTGCATGCATGTTATCACTGAAAGATCTAAAATGTTTGCCATAACTGCCTTCAAGTATAGGGCAGGCTATCATGCGGAGAGGCTCGGTAGTGAACTCTTATGGTGAATTTCTCCTTTTTGTATTTCCCAGGCTTACATAGCAACCAGAATATTCCATCAAAAGCCTTGCTATAATTCTCCCAAGAAGTCCACATGCAAGCTTCTTTGGGCTCTTCTGCAAATGTGTTCTGGTATCTTGCTACACCTCCCTTCCCAGATAGTTTATGCCATGCCCTATCTTTCAGTCTTTGGAGAGGAGGAGGACTAGGTAAAAGCCTGAGAGGGGGACCATTTTGGATTTAGCAGCTCTGTTCCAGGAGAGATCTGTACTTGGACCCTACTCTGCCTCTGAATGTAAAGCCATCTGCTGGTTTAAGACCTAACAAAGAGGCTCTTACAAGTGCTCATGCCTAGTTTTTGAGCTTTCAAGACTTAAAAACTGTGAACCAAACCTCTATTCTCCATAAACTACCAAATTTCAGGTATTTTGCTACAGTAACAAGAAGCAGACTATGAAGCTTCTTCCTTTTGTTATATTTTCTAGTGGGTTATCTCTAAATTCATTTTTTTGGGTCTTTTTTGAGACAGGGTTTTACTATGCCCTTCAGGCTGGCCTTGAACTCACTTTGTATCCCAGGCTGGTCTAGAACTTACAATGATCCTGTTGTCTCAGCCTCCCTTGAACTCAACATTTTTAAGGACACTGCTTTTGGGCATATTGTTTAGCTCAGCTTTGTTATCTATTTAATTAATTTTCTTGCTTTGTTATCTGTTTCACTGAAGCCTTTGCTCCTTCTCCATTATTTTGGTTTGTTTGCTTATTTGTTATTTTTAAAAATTTTTCTTGAAGTTTCTATTTATTTTCACTCTTTATGTCTTCAACAGTGTATCATTTTTTGGTTTTGTTTTAATTTTTGATTTTTAAAGATCAGGTCTCACTATGCAGTTTGGGCTGTTCTTGAACTCATGTTCCTGTTGCAGAGTTAGATGCTTTGGTCTCTCCAATCTCCCCTTTTTTTCTCTCCCAGTATGGGTTACAGAAACTAGAACTCCTATGATGGCTGTGCTGTTCTCTGGTAAAGCAGTTGCCTAGCAAGGTGTTGAAGTAGAGTCCAAGAACTGCAAAGGCAAACAGATAAAGAACCAGACAATCAGAATTCCACTGCCCTAAAGCAGCCCATTAACCCTAGAAAGATATTTAGATCTTGGGTCTGTGACCCACAACCCTCTGAAAGCATAGAGGTTCTGCCCTCTCATGGAAGGAAGTATTGCCACACAGACAGGTCATGAAGAACCTGAACAAACAGGTCTTTCTGGGTTCCACCTCAGTTTATTACCATTAGATCATATCCTCTTTTGTGCAATCATGTTTATCTTACCTAATTACTTCTTTCATCAGTCGGAGCATAAAAATATAGTTTCCCCTCAGCCTTCATTTTTGAATGTATTACACAAAACTTTGTTTTTTTTTTTTAAATTTTATTTAAGGAGAAAGAAAGAAAAAAAACAGAAAAAGGGTACAAGTTATACAGAATTTCAGGAAAAATAAACAGTAGGAAATCACTAGTTAATTACATATTGTCATCTTAGAAATAGTTGTTGAAGTTACAAAATTAAAGCATATAGAGGGGACTTTCAAACAGTGAGACTGCAAACAGTTTTGTTCAATAATCCAACAAAACTCAGTAATATGGTTATCTATCTTATACACTTAAATATATATGCAGTTGTATTTTTAGAGAACTTTCTTTTCCTTTCTTTTGTACAATGACAATTACACATTTTGGGTTTTATTACTCCCACAGCTCTTATTACTTTTTTTTTTTTTTAAGAAAGTAAAACCAAATGTGACATACCAGGACAGAGTACTGTAATTTTCACTGGATAGATCGTTTACTTCCTTGGTTAGATTGACTCCTAAGTATTTCATTTTTTGGATGCTATTTTGAAGGGTATGGTTTCTCTTATTTCTTTCTCAGTGAGTTTGTTGTATGTATATAGGAATTCTATAGATTTATGACTTTGTATCCAGCTACATTACTGAATTTGGTTATTTACCCAGAAATATTTCAATGGAGCTTTGGGGGGGGGTCTTCTATGTAGAGTATCATGTCATCTGCAAATAATGATACTTTAAATTCCTCCTTTACTATCCTTATTCCTTTGATTTCTCTCTCATTTAATTGCTCTATTTAATGTTTCTAGCACTAATTGAATAGGAGTGTTGATAACAGATAACCTTGTCTTGTTCCTGATTTTAGAGTTGAAAGCTTTCAGTTTTGACCATTTAATATGATGCTGGCTGTTGATAGATGACTTTTATCAGATTGAAATAAAGTCCATATATTCCAATTTTCCATTGGGCTTTTATCATGAATGAATGTTGGACTTTATAAAAACATTTTTCTAATGCAGGTGGAGGGCTGGAGCCAGACACACTAACTGTGACCTGTCCCACGTTGTACTGGGCATGCTGTGCTGGGCACACCATGGAGTCTGACATCTCAAGGTCATGCTGAAGCCATGGTCACCAATAATGGGAGTTGGTGAGTCCCAGGCCCTTGGCAGGAGGATGCAGCACGGTGTGGAGTGGAGCCAAGGTGGGGAGCTGCATTAATTTTCAGTGAGTGCTGGAAATTCAGTCTCTCAGTGGGAGAGGCTGGCTGGAAGACATCTTGGAGTGGGGCAGAGCCTGGCACCACAGTGGCGTCAATCAGCTGCCCCTGGCCCAGAGAGGACTGGTGGGATCAGCTTGGGCTGAGTCATGCCACTGGTCAGGACCCAATAGCCAGGGACAAAACTGTCCTAACCCTTTGACATCCACCATAGCACAGCCTAAGTTGCTGAAGGCACTTGCTGGTTGACTGGCTCAGAGGTGAGGGGCCAGCCCATAGTCCCTGTGTGCACCTTAGATAACAGCAAACTGGAGAGGTCAGCAAAACCCCAGCCAGCATGCTTGGGAAAAACTGTAAGCAATATGGAGAGGGTCTGAGACCTCCACCACACACCTGTCTGAAAGAAACCAGAAAAATGAAAGAGAAAAAAAAAAATAAGAAAAAACCTCCAGCTGCTGAGAAATCTCCTGGGAAAATAAGCCCAGGAGAGGTAAATGCAGAAGAGAACCAGTGCAGCAATCATGCTATATTGGCCACAACATCTGTGGACATAAAGAAATACTTTCATGACCTCATAAATGAACTTAAAACTGAAATTCTAATCCAAGTGAGGCAAGATATAAAAAGATTAATAAAAGAAATGCTAAGCTCCTCTCAAGAAGACACAGATGGAAGAATGGAGGAACCCAGAAAAGGAAGAGAAACCTTTGTTGAAGAATATAAACAAAATCTAGAATATATGAAACAGATCCAAAGAGATTACCAGGAAATTAAAAACTCCATTGGAAGTTGGCAAAATGCCTTGACAGAAACTAAAGTTAGCCTTTTGAAACTTGAAGAAATTGATAGTTTGTTTTGGTAAGTCTGTCATTATTTTGATGATTTTTCCTTTGTAGATGATCTGCTTCTTTTCTCTGACTGCTTTTAATATTCTGTTCTTGTGGTGGATTTCTGGGATTTTGATTAGTATATGTCTGGATGTAGATCTGTTTTGGTTGTAGTTGGTTGGAGTTCTGTATGCCTCATTTATCTAATTATCATTTCTTTTTCCTGTGCTTGGGATGTTTTCCTTAATTATTTCTGTGAGTAGCTTTTGTAATTCATTTGTAGTTACTCTTGCTTCTTCGCTCATGTTTTTTATTCTTAAGTGATAGATTCTCTTGTTGTCTTCTAACCTTTAATTGTTACTTCCTGGTTCTTTTTTATTTTTAATAGGTCTTTTCTTTCATGATCACACATCATAAATCTTTCAATTTCAGCATACATAAAGATAAGAACAGCTACTTCAAAGAGAATGAGAGACATTATGGTAGTCATTATTGACTTCCCCAATGTCAGGTTGTGGAAACCTAAAAAGCCTTCATCATCCTGTTATGAGTAGATTAGTTCTATAATGTTCAGTATGTATTCAATGTGTGTGAAGATGGGGACAACTATTTGGAAGAAAACTAGAGACAATAAGATAGACAGTGAAGATCTCCAGTGGACTTGCTTTGAAATCCATGTTTCTTAAAATTGTTTCCTTATGATCTGTTTTGTTCTATTTAATCTTACCCTCTTTAAAATAAAAAAATTTTTTTTCTGCATCTATTTAAATAATCATGTGATTCTTGTCTTTGGCTCTATTGATATGGTATATTACATTTACTGATTTGTGAATGTTAAACTATTCCTACATTTCTGGGATGAATTTAACTTGGCCCTGGTGTATAATCTTTTTGATGGCTTGTTACATTCTGTTTGCCAGTATTTTTATGATGATTGTTCATTAGGAAGATTGGCCTGTAGCTGTCTTTTGGTTGGGTCTTTCTCTGCTTTGGGTATTAGGGTAACACTTGTTTACAGGAATGAGTTAGAGAGGGTTGCTTCTTTTTCAGTTTCACTGAAGAGTTGGAGGACTGTTGGCATTAAGTCTTCCTTGAGTTTCTTTTAGAATTCAGCTGTGAATTCATCAGGACCTTGGCTTTTCTTTGTTGGTAAGATTTTAATTACATTTTCAATTTCATTGATTGAAATTGGGTTATTCAGCAGTTTTACATCTTCTTGATCTAGCTTTTGTAATTCATATGTTTCTAGGAAACTGTCCATTTCTTCTGTGCTCTCAAACCTATTAGAGTAAAGATTTTCAAAGTAGGTATTGATAATCTTCTGTATTTCTACAAGGTCTATAGTGATATCACTCTTTTCATTTCTTATTGCCTGAATTTGAGTTTTTTCTTCCTTTTAAAAATAAGGATGGGTAGGGGATTATCAATTTTATTTATTCTTTCAAAGAAGCAACACTTTTTAAAAAATTTTTTATTTAAAGGAAAAAACAAAAAACAAAAAACAAACCGTATAAGTGTACAAATAATACAGAATTACAAAAAAAGGTAAGAAATCACTAGTTAATAGATTAAATATTGTCATCTTAGAAATAGTTGTTCAAGTTACAGGATTAAAGCATACAAAGTGGACAAACAGTGAGGCAGCAAAGAGTTGTATTCAATGATCCAACAAAAACTCAGTAATATGGTCATCTATCTTAACACACCTAAACACACTTGCAGTTGTATCCTTTAGAGCACTTTTTTCCCCTCTGTTTTTTACAACAAAATTTACACATTTTGGATTTTATTACTCCCATAGTTGTTACTTTTTTTTCGAAGAGAATAAAAACAAGTATGACAAAACAAAGCATTCAGTCAAAACAAAGGATAGATGTAGCACATGATGTAAAAACAGAATACAAGGTTATCAACAATGGTTACCATAATGCTTCTTGCTTCCTTAAAAAGAATTGCCTATATCATTAGGTATAATAAAATTGAACAAAACAGTACAGAACAAGACCAATAAAAGCTAAACATTGGAAACATTACAGGACTTCAAAAGAAGATAATAGTCAAACCAGACTGGGCATCATAGTCAATCTTACTGCCTTCAGGGTAGTTGCGTATACCCTTAAACTTGATACTATCAAACAGAACCGAACAGAGTCTAATCAGTCAAAACAAGATAGTGGGAGCAACACAGGGCTTCAAATCAAGTTAATAGGAAATCAAAAAAGTTACTATGATATATCCTAATTTTTTAATTTTTTTCCCTTAATTAAAAAAATAATAAAATAAAAACATAAGTAATGTTTTTAATGAGTAAGGGGAAAATTGAGATAAAAGAGGACACAACAACATAACAATACAGGTCCAAGCATGACAATTTCAGCAACCTAGTGCTTCACCACCAAATAGCCCAACTTAATACTAGTTACCATAGTGTCTCTTTCCTTAAAATATTTGAATATAACTTCATATACTATAGCATCAAACATATCAAGACAGTGTGTAACCATTCAAGTGGATGAAAATATTACAGGGTATTTAAAATCAGCTAACAGAAAATGAACATGGTTTCTATATTATCACGTTGCCTATAAAATTTTTTGTTTATACTATCACATATAATAAAATCCAGTAAGATACAACATGATAAAACCAATGGAGACAGAAGAGCAACATTTTGGTGGGACTTGAAAACAAGATGATATTAAATCAGCACTAGCTATTATGATGTCTTCTTTTCTTCAAAATAGCTGTTCATCACAGGCAATAATATCAAGCAGCCCAGAATAAACCCATTCCAATTAATGAGTGAAAACTTTATAAGGCCTAAAAGCCATATAATGGGGAAGCATGATTACACATACTTTTATATATTTGAATCATTTCTTACACTAGGGAAACTATTCGGCATTCATACATGTGTGTTTGATTTATTTCACTTAGGAGCATGGTCTCAAGCTGTGCCCATTTATATATAAATATCTCAATATGATCCTTCTTTATAGCTGAGTAGTACTCCATTGCATAAAACTACAACTTTTTTATCCATTCCTCAGATGATGGAAACTTGGGTTGTTTCTAATATCTGGTGATTTCAAATTATGCTGCTATAAGCACAGGTGCACATATATGACTGTGATACGATGCTTTCAGTTCTTCTGGGAATATGCCTAGAAGTGGAAGAGCTGGAACAAATGGGACTTCCAATCCCAACTTTTTGAGAAATCTGCAGACTGACCTCCACAAAGGTTGTACCAGTCTACACTCCCACCAACAGTGTAGGAGAGTTCCTTTTTCCCCACAGCCTCTCCAGCATTTGCTGGTGGTGGTTTTCTTGATCCTGGCCATTCTTTTAGGAGTGAGATGGAATCTCAGTGTGGTTTTAATGTGCATTTCTCTAATGACTAGTGATGATGAACACTTTTTCATGTATTTATTTGCCATTTGTATTTCTTCATTTGAGAAGTGTGCATTCATCTCAGATGCCCATTTTTGGATTGGATCTTTGAATATTGGGGGTCTGATTTTTAAAAATTCTTTGTATGTTTTAGACAGAAGTCCCTTGTCTGAGGGAGAGTAGAGTAAGATTTTTTCCCTGTTTTTGGGTTTCCTTTTCACTCTGCTAGAGATTTCTTTTGACATGCAGAAACTTTTTAATAAGAGTGATCCCAGTTATTGATTCTGGGAAGTATTTCCCAGGTGATTTGAGTCCTGTTCATGAGTTGTCTACCTACCCCTATGTCTTCAAGGTTTCTACCCAATTTGTCTTCCAATAGATTTAGTGTTTCTGTTTTAATATTCAGATCTTTGATTGATTTAGATTTTAATTTAGTACATGGTGATAGGCATGGGTCTAGTTTTAGTTTTCAGCAAATGGAGAGCCAGTTTTTCCAACACCATTTATTGGCAAACAATGATAATTTAACTTCTTCTTTTCCTATCTTTACCCCTTTTATTTCTCTCTCTTGTCTTATTGCTCTGGCTACTATTTCCAGTACTATATTAAATAGGAGTGGTGAAAAAGGGCATCCTTGTCTTGTGCTTGATTTTAAAGTAAAGGCCTTCAATTTTTGGCCATTTAGTATGATACTGGCTGTTGGTTTGTCACAGATGGCCTTCATTATATTGAGGTAAAGACCATCTATTCCAATTTTCTGTAAAGTTCTTATCATGAATGAATGTTGGACCTTATCAAAAGCTTTTTCTGAATCTATAGAAATGATCATGCGATTTGTACTTTTGGCTTTATTGATATGGTGGATTACATTAATTGATTTATGTATGTTGAGCCGTCCCTGCATCCCTGCCATGAATCCCACTTGGTCATGGTGTATAATCTTCTTGATGATTTGCTGCATCCTATTTGCCAATATTTTATTGAGGATTTTTGCATCTGTGTTCATTAGGGAGATTGGTCTATAGTTCTCTTTTTTAGTTGGGTCTTTCTCAGGTTTTGGTACTAGAGTAATATTTGCTTCCAGGAATGACTTAGGAAGGATTGCTTCCCTTTCAATTTCATTGAAGAGTTTGAGGAGGGTCAGAATTAGGTCTTCTTTGTATTTCTTGTAGAATTCTGCAGTGAATCCATCTGGCCCTGACTCTTCTTTGTAGATAAGGACTTAATTAGATTATCAGTTTCATTAATAGCAATTGGGTTATTCAGCAGTTTTAAATCTTGTTGACCTAGCTTTGGTGGTACTTCATATGTTTCTAGGAATCTATCTATTTCTTCTGTGTTATCAAACCTATGAGAGTAGAGGTTTTCAAAATAGGTGTCGATGATCTTCTGTATTTCTACAGAGTCTGTAGTGATTTCACCCTTTTCATTCCTTATTGCATGAATTTGAGCTTTTTCTTCCCTTTTTAAAATAAGGTTGGCTAGGAGCTTATCGATTTTATTTATTCTTTCAATCAACTCTTTGATTCATTGATTCTTTCAATTGTTTTCTTAGTCTGTATTGCTTTGATTTCTGCTCTGATTTTTATAACTTCTTCTTTTGGCTTTGGGCTTGACTTGCTCTTCTTTTTCTAGCTGTTTGAGATGTAAAATTAGGTTATTTATTTGTAATTCATTCTGTTTTCCTGATGTGGGAATCCAGTGCAATAAATTTTCCTCTAAGGATGGCTTTCATTTCATCCCACAGATTCCAGTAAGTTGTATCTGTATTTTCATTTTCTAGTAGATATTGTTTAATTTCTTCTTTAATTTCTTCTGTGACCCACTGATTACTCAAGAGTGTGTTATTCAGTTTCCATGTGTTTTGGGGATTTTTGCAGTATATTTTATCATTAATTTCTAATTTCAAAGCACTATGATCCAATAACATGCAAGGGATAATTTCAATTCTTTTGCATTTATTTAAATATGTTCTCTGAGCTGATATATCATCTATTTTAGAGAATGACCCATGTACTGCTGAGAAGAATGTATATTCTGATGTTATTGGATGGAACACTCTGTTTATATCTATCTAGTTCATTTGTTCACAGGTGTGATTCAGTTCTGTTATTTCTTTGATGATTTTCTGTCTGGTTGATCGGTCCCTTGGTGTCAGTGGTGTGTTAAGGTCTCCTGTTACAATTGTGTTACTGATAATTTGATTTTTCATTTCTGTTAAACTTGTTTTTTCTAACTGGGTGCTCTGGAATTTGTTGCATATATATTTAAGATAATTATCTGTTCCTCTTGGAGTTTTCCCCTAATGAGTATGTAGTGTCCTTCTTTGTCTCTTCTGATTGTTATTGATTTAAAGTTCACATTGTCTGCAAACAGAATGGCTACTCCTGCTTTTTTTTTTTTTTTTTTTTTTTTTTTTTGGATTCCTGTTGCGTGAAGTATTGTTTTCCATTCTTTGACTTTCAGTCTGTGAGTATCCTTCTGGGTTAGATGGGTTTCCTGTAAACAGCGTATGGTTGGATTTTGTTTCTTGATCCATTCTGCCAGTCTGTTTCTTTTAATTGGTGCATTGAGACCATTTACATTAATGGTTATAACTGTTATATGTTGGTTTATTGTTGACATGTTATCTTTCTGCTGTTGCATTTTTATCTTTCTGTTCTAATTATGTGCTTTGCTTAGTGTTTTTTTTTCCCTTGTGTATCTAAACTGTCTTTCAATATTTTTTGCAGGGTTGGCATGAAGTTCTTCAGCTGTTCTTTGTCATTGATGAGTCTTATTTCACCATCGATTTTGAATGATAGTTTTTCAGGCTACATCAGTCTAGGTTGGAAATCATTTTCCTTTAGGTTTTGGAATACTTCACTCCATGCTCTTCTTGACTTTATTGTTTGTGCTGAGAAGTCTACTGTGATTTTGATAGGTTTTCCTTTATAAGTGATCTGTCTTTTCTCTCTGGCAGCTTTTAATAATCTATTCTTGTGTTGGATTTCTGGGATGGTGATTATCATGTCTGGGTGTAGTTTTATTTTGGTTATGACTATTTGGAGTTCTATATGCTTCACTGACCCTGATATCAGTTTCCAATCTCATGCTTGGCAAATTTTCAGCTATCACTTCTGTAAATATCCTCTTGATGTCCTTTATGTCATCCCTTTCTTTTTCATTAATCCCTATCAATCTTATGTTGTTTTTCTTTGCATCATCTTGCAGTTGTTGAATTGTTATTTCCTGATTCTTTGTTATTTTTAAAAGATCTTTCCTTTCCTGTTCACTAGCTGCCATCCTGTCTTCAAGGTCTGAAATTCTGTCTTCACCTTCATTGCATTAGTTTTTACAGCTTTCAGTGGAATTTTTGATTTCCTGTATATCCCTGTGCATCTGCTTTATGTATTCTGCTTGTTTCTTATATTGTTCATCCAGGGATTCTATCTTTTTGTTTAGTTCCTCCAATTTTTTAACTGTGTTTTCTTTAGATATGTTCAGCATCTTTCTCATTTCTTTTATCATTTCTTCTTTTACCTGAGAGATTATTTCTAGTTTGAATGCCTTTAAAGCTTCCCAGAGCTGCTTGTTTATTTCAGTTGATATTATGTCCAGTATTTGAGGTATATGGCATATATATTCTTCTATATACATCACTCCTAAGGTTTCTTGGGATGAGCTGGAGGTTTGAGATTGTAATTTGGTCTTTCATTTTGTCATTTTCCTATATTTCTGTGTTTCAAGTATTATTTGAAAGCTTCCTCAGGGTCTGTTGGAAATCCACTTAAATGCCTGCAGTTCCTGGGATTCTGGCCCCCAATTCTTCCAGGCCACTGGGCATCTGGAACTGGTGGCACTTGCCTGCTTGCTTAGAACTTCACAGTCCCAAACAAGCTGGACTCGTGGGAAAGTGGGCACCCACCTGCTTGGTTAGAACTCCACAGTTTTCCAAGCACAGCCGGAACAGGGAGGCAGATGCAGGCACCTCAGACTTGCCTTGCTGTTCCAGTGCACCTGGAAGGCTTGAGGATCCTGAACAAACTGGGCTCAGGAGAAAGTGCATGAGGCTCTTACCCCAGGATGCCAGACCTCTGGAACTGGTGGTGCTCATCTGCTTGCTTAGAACTCCATAGTCCTCCAAACACACGGGGAGGTGGATGCAGGCGCCCCAGACCTGCCTAGCTGTTCCATTGCACCCAGATGATGTGAAGGTCCCAACCAGGCTGGCCTCCAGGGAAAATGGGTGCCCACCTGCTTGCTTAGAACTCCACAGTTCTCCAAGCACAGCCGGAATGGGGAGGCAGATGCACGTGCCTCAGACCCGCCTAGCTCTTCCACTGCACCCAGAGGGCTCGAGGGTCCTGAACAAGCTGGGCTCAGGGGAAAGTGCATGGGGCACTTACCCCAGGATGCTGAGCCTCTGGAACCGGTGGTGCTCTTCTGTTTGCTTAGAACTCCACAGTCCCCAAAGCCTAATATACCTGGAAATCTGATTTTCCTGTTTCTGTGTCTGAGTTTTTGTTTTAACAGATATTCCTTCAATATTTGTCTCCTTTGCTCAGACTGTGTAGCTTCCTCTACCATCTCCACCTTGAAGACTGAGCTGTGAATCAAGGGAGGGGAGCACACAGAGCCAGGGAAGCCACAGAGAGTCCGAGACCTTCACACCACTAGGACCGCGGGCTCTCAAAGAACCAACTCTTCTATTTGTTCATTCTTTGTATTATTTTCTTAGTCTCTATTGCATTAATTTCTGCTCTAATCTTTATAATTTTCTCCCTTCTTTTGACTTTGGGCTTGACTTGCTCTTCTTTTTATAGATGCTTGAGATGTAGGAACAGGTTGTTTATCTGTTTGTACTTTTTTCCTGATGTGGGAATTTACAATAAATTTTCCTCTGAGGACTGTTTTCATTGCATCCTACAAGTTCTGGTAAGTCATATTTATATTTTCATTTGCTTATAGATATTGCTTAATGCCTTTAATTTCCTCTGTGACCTATTGATTGTTCAGGAGCATGTTATTTAATTTCCATGTATTTATGGAGTTTCTGCAGTTTCTTTTGTGATTAATTTCTAGTTTCATGGCATTTTGACCAGATAATATATATGGGATGATTTTGATTCTTTTGCCCTTACTTAAGCATGTTATGTGGTCTAGTATACAGTCTATTTTAGAGAATGTTCCATGTGCAGCTGAGATGTTGTTGGGTGGAATACTCTGTACCCATCTAATAGGTCTATTTGTTCACAAGTTTGATTCAGTTCTGTTATTTCTTTGCTGATTTTCTGTCTAGTTGATTTGCCTCTTTGTGTCAATGGAGTGTTAAGGTCTCTCACTGTGTTGTTGCTTATTTGATATTTCATTTCTATTAATATTTGTTTTACATAGATTGGTGCTCCTGTATTTGGTGCATGTATATTTAGGGTTGTTATCCCTTCCTCTTGAAGTTTTCCTCTAACTAGTAGGTAGTGACCTTCTTTATCTCTTTTGATCATTCTTGGTTTGAAATTCATATCTGCAAACAGATTAGCTACTCTTGCTGTTTTCTGGTTTCTTGTTGTGTGAATTATTATTTTCCATCTTTGACTTTCAGTCTATGAATTTCTTTTTCAGTTAGATGGGTTTCATGTATGCAGCATATGGTTGGATGCTGTTTCATGAGACATTCTGTCAGCCTGTTTCTTTTAATTGGTGAATTGAGACCATTTATATTAATGGCTATAACTGATATATATATTGGCTCATATTTGTCATGTCAAAGATAACATGACAAGTAAAGAAGCTGTTGTTTCTTTACCTTTCCCCTCTGTTTGTTTACCTTGCTTAGTGTTTTTTTTCCTGTTGGTGTTCTTGAAATCATAATTATTTTTATGTCTACCTAGAGTATGTTTTAATATTCTTTGATTCTTTGCAGGGTTGTTTTGGTGGTCATGAAGTTCTTCAGCTGTTTTTTTTTTTTTTTTTTTCTGTAGGAGCATCTTATTTCTCCATCAATTTTGGAGGACAGTTTTGCAGGGTATATCAAACTGGGTTGGAAGTCATTTTCCTTTAGGATCTGAAATACTTCACTCAATATTCTCTTTGACTTCATTGTTTGTGTTGAGAAGTCTGCTGTGATTCTGTTTGGCTTTCCTTTATAGGTAAGCTTTCTCTTCTGTCTTACAGCTTAATATGCTGTTCTTATTTGGAATTTCTGGGATGTAATTATTACTTATCTGGGTGCAGATTTATTTTGGTTATGGCTAATTTGAGTTCTATATTCTTCACTTATCTCTATGTCAGTTTCCTTTCCCATGTTGGCAAGCTTTTGAGTTTTTACTTCTGTAAATATCTTCTTATATCATTTTTGTCACCTTTTTCATTGACACCTATAACTCTTACATTGTTATACTTTGCATCATCTTGCACCTGTTTTATTGTTATTTCCTGATTGCTTGTTATTTTAAAAATATATTTCTTTTCCTGTTCACTTGCTGCAATCTTGTCTTAGAAGTCTGAAAGCCTATTTTCACATTCATTTAGTTGGTTTTGGCAGCTTTTGATGGAATTTTATATTTCCTGGATATCTCCTTGAATCTGTTTTATGCATTCCATTGCATCTTATGTTGTTCATTCAAGGTTTGTATCTTTTTTTTATTTAAGAAGAAAAAGAAAAAACAGAAAAAGGATACAAGTAATACAAAATTTAAAAAATAAACAGTAAGAAATCACTAGTTAATAGATTACATATTCTCATCTTAGAAATAGTTGTTCAAGTTACAAAACTGAAGCATATAAAATGGACTTTCAAACAGTGAGAGTGCAAACAGTTTTGTTCAATGATCCAAAAAAACTCAGTAATATGGTTATCTATCTTATACACTTAAACATAATGCAGTTATAACCTTTAGAGCACTTTCTTTTCTTTTCTTTTGTACAATGACAATTACACATTTTGGGTTTTATTACTCCCACAGTTCTTATTACTTTTTTTTGAAGAGAGTAAAACCAAATGCAACATATCAGAACAGAGTCAGTCAAATCAAAAGGATGGACATAATAGATAATGTAAAAAACAAAATACAAGGTGATCAACAATGGTTACCATACTGCCTCTTGCTATTTTAAGAATAATTGCCAGTTATAATAAAATTGAGCAAAACAGTAAAGAATAAAACCAAAACATTGGAGACATTACAGGACTTTAAAAGGAGATAATAGTCAACCAGAATGGGTGTCATAATGAATCTTATTGTCTTCACAGTTTTGCCTATACTCTCGAACTTGGTACTGTCAAGCAAAGCAGAATAGGGGAAAATCAGTCAAACCAAGATGGTGAGGGCAATACAGGATTTCAAATCAAGTTAATAGGAAATCAAAGTAGGTTACTATAATAAATAGGTTACTATAATAATAGGTTACTATAATAATTGGTTACTATAATAATCCTGCTATTTTTATTTATTTTTCCCTTAATTAAAAAGATAAAAAGAAAAAAGTAAGTAATTTTAAAAAGGGGGATTGAGATAAAAGAGGGCATAACAACAGAACAGTGCAGGTCAAAACATAACCATTTAAGCAAAATAGTGTTTCACCACAAGATACCCTGACATAAAAATAGTTACCATAGTGTCTCTTTCCTTGAAATCTTTGAGTATAACTTCATATACTGTAGCACCAAACATATCAAGATACTATAAAACCATTCAAGAGAATGACATTATTACAGGGTATTTAGAACCAATTAACAGAAAATGAACAATGGTTTCTGTATAATCTCCTTGTTTATAAAAGTTTTTACTTATATTATCATATATAATAAAATCCAATAAGATACAACCTTTTAAGACCAATGGAGACAGAAGAATACAAGTTTGATGGGACTTCAAAACAAAATGATACTAAATCAGCACTAGCTATTATGATGTCTTGTTTTCTCCAAAATAGCTGTTCTTACCATCTGATCTTCTCTGCCTCATTTCTGTTGACCTCTTTTTCCATCATTTGTTGTCAGTTTGTCTTCTTCATTTTGCTTTCTGCTACATTCATTGTGGTCTCTCTGCCATTATTTCTGGAATCTTGGTATTTTCCTTTTTTAGAATATCCTGCAGTATTCTCTGTAGAGTTGAATTGGTGGTTGCAAATTCCCTTAGTTACTCTTTATCCTGGGAGCACCTTGTTTTTCCATCAATTTCTAGAGACAGTTGTGCAGGATATATCAATCTTGGCTGCAGGTTATTATCTTTCAAAGCTTGAGTTATTTCCCCCCATGCTCTTTGTGATTTGATGGTTTGTGCCGAGAAGTCTGCTGTGATTCTGATGGGTGTTCCCATGTAAGTGATCAGTTTCTTGTCTCTGATGGCTTTTAATATTCTATTCTTATATTGGATTTCTGGAATTTTGATTATTATATGCCTGGGTGTAGCTCTGTTTGGATTGTAGGTGGCTGGGGTCCTATATGCCTTGTACATCTGAGTATCTTTACCATTTGCTAAATTAGGGAAATTCTCTTGGATTATTTCTGTGAATAGCTTTTGTAGTCCATTTTTTTGTGTTCCTAATTCTTCCTTTATGTTTTTAATTTTTAAGTTATAGATCCTCTTATCATCTTCTAGCCTTTGTATTGTTGCTGTTTGTTTTTTTTGTTATTTTTAAGAAGTTTTTCATTTCATGCTCTGATATTACAAATCTGCCCTCCAGTTCAGATAATCTATCCTTAGTTTCTTTCAAGCTGTTATGCCAGTTTTCAATGGAGTTTTTAGTTTCCTGGTAATCTCTTTGAACCTGTTTCACATATTCTATGTTTTCTCTATTTTCTCCATCAAATGATTCTCCCCTTTTTTTCTGTTCTTCCATTCCACCATCTGTTTTTTCTTGGGTGGTGTTTAGCATTTCTCTAACTATTCTACTTATATCTTGCTTCAGGTCATTAATAACTTCATTCCTGAACTCGTCTATGAGGCTCTGGAGATAGCGCTTTATGTCTATTGGTGCCGTGTCTGATATTGCATGTTTCTCAGGATTGGGGGCTGAGGACCCTTTCTTGTTGCTCCCTCTTTTAATATTTTGTTCCTTTTATACAAGCAAATATAGGAGGCCCAGTTTCTTTCTTTGTCAGTTACAGTTTGTTTGAATTGCGCCAGCTAGCTGTTCCTGCCCACTGCAGTGTACTAGGGAGACAGAGACCTGGGCAGCCTATGCTGGGCCTGCCCCTCCAGGTCAACCTACCAAAGCCTTCACTGCTAGGGTGCACCTCCATGCGCTGAGATCTGGTTTGGGCTAGCCTACTGGGTCTTAGTCAGTGGCATCACGCAGGCCAGGCACTGCCCACCAATCCCGCTTGAGAGGGGAATATGTGACTGAAGTCACTGCAACAACTTGTTCTGGCTAGTCTGCCTGGTCCCAATATGTCCTATGCTAAAGCCTCCTACTCTAATGGAAGGGTCTCCGATCTGCTCACTCACTGCAGGTTGATGCAGAGCTCCCGGCCAGTCCCGCTCTCAACTCCATTCACTGCTTCCCACTCTCGGAGCTTTCGTGCCTCTCTCCTTTCTGCGCCAATTGGGATGCAGCAGGGGCTGCAGCAAATTTAAATTGCAGCTTCCAGTGGGGTGGGGTCCAGCTTCCACGCTGAGACCTTATCTGTTCCTGTTATATCAACAGGATTGTGTTTCCAGTTGGTTTCTCTTAGTTTAGTTCATTCCTGTATTGGCAAAGTATATCTCCCCTTGCTTAGGATTTCTCACCCGGAACCATTCCTGGATTTTAAGTTTGGTTTCTCAGAGAGCCTCCGAAGCTGCTGCTATCTATCTGCCATGTTCTCCTGGAAGTCCTCCAAGGTTTGTATCTTTTGGCTGTGCTCTTCAATTTTTAAAATTATGTCTTCTTTAGATGTGTTCAGTTTTTCTTTTATTATGTTTGCCATTTCTTCTTTTACCTGGGAAATCATTTATCTGAATTCTTTTACAGCTTTCTGGAGTTGTTTTTACTTCAGTTGCTATCATTTCAGAAGTTTCAGGTGTGTGATTTACACTTTCTTCTATGTCCATGTCTCCTAGGCTTGTTTGGGATGAGCTGCAGGTTTGAGATTCCATTTTGTTCTTTCATTTTGTCATTTTCCTATATTTCTGTGGGAAAGCTGAATGCAAAATCTCAGTTGCTTCCAGAGTTGATGATGTCTGTCCTTACTGCAGGGAGTTTCCCCAGCTGAGTGGCAGTCTTTAGGCAGGCCTTATCAGGTCCCCAGTCACACTTGAAGGCTACTTGAATGGGGTGAATATGCTGGGTGGACCTTCAGCACAACTCAGGTGGCCCTCTGAAGTGCTCCAACTGGTTGTGATTGCTGGGCAGGACTCACCAAATTCTGAGTGTCATACCAAGCTTAACAGCTAAATGGAGTATGCTCTTCAGGCTTTCTGCTGATGCCACACAGTACATCAAAGCTCCGCAGATGTTTGTGGTTGCTGGGTAGGGCCCTACCAGGATCCAAGAGAGGTGCTGAGATGGAGTTCACTGTGAAGTCCTTATTCTCACACCACCTAGCATAGGAAGCTCCCCTGCCACTTGAGGTCACTGGATGGGGACTGGCTGGGGTCCAAGTGACCTACCACAGGCCCCTGGGTTTTTAGGGGTTCTGAGCAGGGCCCTACCAGGTTCAGAGTGAGGTGCCAAGCTGGCATGGCTAGGTGGAGTTTGATGTGCTAACCTTTAGCTCATGCCATGCAGTGAAGATGGTTTTCCTTTACATATATCTGTTGTAATAGGATGTCATGGTGAACTTTGAGATGGGGGAGGAAAAAAATACCACTTTTTCGCCCATACACATTCTATGTATTTTTATATATTTAACTTGTTGAGTGTAGCTATTTATTATTTACTTATTTATCAGTGCTGGGGATTAAAACAAAGGCCCTGTGCATGCTAGGCAGGGTTTTGTGACTAAGCTAGAGTGTACAAAACCCTTGCCTAGCATGTACAGGGTCTTTCCATTGTAGACATCTCTATCCTTAATGATTTTTGATCTGCTTTATATATGAGATTCAGAGAGATTTGAGTAGCTTTGCATTATTTCAATTTTCTAGTTAGTTTGTCTGCTTTTCTTTGTCTATTTTAAGACTATCTAAATTATATATCAAAATAACAATAATAGGCACAATTTAACCAAGTGATTACACTATGTGAATTAGAAATGGGATAAATCAATATTTTGTTTATGAGATCATGAAGAAGATTCAATTTGCACTCAGATCCTTGTAACTATTATATGGTATTTTCCAGTTAGCCATATCTAGAAAGCCATAGATTCTAGCTTATGTGCCATAAACAATTCTAAACAACCAGGTTTTCTCTATTAAAAGAATTCCACAGAGAAGGGCCTCACTGTGAGCAAATACCACTAGCCAGGAGGTATGTTACCAGCATTTTCACAAAGAGATTATGTACTGCTCACATGACTTACTTCTGTCCTCAAACCCCTCTTTCCTCCACATTGGAGAGAAGACTACAGACTTAATTGCTTAACTCTTTCCTTCCCACAGATACCTCAAACAAGCACATGTGCTTTTCCTTATCTTTTTTCCTGATGCTCTCCAGTAAGCAGAAATCCTCAGTATGAGTGTTATTACATCCGTGAGTGGTTTACTTTATGGCTTATATTTTCAAATTTTGTTTTTGAAATCATTTCTCACCTCAAGTCACATAGGTATTCTCCTCTGTATTCGTCTACCCACTTTGTGGGTGGTATTTTCTGAATCTCTAGAGACAGAGCAGCTTTTTGCACATGGCCCTGATCCAGTTCTATGCATGCAAGGCATAAACTGCATTTTTCTTCAGTAACCAGCATAGCAGATGGAAATTTACAAGTTAGAGTTTCTTTAAAAAGATAAGCAGCTTCTAACTTCCTCCTTTCCATAGTGTAACCAACACATCTTCCCGTCTTCAGTCCAGATAAACAGACAATATGCAGATAATGGCACCAGGAGGTGAGTATTCAGTTTCATTTCCAGAAGAATAGAGAAAACAAGTTTGGACCTGTCTATTGTCCCATGGTATTACCTCCCTGCACTATCCTTACTCTTAAAAAAAAAAAAACCTAAAAAACCCACATGGTGAGACAGTGATTTGGATAATGAGGCCTTTCAATCTCCATTCCATGGAGTTAGCTTTAAATAAATTATTTTCCCCTTTAAGCAAAATAAATGGTCTCTTCTGACTTGATAAGTGGTGAGCAAATGAACCTGACTGTATGAATCTCAGTGTTGGTAACATTTCATAAGTTTTAGCACATTCAACCCCAGCTTTTATGGCTCACATTCAGCTCCAACAATTCTCTAGGCCATTTTGGTTTCAATTTCAACTTGCTGCTAAGGCTTAAAATTCACTCTGTTTTGGGCATCTTGAAGCTTTTTTGTTTTGTTTTATTTATTAGCTTGGCTACATGTTTTCCCGCCAAAATTTTTTCTAAAGTTTTACTTTTATTAGTACATGTTTATAGTAGATAATGATTACATTCATCATGGGGAGTTTGAACCAAAAAACTTTTTAAATACAATTTACGCAGCATTTCAAAACATATATTCTTGGTTGCTGGGCCAGGACAAATTTTTTTCTATTAATATTGATTTTTATATTATTAGTCAATATTAATTCTTTTGTTGTTGCTGTTGGTAACAAAGAGAGATCCAGATTTCTTTAAGATTAAAAAATGTTGGATTGTGAGGGAAATAACAGAAATAAGAAATAACTATCTTTGAAATTATTTCAGGGAATAAATGAACTACATTTTTGCCTCTTTTTGGTACCGGGGATCAAACTCAAACTGCATGCTTGCAAGGCAAGCACTTATGCCACTGAGCTAAATCCCCAGCCTCCATTTTTGCTTCATGTGATGCATGGTTTGACTTTCCCTTGGTGGATACATTCACATTGCCATATTCTCTTTTCATCATTTGCCTTTGGGGAATGGATGGGAATATAGCTCGGTGGCACAGCACTTATCTGGCAAGTGTGAGGTCATGAGTTTGATTCCTGGAACAACAAAACAATCATTCCTTTAGGGTACAGCCTAAATTGGATGTGGAGAAAGACACACCACATGTAAAATCCACTAGGGTGTGATTTGACCTTTAAATTCCACTTCTTTCCTTAGTAGCTGTGTGATGTTGGACCAATGATATAATTTCTTAGAATCTCAGTTTCCTTATCTGCTTAACCCAGCTACTAATATGGGTCTCACAAGACCGTGTGCAAATGAAATAAGTCTCATACATACCTTGCCTTCCTGCTTCTCTTGTGGAAAAGCAAAAGAGTACAAAGGAATGAGAATTAGGTAAGACTCTGACCTCAGGCTATGTTAGTGTCACTGGATAGGAAATAGCCTCTGAAGTTTCTTTCAGATAAGATACCCTGTGTTTCAAGATTTAATCTGAGATAAAAACATGACCCAGAATTCCAAGCAGTTCAGTGTTTCTTGGCAAATATTTATTTATAATCATAAATTATTAAGTGGAAGAGATGATTTCATATAGAAGTTAAGTATTTCAGGAAGTAACACAATGCATTTCTGAAGTTCTCTACTCTATCTCTGTGCTGTACATAGGTAACCAATTGCAGGATGTGTCTAGTAATTCACTTCTGGAATTATGAATTGAAATGGTAAGTGCAATGGCAGGAGTATGGATGGCAGGGTGGGGGATAAAAATGCTAGACAGATATTAGGGGGCACTGACTACAATTTGCATTTACTTTATGTGGTAGTTTATTTAAATATTTCTTACTGAAAAACAACATGCAGACTAACTTAAGACTTCTGGAGTTAATTTGCTTAATTTTACATACGTCATTTTCTCTGTAGAAATCAATTGTTCCTCCTGACAAAGAACCAGGCATACCAGAACTGACAAGGGCTCTCTTGTGTGTGTTTTTACTCTTTTATAAATTATCAGTCTTTGATGAGATTCTTTTTCTTAACAAATGATCTAAATTGACTCATGTAATTGAAATATAGTGAGCTATTTTTTAAATAACTATGAACAGCAGGCTCGAAACTAGCCTCTACTGAAAACAGTTACAGAATGTTCAAGAAATACGCTCCTGCACACACACAAAGGGGCTCCTCCTTGGGCAATGGAGGAGCAGCTGAACTGCCTAGCGGCAGAAGGTCATTGATCACAGTTATTACTCTGCAGACAGCAGCAATTTTAAATGAGACTGGGCTTCGTGAATGAATTCCAATAATTCAAGTTATGATTCCTAAACTATGTGTCAGACTAATTCAATATTACTTTTAGGGGAAAAAAAGAGATGAAGTTATTAGTCCTTATTATGATAAGGACAAAATAACCTAGTTTTATTACTTTAATCATTAATAAAGCTATTACAAACCTGTTGATTTTTTTTTAAGCACAAGAATGAAATTGTGTGAAATCTATTTACTATATTATAGTGGCATAAACCGTAAAGTATTTTATTTTTTATATCAGAAATAGATTTATTTTGATGAATATTTTGGACTTTGGAGACATTATTATTGCTTAATTTCTTTTTTTCTAAAATTGAATTTTTAAAATTGTTTTTGCTGATTATAAACAAAAATATATAAACTAAAGTCTCTCCCACCTTCTATAATATTTTTGGAACATAGAATAAAATAATTTTTTTCATTTGTGTATGTTTGTGTACATAAGTAAGTTTGTGTGTGTGTGTGCGTGTGTGTGTGTGTGTGTGTGTGTGTGTGTGTGTGCGCGCGCGCGCGCGCGCGCATGTGCTCATGCTACAGTTTGAACCCAGAGCTTCTGGGATGTTAAACATGTGCTCTACCACTAATATATACTGCTCTCTCTCTCTCTCTCTCTCTCTCTCTCTCTCTCTCTCTCTCCCTCTCTCTCCCTCTCTCTTTATTCTCTGTCTGTCTCTGCTGGGGATTCATTCATCCACTCACCAACTTATCCATCCATCCATCCACCCACCCATGCCATCTTTCTGTATAAAAGAATAGAAAGTTGGAGACAAAAAAAGTGACTTCTTGTTCCCAGGGAGAACAACACTCACACACAGCCCATAGTTGGAGCATTATTCAAACAGACCTGGGAGCAAAGAGGAAGGGCCCATGGCATAGCATCAGTGGGTCTATATGTGGGTCTTTGTGTCTCCTCTTCCTCCCCACGTTTCTCTTTCCTCTCTCTCTTTCTCTTTCTCTTTCCTTTCTATCTTTCTCTTTCTCTTTCTTTTTCTCCCACCCCTCACCCCCCGCCCTTTCTCTTTGTCTCCATGTGTCTGTCTATCTATCTCTCTTTCTCTGCTGGGGACTAACTCAGGGCATAATGAATGGTAAATTTTTACCACTGAACTAAATCTCCATCCCTCAGCTCTATTTTTAACTCTTATGAGGCCCTTGGGCAAGTCACCCACCCTCGTTTATAAAACATGTATCCTTTTCATGTTAGTACCTCTTGACTTAGATTCTGCTCTGTTAGTCTTTTGAGCAGGGGATAATTAATTTTTGATGAGTGGTCATTTTTTTCTTTACAAAAGCATACAGTTGGTTGACTGCTACAGATCCATGCCCTGAAATATTCTAAACAACACTGATAACATTTTTATTTCTTTAAAAAAAGGCCCCATAATAACTATGTTAGCTTCTTTTAGGTAAAGCTTAAAAATGCTTAATGTTTTTGATGAATAGAGGCAAAACAGATATCTGTGTTGGTACTGAGAAATTGTTTAATAATCAATTATATCTTGTCATTGATAAAATGATAGTAGCACTGGCATCAGTAACACAGACAGGGTTTGGGAGTCGTTGCCTATGCATGCTGAATTTCAAAGATGTGGTTCTCGGGAATATAGAGGGTTTGTATGGAACTGAATGAACCTTCCACAGTCTGAAAGCCCATCTTCGGGAAACAAATATCCTGTTGCCATGGAGACATTCAAGGTGGATGAAAGATGGATTAATCAAAATACAGTAAATCCTTTTTACAAGCTTCCTAAGAAATCTAGTGTGAAGTGAACCCTCTGATCTGTCTCTTCTTATTTTCCCCCATCACACAGGAAATCCACCACGGGTGTACAATGACATACATTTATTATGCTGAGTTCTATGAACACACTACTGAATAGCTCTTTCGTTTGCCTGAAAGACACCACCATATAAATACAAAGGTTCCACAAGCATTTAAAAAAAAAAAAAGAATAGGTTTTGAAATTGAGGAAAAAAGAAATATGTTCTCTGCAAGAAAAAGAGAAAAGAATAGAAACAGCCTCTAAAAATTGTGATTATTGATTAACTGAGCCACATTCTCCAGAGAATAAAGGATATGAAATAATTTGTACTGAGATAGTAGCTGCAGTTGGCTCAAATCTAAATTCACAACCAATCTGATCATTTTCACTATTCAGTTTAATCCCAAAACAAATTGTTTCAGTTCCAGCATCAGTTAAATAAATAAATTAATTAATCTAAATAGATTATTTACTTGAATAAATTAACTGAATAAATAAATTAAATGGCTATTCTCTTCCTTCCCAACAAACTGATGGGTCAAATTAATCAAAATAGCTAATCCAGTTGTGGGAGACATTTCTGGAAGCCTCCAGTAAATCATTCTTGGGCAGCTAATTCAATTTTAACTCCTGGTCTTGAATAGCTACCGAATCAGGCAGAATGGATGGCCTAATATAAAGAATCAAGTGGTGGGAGGAGGTTTTGGACATCATCCAAGAACAGATAAAGGTCATAGCAAGGACGTTAGTTACTGCAGTCAAGGGCCGTGAAAGAAGCCGGGGGGGGGGGGGCAAGTAGAGGACACTTGCTGATTAACATGGCCCAGATTCCATATGGTGAAAAAATCATGGAGGATGTAATTTCCAGAGAAATTCAGCATAGAGTGAAATGGTGGTTCTCAACTAAGCCTGATTTTTGAGAAATGGATGTGGGGCAAGGTGGGTGTGCAGTTTCTGTTAGCATCAAGTAAAAGAAGAAGCTAGCCTTGCTGCTAATGTCCTCAAATTCATAGAATAGCCTTCTGGAAAAAAAGCGAATCATGCTGAGGTTGAGAAATATTGAAGGAGAAGAGATAAACAGTTAATGGATTGTATACAGCATCTCAGCTTACACACAAATTCATAATGCACTAGCAAAACAAAAGCATTGGGACTTTTGAGCTAAGCTATGAGAAATCAGCTTCAGATTTGCAATTTTAAACCCTTACTCTCAATCCCAGTCTTGCTGTTTATTCTTGCCAGGAAGATGTTAGCCTCTTTGAGATTCAGATACTTCATTTTTTCCTTGGTGAAATAGTACCTTCTTATCTTACGGTACAGATTAAATAACATAACAGATGTGAAAACATGAAACAGTGTCAGTGTTCATGATTTAAAAAAATACATCAATGTTTCTTGTTTTGCAAGGCATGGCAGGTCAGTTTTGAACAGTGGTGAAAATAAAATGACAAAAGATTTTTTTTTAATTTTTATTTTGTCTTTTTGCTGTGCAGTTCAGGCTGGCCTTGAGTTTTTTTTTTTTTTTTTTTTTTTTTTTTTTTGCCTTTAGCTCATTTTGTAGCCCAGGCTGATCTTGAACTTGCAATGACCCTCCTGCCTCAGCCTCTTGAGTGCTGAGATTACAGGCATGAGCTACCACACCCAGCTTTTAAGACAAAGTTTTTTAAAATTTGAAATTCATCATTCATTTATGATCTTAATGTGTGATATGTGCTTTAGGGGTCAGGCCATTATGTGTCCAGCCTTTTGGTTTGCCTGGGTTACATTTAAAAAATTATACATATATATATATATATATATATATATATATATATATAATTGAAAATAAAACTTTAAATTTTTATTATAACATTTTAAAAAGGAGACAACATAAAACTTGTGGAATATTTAATCTCATTTTGGTGAAACTAATGTATCAGTATTTGGTTCAGCGTAAGTGGTTGTGTAACAGAACTTAAAGTGAGATTAAAAATTAGCGGAAATTTAAAAATCAAAGTAGCCTGTTGCACTATCGAGACAGGATATGCTTATCTTGCGTGTTGTGTAGTCAGACTGCTAAACTCAACCTTGACTGTCTGTGTCCAGCTGCTTTTCACAGATGCCAGGTCAGCCTGACCCTGTCCAGCAGCAGTGTCTGTGTTTCCGCAGCTAAAAATATATCACGTTTTTCCACCATATTTCGAGGACTTTCTACCTATGACAGATTAGTCATGGACACATTTGAGTCTACCTGCTCCACTCAGCACCCACTCCCAGAGTTTTCCTGCCTTATGATAAACAATTCCTTTTAGGTAGATCTGCCTGGGACAAATCTCTCTGATAACCTATCACTCAATTAATGTAGCCAATTGTATAATCCCTGCTGTCAGCTTATGTATTTCCTGCTTGCACATTTTGTATGAACTATACCCAAAACTGACTCCAGGCTGATAATTTGGAATTGAATTGCCTGCCAGCCCACTGGCAAAATAAATAGTTTGCTTCCTACTCCTTGGTACAAGGCATCATCCTCTTGGTTTGGTACCAGGTTTTCGCAACAGTTGCCGTTCCTTGTGAATTCTCAAGGTGCTTATCATAACTTTTTGATCTAATTTTAGCCTCCATGCACTTTATGCTTGAAACCAGTTGTTCACAGATGTATGTACTGTCAAAAAACAGTGACATGAATTAGGTTTAGGGATATTTTTCTTTGGCATAATAGGTCTTGTAAAAATCTGGTAAAGCGATGTGATCAGATTTTTCTTAGATTTGAGGATCAACTTTTCTTGAATGCTGACTATACTGCATTCCAAAAATTATTAAAAATAAATCATATGCTGGATGTGGTGGTACATGCTGGTAATCCTAGTACTTGGGAGGCTGAGGCAGGATGATCACTGTGAGTTTGAGGCTGCCTGAATTAAACCCTGTCTCAACTACCCCCCAGCATGTATTTGCAATGCTACGTATGTAATTATACTAACATGAATCAAAAACTACTTGATATATTTTTGTGCTTTCTGCATCATAGCTGCTAGAAACTAAATTATTTTATAATACAAGTGCAAGTTTAATAACTAAGGAATTTACTTATTTTAATAACTATTTAACTACTTATTTTAATAACTAATAACTAGCTAAATTTAGCTTAATAACTAAGAAATTAATTTATTAAGAATAAACTTGGCAGTAATAAGCATCTATCTTCACAGGCACACACATGTATAGATAAACTGAAATATTGTTACCATTGTTCTGGTTTAGATTTAAAAGTTATCCCAAATGTCTCATGTGTTCAGAGGTGGGGTTTCCAGAAAGTGATTAGATCATGGAAGTATTAATCATTCATCAGGGGATTAATCTACTGATGAGCTCCAGCAGGATACCAATTAGGAACTGGGAGATGGTTAGAGGACATGGTGACCCGGCTTTTAGAGTCACCATCACTCTGGTTCTTCTCCTGCTCTCTGCTTTCTAAAGGTTATGGATTTTGCAGCTTTCCTCTGTCATCATTCTACCTAGGAACCAACTGACCATGTCTGATCCCTCTGCAATTGTAAGCCAAGATAAATGCTTTCTTCTTTAAGATGCAGGTAGCAGGTATTTTCTAACAACTGAAAAGCTGACTAAGAAAATCACTCCATTTTACTGGCCAAGTCCCGCAGCTCATGGGATGTCTGACATAGGTGTTTTGATTGAACTGGTTGCAGGGAACAGGCAGTGGGGATAGCATTGCACTGCACTCTTCCCTATACCAGCTTCTGTAGTTGTCTATGAGTCATTAAAAATATGGCTAAGCATTATATAATGGTGTTAAATATTGTTGGGCTGCATTACTAACTATTCAGATTGAAACTATTCGGGGCGATGTGAGGTCCATGGGTCTCTGACTGATTTCACCTGGCTCAGGCAACACCAGGTATGAGAATGAAACACCAGAGGAGTCTGTATTTCTTTGCACTTGTAGAAAGGAGGGGTGGAGAAAGTTTTAGGGGAAAGACTCAGAGAAGGCCTGGAATGTATCCAAGTTTGAAAATGGGAATTCAAAATGCATTCTCCATGTGAGACATCTTCTCTTCTATATCACTGAACATCTTTAGTAAAATTTTACTCCTACATGCCTTGTGGGTTTGAATTCATTTCACTTCGTATTATTTTTAATACAACCAAGTGCTAAATACTGCTTTCATTTGAGTATGCAGGGTACCACTACTTCTTTATTGAGATGGTTATTTAAAACTTGAAAATAAGCCCAAAGATGATTAATGTTGTGCTTTGAACATTTCCTAAAAAGCCCATCTAATTCAGAGGACTTAAAGTTGATGATAAATTCATTGAAACCCAGATAATTTGTGAATCATGAAGCCAATCTGGTACAATGGTTTTCTTTAAGGCTAAGCTGTACATTGAATAAACCTTTGTCATACATTCACTGTAAACTTGTTTGACAATTATATTTTTAATGTTTTGAGAACTATACTTTGGTACCAATTTGTATGTATATGATGTATGAGTTAAGAAGATGACCCTCTGAGATTTTCATTTCCTTCAGTTTATAGTTTTTACAAAATAGTATGTCTTAATAATAAAGATTATAACAACTTTGATGTCAATTTTATATATCTTATAAGTTAAATTTTGCAAATGTATCATAAAATATAATTATAAAATTCATAATTAATGAGAATAGTTGTAAAATTACTAGGATTTTAAAAACTTCATACCAGGATTTAACAGTTCACTCTATGAGTTATACATCTTAATTTCATAGTCAGAAAAAATTTTAATGACAATTTTAATATCTATATACTCCAGAGTCTTGTTTTCTAAATAAATATACAGTTTTTCTTATGCTATGACATACCTTTAATAAACTTTAACATGGCAAAACTATAAGATTTTCCACTGGCAATTGCTACAGAAATTTATCTTAAGAGTGATGAAAATTTTTGGAAATGTATTCACTATTGAAAAAGAAAACAGAGTCTGAAATTTAGTTTTAGATCCTCTGTTGGAATTTCAGGTAAATTGAAATGTCTTAGCTGCACTCCTCAAACTCTCCAATGAAACTGAAAGTGAAGCAGTTCTCCCCAAATCATTCCTGGAAGCAAGTGTTACTCTAATACCCAAACCAGAAGAAGATCCAACAAAGAGACAGAACTACAGGCCAATCTCCCTAATGATCATAGATACAAAAATTTTCAATAAAATATTGGCAAACAGAATGCAGCAAAACATCAAGAAGATTATACACTATGACCAAGTGGGATTCATCCCAGGAATGCAGGGATGGTTTCACATACACAAATTAATAACTATAATCCATCATATCAACAGAGCCAAAAATAAGAACCACATGATTATTTCAATAAATGCAGAAAAAGCTTTTGATAAAGTCCAACACTTATTCATGATAAGAACCTTACAGAAAATTGGAATAGATGGTCTTTACCTCAATATGATAAAGGCCATCTATGACAAATCAACATCTAGCATCATATTAAAGGGCCAAAAACTGAAAGCTTTTACCTTAAAATCAGGCACAAGACAAAGATGTCCATTATCAGTGCTCCTATTCAATATAGTGCTGGAAATACTGGCCAGAGCAATTAGACAAGAGAGAGAAATAAAAGGGGTAAAGAAGAAGTTAAATTATCATTATTTACAGATGACATGATACTCTACATAGAAGTCCCCCAAAACTCCTCGGTATAATAAAGACTCCTAGGTATAATAAATAAATTCAGTAATGTAGCTGGACACAAAGTCAACGCTCAAAAATCAATAACGTTCCTATACACTAACAACAAACCCACTGAGAGAGAAATAAGAGAATCCACACCCTTCACACTAGCATCCAAAAAATGAAATACTTAAGAATCTATCTAACAAAAGAAGTAAAAGACATATTCCAGGAAAATTAAAGTGCCCTGAAATAAGAAATTGAAGAGAACCTCAGAAAATGGAAGGACATACCCTGCTCATGGATAGGAGGAACAAATATTGTGAAACTGACTATTCTCCCAAAATTGTTATACAGATTTAATGCAAACCCCATCAAAATACCACTACCATACCTCACAGAACTAGAGAAATCATTCCTAAAATTCATTTGGAAGCACAAGAGACCTAGAATAGCAAAGGCAATTCTGAGCAACAAAGGTAAGGCAGGAGGCATCACAATTCCTGACTAGAAATTATACTACAAAGCTCCTGTAATAAAATCAGCATGGTACTAGAATACAAACAGGCCAGAAGACCAATGGAATAGATTAGAAGATACAACTGCAACTACAAACACACTCAACCACCTTATCTTTGATAAAGGGGCCAAACACATTCACTGGAAGAAAGATAATCTCTTTAATAAATGGTGCATGGAAAACTGGCTCTCCATATGCCAAAAACTAAAACTAGATCCACGCCTATCACCATGTACTAAGCTGAAGTCAAAATGGATCAAAGATCTAAATATTAAAACAGAAACACTAACTCTGTTGGAAGACAAAGTAGGTAGAAATATTGAAGACATATGTTATGGTTTCAGAACTGGTGGTCAACTTAACGCCACCTGGATTACATCAGCATGCATTGAGCAAAGATGCTCCACCTGAGGCAGGTTGCCAGAAAAAATAGGTGGAGAAGAAGGGAGGTGTTGAGGGTTGAGGTGTTAAGGAGGCATTGTGGGTTCTCCTACAAGTTGCTGTCTGAGCTGTTGGTTCTTCTGGAGAAACTTTGGTCTTCACATCGAGCATTGCTTCCTGGCTCCGGAGGGGAAGACATGTGCTGCTTGGTCTGCAGGATGAACTCGTCACGCTGCTTCCTGGCACGTACTGACTGTGCTTGTCGGAGGAGGAGCTCGGGGCCTCTGTGTCACTGAGGACAGCTGTGGTGCCTTTCAGGATAGCCCTGGTCTTTGTTGTGAGTGTGACTTCTCGGCTCCAGCATAGAACCCTCATCCCATTAGCACAGCTCCTTCATCCTGCTGGCATAGACTTTCTGGTTTCCACCGCTGACCCTTGGGTCTTCCCAGCATGGATCCGTAAAAGAACTGGCATGAGTCCTTCTTGTGGGCTCTGGGCTTCCAGTTGGACTCGTGGGAGGCATTGTCCTGAGCTCTGGGTTTTTATCTGGACTCTTGTGGGATATTGCTGTGGGGTTTAGGTTCTTGACTAAATAATCTATGTCTTTGGTGTTGCAGATAGATTTCCTGCATTTTCCTGTGTTAACTTCCGGTGACCATTATAAAAATATTATAAACTCCATGTCCTGATCCTAGTTGTTCTCTGTGTACAACCCCTGACCACAACAACATAGGAGTCAGCAAAGAATTCATGAACAAAAATAAAACTGCAAGGGAAACACTTCCCAGAATCAGTAACTGGGATCTCATCTTATTAAAATATTTTCTACAAATGAAAGTTTTGTCAAAAGAAATCTCCAACACAGTAAAAAGTAAACCCATGAATTTTGAAAAAATTCTTAGTTAATTGACCCTCGGACAAAGAACTTCTGTCTAGAACATATAAAGAATTAAAAATATCAGACCCCCAAAATTTGAAATTCCCCAAAATTCAAACATGGACATCTGAGATGAATACACAGTTCTCAGGTAAAGAGATACAGATGGCAAATAAATACATGAAAAAATGTTCAGCATCACTGGTCATCAGAGAAATGCAAATTAAAACCACACTGAGATTCCATCTTACTCCTGAAAGAATGGCCAGGATCAAGAAAACTACCAACAACAAATGCTGGAGAAGCTGTGGAGAAAAAGAAACACTTGGGCATTGGTGGGATTATAGACTGGTGCAACCACTGTGGATGTCAGTCTGGAGGTTCCTCAAAAAGCTGAAATTTGAAGTCCCATTTTACCCAGGTATACCACTTCTGGGCATATTTCCAGAAGAACTGAAAACACCACATCACAGTGATAAATGTGCACCTATGTTTATAGCAGCACAATTTGTAATAGCCAGATCCTGGAAACAACCTAAATGTCCACTGAGGAGTGGATAAAAAAAGATGTGGTATTTTTATACATTGGAATACTACTCAGCCATAAAGAATGATCATACTGAGATATTTATAAGTAAGTGGATGCAACTTGAGACCATAATCATAAGCGAAATAAATCAAACTCAGTGTAAGAAATGGTAAGAGTACATAAGATACAAAAACTCCACAATCATGGTGAAAGGGTAAGAATCTGCTCAAAGGGGAAAAATAGTATCTCAGAGAAAAGGAGGAAAAAGAAAAAGGGAAAATAAAAATATGTAAATTTGTATAAACACAATAACAGCGAAAATGATTGTGATACAAATTCTATAAGTTTGTAGGACAAAGCAGTTAATATTCATAGAATTGGAACAATTGTGTGTTTGTGCAGGTGACATGAGGAACTCTTGAAGATCACTATGTAAAATATCAACTTTAGTTCTATTCCTACAGAAAGCTTGTATCATCGTTTTGGGATCTTTGCTATTGTTATTTGTCTTTTTTGTTTCTTATTTTCCAAGTAATCTGTTTTGTTTGTTTTGTTTTGTTGTCTTTAATGAAGAAAGGCTAGGTATACATGTAGGGGCTTATACATGCCTAGAATTTCTCCTAAACAGTTTATGAGAATCGATTTTATTATGTATGATGAAATGAACAGCTACTTTGAAGAAAAACAGACATGGTATCCGTTGCTGATTCTGTATCATCATGGTATGAAATTCAGTAATGCTTCTATTCTTTGTTCAGAGTGGTTTTAGTCTGTTTTGTATTGTTTAATTTTAACATACATGAAGGCATGGACAGCTGTTTTGAAGAGAAAAAGAGACATTATGGCAGCCATTGTTAATTTTCATACTGTCTGGATTTGAAAGCCTGTAAGGCCTTCATCACTCTGTTCTGATCAGTTTTATACTATTTTGTTTTATATGAATTCATTGTGTGTGAAGATATAGACAATTATTTATAAGAAAACAAGAGACATTGTGGTAGCCACTGTAGATCTCCTGTTGTCTTGCTTTGAAATTGGTGTCACTTACATTGTTTTCTTCTGATCTGCTTTGTTCTGTTTTATTATGTGAAGTCTTACCCTTTTTAAATAAAAGAAAGAAACGTCTTAGTCTTTTACCAGAATTGCCTATATGGGAGAGTTGTGAATGTCAAATGACTCTGATTTGTTTAGTATAAATTTACTTTTCCAAACCATAACTATTTTATTTTAAAAATTTATTAATTCCTTGTATACTTTTAGGTGTATTATATATGTTGAATTTTTGTACCTGTACAATTTTATATATAACTTCAATTTTATGTAAGCTGTTATGTCAAATTTGTACTGAATGCATATATTTAAAAATCGTTACTTATATAGCCAGGTATGGTGGCACATGTCTATAATCCAAGTCCTCTGGAGGCTGGAGGATCAGTGCAAGATTGAGACCCTGTCTCAAAAAATAAGATTATTTATAAATTATAAGTTTGGCTTGTATTGCAAAAAATACTGTCAGGAATATAGCTCAGTGGCACAATCAATCACCTGCCTGACAAGCATAAGGTCCTAAGTTTGATTTCTGGTACATATATAGTGTATATATTCTTGATACATATATATATGACTATCACAGTAATTTCAATTAGACTTTTGCTTTCTTCATCTCTCATTTATTTTCAAAAATATCTCTGAGTTTCTGCTTTCTAAAGTTATTTTTATTTTATTTTAAAAAATTATTTTATTTTGTTTTTGTGTGGTGCACAAAAATCTCATGTTTTCTATAAAATTAAAAGAATATGAAAACTAAGAAATATTCTGCTAGAGCCTTATTGATGGAATCCCTTGTTTTCCAAATGTATTTTTGTCATTATATATCCCTGGTCATTCTGATTATTTTTCTAAATTGAGTTTTTATAGGCATTCTTCTGAGAACTGATATTATCTTTGTCAACATAGCTTAACTCTTCTCCCACCCTAGAAAATTCTAGCTCAGGAAGATAAGACTAGCTTTAATAACTAGCTTTATTAGTTTCAGGAAATTCCTGCAAACCAATTTATCAGGGCAATACTTGCCTCCTTCTGGCAATAGCCAGTCTTATCTAGAAAAGTGTAGACTCAACCAGACAGTGAGTCTTGTCCTATAGTAGTTGCTTTCTCCACACATTAAAATACTTGCTGTGTCCATCAGTCCTAAACCTTGCCCGTTTCTCACCAATTCTCTTCCAATAGGCCATGCCTGGAATTACCAGACTCCAAAACCTTCACTTACTGAGGCACTGCAAAGTCTTTTAAGACAGGCTCTCCTTTGTGAGGCAAGTCTAATTCACATTCTTATCTTTTCTTGAATGGTAGACTATTATGGGTTTTTGTAGAGAATTCATCAGTCAGTATTATTAAAATCATATCACCTTTTCTATATGTAGAGACAAACTCCCACAAAATTTTCACCTACAGACATATTTGCCTTTTCAAATCTGTTTCTTTTAACTTGCATAATGTGTTGCATCTGAGATGGTTGGCTGATATTTAGCACATCATATCTTACTGAGGCAGTAAGTAATTTGGTGTTGATGCTTGTATGCTAAAAAATCTTCTTCATAGAATGCTAACATTTTTTGCATTTTCTGCTGAATGATAAAATTCTTATGCTCATAAATTTCTTGGGTTGTCTTCTGAATGCTAACATTATCCATCAAAAATGAATCAATTCTATAATATGTTTAACAACACATTAATATTTCTTTTTAATATAGTATCTGTTTTATGGCATAGTAATTATAACTACTTTAAAATCACATTTCAATTTTAACTGACTAACACTATTGTTGAGATGTGTTTAATTTTATAATTACTAATGGCCTATGAAAAGTGCTGCTAATTTTCATATTCTTTTCAAATTTTTTATGGAAATTTTTTCCATTCAGAAAGACTTTGAAATAGAGGCAAAATGAAAACTACTCTAAAGTAGAAAGAGCTAGTTTTTTTTTTTTTTTTTTTTTGTCATTTGGAAGCATTTCTGTGAAATGTTTCCTAAAACTTAATCAACTATAACTTGAGGTTAGTAATTATTAACTAGAATTTCCTGAATTCAAATTATACAAATGTGTAGTATGATCCACAGAACATATACTTAATAAGCTGTTTTCCTTTTTTGCAGTTATAGTTATGAGTCACATGGAAATAAAAAAGAAATTCATGTCCTGTCCCATCAGTGACACAATTAACTCTAAAGTACAGTGAAAGCACTAATTCTGAAGATTTTTCCTTTATTCCTCTGATCTAATTCTCCAAATGCAGTCAACAGTCCAAATGTCTTTTTTCATTTTTTGAGAATGGTAAATAAAAAATCCTTTTGACATCAAGAAAAACACACATAATAGCTTAACATTTTGTGTGAGAATCTGTAACATTTCAAAACAAAATGTTTGGAACAAACATTATTTTTAACAAAAATTTTATTAGGATATATTCATGATACATAGTGATTGCATCCAGCTTGGGAAACTGGTAATACACATGTGGAATATTGATCATTGTTATGCTCCCTGACTCCGTCCCTCTCCCTCCCTTTGTCCCCAGATCCCCTGCCCATTTCTAGAGCCTATGTTGCATAACATTACTCTCTTAGTTTACTCTTGCTTTGGTTCTCTCATATTAGAAAACCCATGTGATATTCAATATTTTGTGGCTTATTTCACTTAGGCTTATGGTTTCAAGATCTATCTATTTTCCTAAAAATGACTTAAACTTATCCTTCTTCATGACTGTGATATGCTGTTGGGAACCATTGAAGATGGAAATTGAATACATGTGCAGGACTGTGTCATGGACAACCCAAGAACAAAGAGATGCCTCAAAGGGCAAGATAAGGTCACATCTGAGGACACCTGGCTCCAACCCCAATTAACAAGGTAGAGATTGTAGCTGCAGGTGTGTCAAAAATCAGATGGCTATAGTGCTTGATGTTATTTGTGAATCCCCTTTTCTATTCCACTGGTCAACAAATCTGTTTTTTTTTTTTTGGCAGTACCAGGTAGCTTTTTAGTATAACTTATACTAAAAGTATAAGCCTATACTAAAGGCTTGTAACATCTCTTTAGTTGCTTTCATTGCCCATAATTGCTTTGGCTATTCTGGATCTGTTCATCTAAATTTTATAAATATTTTTTTCTAGTTCTTTGAAAAAAAAATTGGTATTTTGGTGGGAACTACAATAAATCCATATATGTAATTTTTGTTTAAAAGTCCATTTGATATAAGTTCTGCCTATCCAAAAACAGATGTCTTTCCTTTTTTTTTTTTCAAAGTCTCACTGTGTAGTTCAGGCTGGCATTAAACTCACTAGGTATACCAGGCTGGCCTCAAACTCTGGTCCTCCTGCCTCAGCCTCCCAAAGGCTGGGGTAATAGGCAGGAACCACTACTCATTTTCTAATGTCCTCTTCAGTCTTTTTTCAGAGCAATACTGCTTTTGTTGCAGATGTCTTTCACTTATTTTGTTGGCATATTTTCTGGATACTTATTTTTTGAGGCTACTATGAACTGGATAATTTTCCTGATTTTTTTCTCAATGGGATCACTCTTGGTGTATAGGAACACTACTGATTTTTCTTATGTTCTTTGGTTGTGTCACTTTACTGAATTTATTATTTCTGAATGTATTCTGGTGGAGTGTTTTGGATTATGTTATCTGCAAGTAAGGATAGTTTCACTTCTTTCTTTCTTTCATGTCCAAATCCTTTTTACTGTTTTGTCTGAAGTTTCAAGTGTATTATTCAACAAGAGTGGTGAAAATGGAATGCCTGTCCTATTTCTGATTTTACTGGAAATGTTTTGTTTCTCTTTATTTAGTATAATGTTGACGATGCATTCGTCACCAATAGTTTTTATCTCCTTTTAAGGTAAGATCTTTCTTTTCCATGTTTTTTTTTTTTTTTTGGAAGGTAGTAAAAATACAACAGAACAAGACAGAACAAAGCCAATTGAGACAATGCAGTGAAATTGGTACAGAACTTCACAGCAGGATACTGGGATAACAGTAATAGGTATCATAGTATATCTTGTTACCTTCATAATAGTTGTCCAGTCAATAAGTTATAGCAAAATCAAATAAAAACAGAACATTATAAAACCATTTGAAAGAGAATATTGAATAGTGTAACACAATTAATCGTAATGAAACAAAACAGTGAAAAAAACATTTACCTTCAAACAGAAGATGGAAGGAAATCCCCCACATTTGCTGTGTTACATAGGGTCATCCTCTCAAGACATGCTCAGATCTCTGTCCCCAGTTGCTAACCAGGGGGGAGGGGGCTGGTATGATTTCTAGCCCCCTCAGCAGTAGGCTCATGGGAGCTGCTGACTGGGTCTCCTCCTGGCTTGCACCAGAGGGAGGTGCTTACCAAGAGGGCAGAGAAGTTGCCGCCTTCTGCAGCCACCTGAGTTCCATCATGGCTGGTTCCCCTTTTCTGATATTTATCCCTTTCTTTCATTGTGAATGGATGTTGGACTTTGTCAAAGATGTTTTCTGTATCTGTTGAGATGACCATGTCATTTTAATTCTTATTTCTGTTTATGTGGTATATTATAACATTGATTTATATATGAGGAACCATCCTTGAATCCCTAGGATGAAACAATCTTGAATTCCTAATGCATTATACTGATGCCAAAACTAAGCAAGCACCTAACCAAAAAAAAAAAAAAAAAAAAAATATATATATATATATATATATATATATATATATATATATCAGTTTCCTTAATGAATACACATGCAAAAATGCAAAGCAAGCTACCTGCACTTACAATAAATTATTTAAAAGACCATATTTCATTCTAGGAATTCAAGATGAAAAAAAGCTCATTGTGGCACTGTTCAATTTTTGTATCTTCTTAGTTCAGTTTTGGTAATTATTATGTGTGTGGGAATCTGTTTTTCCTAGAGTCTCTAATTTTTGAAATGCACTTTTTCAGAGTAGTTATCATTTTCTGAATCTTCTGATTTTGGTGTTTTAACCTTTCTCATTTGTAATTACTTTGACATGGGACTTTTCTTTCTTTTTTGGGGGTTGGCTAAGGACTTGTCTAGTTTATCTATCATTTCAAAGAATCAACTTCTTGATTCACTGATTCATGTGTGTGTGTGTTCAGTCTCAGTTTTTTTTTTTTACTTCCACTCAGATCTTTATAATCTCTTTCCTTGTAAAGTTTGGATTAGAATTGTTCTTGTTTTTCTGGAACCTCCAAGTGCATCACTAGCTAATTTACTTGGGATAACTCTGCTTTTGTAATGTGGACATTCCAGCTGTACACTTTCTTCTAAGGACTGCTTTCATTGTGTTCCATAGGTTATATATTCTGCTGCCATTTTAATTTGATTCTAGGAACTTTTTAGTTTCTTCTTTGATTTCTTCTGTGTTTTGTTCATTATTTGAGATCAAATTATTTATTTTTTTCAAAGAGTAAACATTATAATTATTGATGGATATTACATATCTATGAGTTTATTTATTTTGTATTTACTCATTTTTTATTTATTTTAAAGGAATAAAACAAAATAAAAAAATGAAACAGAACAGTGAAAACAATATTTGATTTCAAAAACAAGACAGAAAGAAACCCCCATTGTTGCTGTGTTGCATACTGTTGCCTTCTAAATAGAAGCTCAAACTACTGGCTTTAGGCCTATAAAGTCAAGCAAACAATTCAAGCATTGAGTGGTCTTTTTTTTTTTATTTGCTTAGTTTGCTATCATCTCAGCCTATGTTCCTCCAAATCAACCAGTTGCTTGCAATAGGTATCTGGGTACAGGGGGACACTCTCCTTGTCTCCCATCCCCCACACTAGCTGACTCACAAGACAGTGCAGGTTGGCTTCTTGATTCTCCTTCCAGCCCACAACTACCTCTGGTTCATGGCAGAGGTCGTGGATTGGCTTCTTGGTTCTTCTCTTGGCCACATTGCTACTGCTAGCTCGTGGGAGCGTATGGCTTGGCTTCTTGGTTCTCTCTCTGGTCCACATGGCTGCCAAGATTATATTGGTTAATGTCTATATCTTTGGTTAGTTTCTGTGATTTTCTTTTCTATTGGTTTCTAGTTTTATTATATTTTGAGCTAATATGACACATGAGTTTATTTTATTATTTTTGCACTTATTTAAAAATCCTTTTTGGCCTAAGATGTGACCTCTTTTGAAGAAAGTTCCATGTGTTGAGAAAATGTGTATTGTGTTGTTGTTGGGTGAAACCGTTTATAGATATCAGTTAGTTCATCTGTTCAAAGAAATCATTTGATTCTTTTTTCCTTGGTTTTTCCTGGTTGACATATTTGTTTGTGACAGTGGGACACTGACATCTCCTAGTATGATTGTGTTGATGTTGGTCTGATCTTTTATGTCCAGCATTTGTTTTATGAAATTATGTGTGCTAACATTCAGTTAGCACATATAGTTGCAATTGTTATTTCTTCCTATTGAATTTTTTCTTTTATAACTATATGGTCACTTTCTTTGTCTCTTCTGATTATTTCTAGCATGGATTTTTGTCTCGAAGCAGGATAGTTAGTGCTGCTTACTGTTGGGTTTCTATTGCCTATAATATTATTCTCCATCATTTGACTTTCATCATTGTATTTCTTTTATTGATGAGGTATGTCTTTGGTACACCACATATAGTACACAAGATTTTGTTTTCTGGCACAATGTGTTAATCTGTGTCCTGTGGGGAGTTAAGACCACTTGCACTGAGAGTTATTACTAAAATGTTCTGACTTATTTGTGTTGTTGCATTATTTTTCTGTTGCTGATTCCTTGATATTTTCCCTTTGCTTAACTATTCACCTTGCTTGATGTATTCTTTCCTTTGAACTCTTTGGTATTGTTGGCCTCATTGTCTCTGTTTAGGATCTTTCTTTCTTTCTTCTTTCTTTTTTTTTTGGACAGGATCTTGCCATATAGTTCAGGCTGGCCTTGAACTCACTATGTCCAGGCTAGCCTTGAATTTAGGGCAGTTCTTTTGGTTCAGCCTCCCACATACTTGGTTTACAGGCATGCACAATCATTCCTGGGATGTCTAGGATTTCTGTGAATACTTATTGTAGTATCTGTTTGGTGATTGCAAATTGCAACATGTTTTTTGTTGTGAAAAGTCTGTATTTCTCCATCAATTTTGAAGGATAATTTTGCAGGAGATATTAATTTGGGTTGAATGCTATTTTCTTTTAGGGTTTGAAAATTCAGTATCTCTTGGCCTTTAAGATTTGTGTGGAGAAATATGCCATTATTCTGAAAGCTTGCATTTATAAGCTATTTGATGCTTTTCAGCAAATACTTCATACTAGACATCTGAAATTTTAACTGTGTTGGGTTATAGAAAAGTTGTTTTCTGGTAATTGCTATTTGGCATTCTCTGTGCCTAATTTATCTAGAATTTGAACGATTCTGTAGAGTTGGAAAATTTTTCTGTCATAACTTTAGTAAGCAATTAAAATTTTTTTTGCTATCTTCTGATATTTCTTTAACTCCTATAATTCCTATGTTAAGTTTTTTGAGTCATCTAGCAGCTGTTGGGTCCAATTTTCATGGCCTTTTTTTTTTTAAAGATATCTCTGAGTCTTTTGCTCAATTTATCTTCTAGTTCTGACACTGTCTCCACAAAATGGTTATTTCTGCTGCCCATACTTTTCATAGAATTTTTATGCACTGGATTTCTTTTTGATGGCTTTCTGTAGTAACTAATTCTTTACTAAAGTAGTCATACATATCTTGTATCATCTTAGTTAATTCATCCAATTTTTTGTTTGTTCTTCTTCCTCCTCCTCCTCCTTCTCCTCCTCCTTCTTCTCCTCCTCCTCCTCCTCCTCTTCTTCTTCTTTTTGAGATAACATCTGGTTCTGTAACACAGGCTGCTCTCTAATTTGTGGCAATCCTCTTGCCTCAGTCTCCCAAGTGTTGGGATTACTGACGTATGCTGTCATGCCTGGATGACTATATCTTCTTTAAACTCACTGATCATTTTATCAGTTAAATCTCCTATCTATTTATTCATATTATCTTTTTTTTCTTTTTCTTTCTTTTTTTTTTTTTTTTGTACCAGGGATCCAACTCACAATCTTGTGCTTGGCAGGCAGGCACTTATGCTGAGCTAAATACCCAGCTATTATTATCTTTGAACTCACTGAACATCTTGTTGATCTGGTGTGTTTTTTTTTTATTCCTTCAAATATTGTAGCCATTTAGGTTCTGTTTTTGTTTTTTGTTTGTTTGTTTGTTTTTTTATTTTTCCACATTAGTGCCCATGGGGTCAGATTTTGTGGAGGTAAGAACTTTTGTTGTCTTGTTTTCTCCTTTCTTTCTTTTTTTTTAAATTTTTTTTTTTTTTGCATGTGTGTGTACTGTGCATGCATGTATATGTGTACTGAGGGTTGTGGATCTATTGGAGCAGAAACACTCTGCTAGTGTGGAGGTCCCTTTAGTGTATATTCTCCAGGGATGTGATCTTGGCTTTGATTATGTTTCAATAATCAAACTCCTTTTCAAGTTATTCAGTGTAGTAGGATTGGACTGAGTTGCTGAGCTATAAGAAGACAACCACTACTGGATATAACAGCATCACTGTTTGCTCCAGGCTTCCAGCATTCTCCCTGTAGATCTCTCACTTCTGCAGGTCACAGGACAGCAGAGGCTATGGCAGAGCCTGTAGGCTTCTAAAGTGAAGGGATGGAGCCTGGCGAATCAACATAACTTTATGATAGGAAACATGGCAATTATTCCAGCCAAGTCATTTAAGTTAACATCCAAATACAAGACACAATATTCAAAATGATTCACTAAGACATAACTACTGTGCTATGCTATTACTGAAAGTGTATAACCCAAATTTTTGAAGCAACATGAGATTATCCTTTGTGTAATTTTCCAACACCAATTCTCTGATACCTTCTGAGTATTGTAAATTTGATTTCATTGTAACATTATGTAAAGTTGGCACAGAGCATAAAAGTTAAGGGATTTAGTCCCTCAAGATTGCCCCATTTCATTTTTTTGTTTTGTTTTTTGTTTTTGAGACACAATTTTTGTGCAGTTCAAGCTGGCCTTGAGCTCACTTTGTAGCCCAAGCTGGTCTCAAATTGGCAACAATCCTCCTGCCTCTGCCTCCTGAGTGCTGGGATTACACACATGAGCCACCATGCCCAGCAAGACTGCCCTATTTCAAATATTAGCTGCAATTCTTGATATCCCCAGTGAACTCATGTTTTATTGGTAACCACAAATTTGGAATTCCCACAACCTACCCACATTTAGGTCTAATAATTCTCTAGAGAGATGATCAAACTCAGGAATGTGCTGTACTTATACTTACAGTCTTGTGAAGGCTACATCTCAAGAATGGCCAAATGGAAGAAAGGCATAGAACTAGGAATTGGGAAAGGGAACTCAGAGCTCCCATGTTCTGGCTCAGTGTAACAATCTTCTTGAAAATTTACTTAATTACAACAGAATCTTCTTGTTCAAAGGATTTTACTGAGATTTTCATTATGTGAGCATGATTGATAAAACCATTGCCCACTGGTGACTGGATTAAATCTCTAGGCCCTTTCCCTTCCTCAGAGTTTGGGGAGAGGGTGAAAGTTCTAATCCTCCAATCAAATAGTTGTTTTTTCTGGTACCAACCCACATTGTGAAGCTATTTAGGACTAGGTATAACTTCATTAGTGTAACAAAGATGTTTCTATCACTCAAGAAATTCCAAGTATTGCCAAGAACAATGCCGGGAACTATGGACAAAGACTAAACAAAGTTTTTATTTTATCATGACCTCAAATTATAGAACATTTCTCAAAAGAACTGGTCAGGGTTTTTCAAAATTGCTAAGGTCATGAGAAACAAAATATAGCAAAGTAAACCCCAAATTATCCTAAATTGAAAGAAACTAGGAAAACACAACTAAAATTAACTGGGACCCTGAATTACTTTCTGAAACAGAAAAAGAATATTGGGACAACTGGTAAATTTGAATAAGAGTATTAGAGTACAATAGTACTATATCAATATGTTTACCTGTTTGTTTGTTTAATAATTTTGATGACCATGTCACCAGACAGAGAGTAAGGAGGTTCCCTAAGGAGGAGATGAGATCTCCCCTCCTCCCACAACCCCACAGAGTAGATTCATAAGCTTTTGTAACAAAAAATGTTTCAAGATGCTTCTTGGAGAGATAAAATGAGCATAAAGCAGAATAAAGAAGTTCTGTACACACAGAGAAATGAGTGCAGGTGAGGTACTCTTTGGACTGGGTTGAGGGTATATAGGGAATATTGAAGACTTTTTTTAAAGATGATCTAAACTGCTTACCTAAAAAATATTCTTTAAACTCCTTAAACTCCTGTTGCTTCATGTTAAGGTCGGGCTGCTGGATTTTACTTTATCAATAAGGCTAATTTCTAAGCCTATAATATCTTTGAAAGATTTCGGTGTGAAGAGCTTGGAAGAAAGAATAAAACAAGCCTAGAAAGTAAAGATATGGGGAACTTCAATCATGTCTTAGAACTGTATTTTCCTTATGACCTTTCTTCTTTGCTTTATTTCTTTCTCTTTTTATCTCAGCAGTAGAAGGTGAAACCAGAGCCTTGTATATTCTAGACAAGCACTCCATTACTGAGTTCATTTTTGACCATTGTGTGTTGGTTATATAAAATATTAACATTAGGGAAAGCCATGTAAAGCAAATTTAGAAAATTTTTATACCATTTTGCAACTTTCTTGTAAGTCTGGTGTTAATTAATAATAGGAACTAGGAAACTAAAAATAAATGAAAAATATGCCTATGCCTATTACACTTTAAATAATAATAAAACTTATTTTTACACTGATAAAATTTCCATTAAAATTAAAAGTTGCTACAAAATAGTGACTAGCTAGTAATGTCTAGTCTGTGTTAATTTAATAATGTTTCATGATTTTTTATGGTAAATGAAATTATTACTTAGTATGTAATGATCTGTTACATATTCACAGGGCTTAGGGAAATTCATTAATACCTTTTAAGTACAAGAAATAAATACTTGACTTTATGAAGTATTATATGAAATGTGAAGCTTAGCTAGTACTCTAACAACAACAGGAAATTTCTGTGGTACATTTTATGGTACTACCTAGTGTATTCATTGGCAAAGTGTCTCTTTGTGTAGAAGGAAAGGTAATCTTAGTTGTTTTTAAATCATTAAAATTTACTATTGTGCTTAATCCTAAACTGAAGCAGAATGACACTAAACCAGTTAGAAGAGGACCATTGGCTTACACTTTCTAGAACATTGTTAATATGCTGATTTTATAACGTACGATATTTTACTGCCATCTGCCAAAAAACTGTCATAATATCCATTTTTAGGGTCAATAAAATTATAAACAAAAACATGCACAAAAATAGAAGCTTATAATGAGTTCCGTAATAAGAATGACATTCTCTTAACTGTGAAGCCCTTGTGTGGTTCTCAGTCTGAACAGCTGTTCATGGATTTATTGAGAAGTAGAAAAGAACAGACTATTACCAGCCCATATGAGAAATTGTCTAGATGTCTGGGGCTCCTTTCAGAAAGAATTGAAGTATGTTCCTCTTCTCCTTTTCCTTTTCTTCCTCTTCTTTCTCTTCTTCCTCCTTTTCCTTCTCCTTCTCCTTTTCCTTCTTCTCTTTTTCCTCCTCATTCTTCTTTGGTGCTGGGTTCAAACCCAGGGCCTCACACATGGTAGACAAATACTGTGTTCCTGAGCTCCAACTCTAACCCTGTGCTTACTATTTTTCATATTTGTTTTGATCTCTAAAACAAATCACCATAAATTAATGATCTGCTTGAAGCAAATGGATGTTCAAGCATATATTTTTTTACTTGAATTCCTCAGTCCTAAATCTTAGTCTTTATCAGTTATGTGGCAAGTGTTGCTTCATAAAGGAACACAATACAGAGTGCTGGCTTGGCTGGTGTAGTAGACTCAGGATTCCCCAAAGTTGGCTCATCTTCCTACTTTGAACCCACTGGTTTTAGTTCTGCAGGTATTACATTATATTTTCTGGGAACGCCAAACTATATCAAAGGCATTGCCCTAATTAATTAGTGTCGATGGTCTATTTTATAGCAATTGAAAACTTCACTAAATTAGGAATAGATGCTGTACAGGGGGTTCATAAGGATCCAGCTTGACCCAACTGTGGTCGTCTTGTCATAGCCACCATGACTGCCCCTCAGTAACCCTGTGCTGCTTCCTATCATAGTTCCCTAGCACACCCCAGATAAGTAAAGGCATTAGAGAGGTGTGCAGAGCTTTACAATTGGATCACAGCATCATCAGCTTCAGGAATGTGCCTGACATGTTTGATCTTAGCTTGAAATAAACTAGGTGCATTTCATTGTGGATGAAAGCCACTTTTGTCATTACTTTATAGACTCTCTCTGTCTGTGTCTCTGTCTCTGTCTCGCTCTGTCTTTATACCTTTCTCTCTCTTTCTCTCTCTGTCATCCTAGTTGTGATGATCCATGGGTCTTGCTGCAGACTTTGACCATGTTTCTGTTCATATGTTGCCAATAAACATTATACTCTGTGTAGTCTTGGATGTTTCTGCCTTTCTTTTCAGTCTCTGGATACCTTCCTCTGTACCTGTCTGTTCTTTTACAACAGATTGTCTCAAAACTGACTTAAGGAAGATACTGCTTGTATATATTAAAAATATCCAGTTGCCATTAATTTATTTTTAACTTTTCTCAACTACTCTACATCAAAGATCAAAACGTATTCTTTTCTAATCAGCCACACTTACTATAACTAATATTTTATTTTTGCTGATACATAATTGAAATACTTCCTTTCAAGCTATTTATCTTCCATTTAACAAGTCTGAGGCAGTTTCAGATGATTAGGGCTCAATGGCAATCTGGACTTTTAGATGAATTTTTCAGCTACTCTGGGACACTAGATTATGCAGAGTAAAGTTGTCTGAGTAAGGCAAATGGAATTGTGGCAAACTTGGCTTGGATACTAAAGTCTGGTCTCAGGGGATGGAGGGTTGTGACATAAACAGCTCCTGGACATTATGGGATATGAGGTAAATGGCTCATACAATTTGAAAATTTGGAGCTTGTGTTAAGAACAGGGAATAGTGTTTGAGGCATGGATTTTCCTAATAACAGATCTTCCAGAAATTTTCTACATAATTCCACCTGCAAAAGTGGCTCAAATGGTTTTCTCTTTCTCCTGGCTTCAAGGGCATCTATGTTCATGGAAACTGCCAATGAGATAAGCTTCCTCTGAGCATGGCCAGTTGGTGGATGGGAAAGCTTCCAGGAGGAGCTAGGTCATTGAGAGTCTGGGTCTTCTTCTCTCTGATATATTTGTGGTTCTCTTTTGGTTGTGATTTCTTATGCCAGGGATCCTGGTAGAGTCCATCTTAGTCTGTCTAAGCAATGTTTTGCTATGCATAGTGATGCACACCTATAATCCAAACATGAGTGAGGCTGAGGCAGGAGGATCACCACAAGTTTGAAGCCAGCCTGGGCTACAGAGTGAGTCCAAGTCCACCCTGAACTACACAGTGAGATTCTGTCCCAAAAAACCAAAAACAAACTTAAACAATGTCCGATCTGCAAACAAAGAGCCAGAGTGAGTTAATATTTCGTGATATCTTTAGTGGAGCTATTGACTGGAGCCCAGGAGAAGGCTAATCTCCTGGGTAGTTGTTGCCTTTACCACTCTATTAACTAGCAGTTTCAATATTAAAATATAAGTATCCAACCAAAGCAGAAGCAAAGACATTGAGGACTGTAAATCTAAGACCCTGCCTCTCTCTTTCAGGATGTCCCATTTAGTGGATAAGTAGCAATAGAAAAGTCACTTAATGTTCCAAAGATTGTTTTCTTATCTGTCAAATGGGATTAATAACATAATAATAAGATTATTGTTAGGAACATCCAGACACTATATACAGACATAAACAGATAAATTCATTGTTTGTCTGTTCTTTCTTATGGGCAGTTTAAAGCTTGGAGAAACAAAAGAGCGCCTTTTAAGAAATGACTATAGTACAAACCATTTATGATTATTGACAAGTACAGCATAATTTATCACATTTTCTAAATGCTGAACTGAGAGATCTGTAATAGTTTGGAGCACTTTACCAACAGTATCTTAGAAAATAATTGAGTTAGCTTATGAGTGAGGTAGTTAGCTAAGAGCCTGAGAGAGTTGGACAATCAGTCATATTGATGGAAATTAAAATAAAAATACTAAGATTTCAGACCAAAGATGAACTTTTTCAAAAAACATAGAGTACAGACCTTTCTTCCTAAAGAGCAGTGCCACTCCCTACTAAGTTCTGAGTTTTGAGAAACTGAAAGTACTCCAAACTTTCTCTGTAATATGGGGTGCAGCCCACCCTCTCTTAAAGAGAAAAGAAGATACTCTACTAAATTCCTGCGTTCTGAAAAAATAATAATTTTCTTTCAAAGACCTCAGTGTACTATAAGCACTATGTAAAAGAACTGGGTCAAAGAGCCAGAATTCCAGCTGGCTATTTTTTTTAACTTCACAGAGACACCCAAAATAGGTGTTCACTAAACACTTCAGCAATTCTTGTGTCCTACTTACCTATAAGTGACTCTAGGCTTAGGGGCCATGTGATCACCCATTTGGAACCCCTTCTAGAAATTCAGGAGCTACTGTTATTTTCAGTAAAGTTTTCCCAATTCTTCTTTGATTCACAACTTCAATCTTCAGTATTTGTGAAACTGTAAGCTCTGTACACAGGATAACATCCTCAGCCCCATAGATGTACTACTCAGTTGTATTTCTCCTCTCACTGCTATTTGCTGTACAAATTAGCACGAGAGTTTTACCCTCCATGCCTCCTTTAAGTACAGAGGAAATATATATATATATATATATATATATATATATATATAGAGAGAGAGAGAGAGAGAGAGAGAGAGAGAGAGAGAGAGAGATGGGCATAATAGGCACAGATACAGAGGAAATATAATATTCCTTTAAATACAAAGGAATTTTATATATATATATATATATATATATATATATCATAGACATAGCTTGGGGTCCTACAAGAGGCAAGAAACAATATGAGATGAAATGTGCAAGAAATTCACTACAAGTGCTTCTTGGAAAGCCTGGAGAATGGAAGATGGAGAAGGCTTTTGAGAAGGGCTAGGGAGCCATTTTCCCCAGATAAGTCTGATCCTGAGAGAAAGAGAAAAAAGTGGGCCCATCCTAGAAAACCCTGAGGCCTAAGGAGTGTTCCAAGGAGGTTGTTGAGAAAATTTATACCAGGGTTGGCAGGTGAAAAAGTCCTGTGTCTTCCAGAAAGAGTTATAGCCTTATGCAAACACTGCAGTGGATTTCATAGTGAAGCTGGGTCCTGAGTTAGTTACACCAACTTCCTGTAATAAGAGGTCCAGTGGTACATGTTCACAGTCAGTGCTGTAAATGTCTATTTTAATAATAATTATAAAGTAGACACATATAATTACCATCCAAGCCAAGACAGAAAATTTCAGAATAAATTTTGGAACAATATCCTGATCAAATGATTTTCCCATTCTTCTTTTTTCCAATGCAGATTAACATTATTCTGCCTTTGTTAAGTGTTGGGTACTTGCTTTTAGTAGCTTGCTTTTTTTTTTTTTTTTACCATTTCAGAGATTATACATGTATCACTAAACAATAGTATTTTTTGAGACAAGGTTTCATTATGTAGTTTAGGCTGGTCTTGACCTCACTTTGTAGCTCAGGCTGTCCTCAGACTTGCAGCAATCCTTCTGCCTCAGCTTCTTGAGTTCTGGAATTATAGGTGTATGCAATCACAATGGCCTAAATAATAATTTAGTTTTTCTCTGCTCTACCACTGAGCTATACCTCAGTACTTATTTCTGAACTTCACAGTATATATCCTATTAAGTTAATTGTTTTGTATTATATTGATTTATATGGATTTGCTCCATTTTCCTGATATGGGTGTTTACTGCTATAAATGTCCTTTTAAAGACTGCTTTCACTGTGTTCCACAAGTTTCAGTATGTTGTATTGTCATTAATCATTCAACTGTAAAAACTGTTTCTCATTTAATTTCATCTGTGACCCAATGGTTGTTCAGCAGGGTGCTATTTAATTTACGTGTGCTTATGAAGATCTTGTTTTCCTTTGGCATGGATTTCCAATTTCACTGTATTCTGATAGAATCTGTGGGATAATTTCAATTCTTCTGCATTTACTTAAGCATGTTCTATGAGCCAATATATGGTCTATTTTGAAGAAGTGCAGCTGAGGAGAATGTGTATTCTGATGTTGTAGGATGGAGCACTTTATAGACATCTACTAAGTACATTTTTTCAAAAATTTGACTTAGTTCTAATATTTCATTATTGAATTTTTGTTTAGTTAATCAATCTTTTTATGACAGTGTGGTATTGGATCTCCCAATAAAATTGTATTAGGGCTTATTAGACTTTTCATGTCCATTAGTAATTGCTTTATATACTTGAGAGCATTGGTACTTGTTACATATATATTTATTATTGTTATATCTTCCTCTTGGATTGTTCCCTTTATGAGGATGTAGTGACCTTCTTTATCTCTCTTAATTAGCCTTGACTTCAAATTCACTTTGTTTGCAAATAGAATAACTACCCGTGCTTTTTTCTGGGTGAGGGAGGAAATTACAAAAATCAGAGCAAAAATTAATACAATGGAGACTAACAAAACAATACAAAGAATCAATGAAACAAAGAGTTGGTTCTTTGAAAGATTTAAACAAATTTCACAAGCCTTAGCCAACCTAATAAAAAAAAGGAAACAAACCCCTCAAATCCATACAATTAGGAATGAAAAGGGTAAAATCAGAACAGATCCTGTAGAAATCCAGAAGATCATCTCTCCCTTCTTCTAATAAAATGGAAAATGTGGAAGATTTCTAGACACATATGAATTACCAAAGCTGAGTAGGAAGATATAAAAATCCTAGGTAAACCAATACCAATCCATGAAATTTAAAATGTAATTAAAAACCTACCAAGAAAGAAAAATCTGGGCCCTGACCAATTCACTGCTGAATTATACAAGAAATTTGGAGAAGACCTAATACTACTAATTCTCAAACTCTTTAATGAAACTGAAAGGGAAGTAATACTCCCAAATCCATTCCTGAAATCAAGCATTACCCTGATACCAAATTGAAGAAGGACCCAAGAAAGAGAATTACAGCCAATTTCCCTAATGAACATAGATACAAAAATCCTTAATAGGATACCTGCAAACATAATGCAGCAAATTGTCAAGAAGATTATATACCATGTTCAAGTAGGATTAATTCCAGGGACTCAGGGATGGTTCAACATACATCAATTCATAAATGTGATATAACATATTAACAGAACCAAAGACAGAAACCATATAATCATCTCAATAGATGCACAAAAAGCTTTTGACAAAGTATAACACTCATTTATGGTAAAAACCCTACAGAATATTGGAATAGAAGATCTTTATTTCAATCTGATAAATGCCATCTATGACAAACCAACAACCAATATCATACTAAATGGACAATAACTGAAAATGATCTCTCTAAAATCAGGAAAAAGACAAGAATGTCTACTATTTCCACTCTTATTCCACATAGTTCTAAAAACTTTAGCTGGAGCAATTAGACAAGAGAAAAAAATAAAAGGAATAAAAATAGGAAAGGAAGAAGTTAAACTAACATTTAGATACAACATGCTATACTTAGAAAACCCCAAAAACTCCACCAAGATTCTAGATTTAATAAGCAAATTCAGTAACGTAGCTGATAATAAAGTCAACACTCAAAAATCAATAGCCTCCCTGTATAAGAGCAACAAACTCACTGAAAGAGAAATCAGGGAAATATCAAGAGTTTTCTCTTGAAAAATAAAACAAAATTTCATAATCAATAAGAGAATAACAATATTTATTACACTTCATAGTGTTATCGTCAAACTAGTTCCTCAGAGTACTAGAAATAGATCAAAAAGGTTCATACACACACACACACACACAACACACAACACACACACACACACACACACACACACACACACACACACACACACAAAACAGTAGATAACAACCCAGAACTTTCTTTTTGGGAACTAAGATAAACTGGTTGTATAAAAGAAGACAGTTAGCATATATATTGAAGTATTTTTAAAGCAATGGAATTTATAGTTTGGAGAAGGTTTGTACTTATCCCTGTTTTCTATTTATGTCTCTGTTATCTTGCCCTTTATTTGTATTTGTTCTTTTTTTTCATGTAATGCTGGGCATCAGACCTGGGTCTTGTAAATGTTAGGCCTATGCTCTACCACTGAGCTACACCCTTACCACAAGAGTGCTCTTATAGAAGGCATCCTAATTAATGTATTCTTTAGGTCTTATTATTTAATTAAATCTCTCTTCTCTCTCTCTCTCTTTTTCTCTCGCTTTTACCTGGGATCAAACTCATGATCTCATGCTTGCCAGGCAAGCTCTTGTGCTGCTGAGCTATATCCCTGGCCCTTAATTAGATCTCTTGCCTAAAAAATTATTATAAATGATTAAATGTGAATTGATGGTGCTAAACCTAAATTTTCCACAAAGGTAAGTTTTGTTGGCTGTTTCAAGAAAGATTTCAATTTTTCTCATTTGATATTTAATTGCAAAGAATGCTCAATTAATTTAAGTTAGTCAACCAGTCCCTAAAGGATAACTGTCAAACCTATGTCACATCCAAAGTCTCTCCCTTGAGGTTCCTTGAATTCTGAAGTTTTGAAGAGAAAAATTTTTTATTTTGTTTTGAGATAGGGTTTCACTATGCAGTTCAGGTGGCCTTGAATTCACTTTGTAGCTCAGGCTGGTCTCAGACTCACAGAGATTCTCCTACCTCAGCTTCATGAATCCTGGGATTACAGGTGTGGGCCACCATAATTGGCTTGAAGAGAAATTAACCAGCAAGGATTAGTTATAGTACAAACTATGATCACCAGAGCTCCTAGTCTTCATCCTGCTCAGTGCCTTTATTTGAGTTTGGATTTGCTGATTTTCAGAAGCTGAGTTGGGGTAAGTTTTGGCATCATAGATTTGTGGAAACCTTCACTGCCTATGGATATCTAATAGAAAAGTATAACCTACTTGCATGAATCACTTTAGATATAATCTTTGAAGTTGAAAACCTATGTGTTTATTGAGTAGTTATGATACTTTGAGAGCAAATTGCAAATTCTGGATAGCATTAAACTTTAATCTTAAGTTTCAGAATTAGGTAAAATTTGCAAAAATTTTTTAATCAAGATTTTCTTGTGGTGTGATCAGGTTGTATTAATTACTCTCTTAATCTATCTTTAGATTGAAAAGGTGGCTGTCATTTTCCAAGCACAGCTGGAGAAACAATAACAGCCTGCCTACAAAAGAGGGGGAGAATTCCTCTTAGCCCTGTTGGGATCACAGGCCTTTGTATATATGCTGATCGGATCTTCTTGAACCCTGGCATTGTATCTGAGTAATAAATATTCAGTCACTCTGAGAACATTCCTGAGGTGGGTCAAGCATGACCTAATCATAACACAATGGTTTCTCTTCATGACCAATTGAAAAAACACTCCACTAGAATGAATGCTTTCCACTATCTGTTCTCATTTAAATTTGAAAGCCTGGGAAATTCATTACCCAGCATTTATGACTCACCCATGAGTCAAAATGGCAAGATGTTCACTCTGGCAACTGCTAATGCTGCCTTTCCATTCATCTTTAAGGAGGCCCTCAGACATATTTTGCTTCTGGGATTTTTTTCCCTGGTATACTTATTCAGTAATCATTCCAAGAGATTTTTCTGGGCACCATATTTTACTATTTCCTTCTGACTTTCTTCTTGCCATTCTTCCTGTCATCTTCTTTTTCTTCCTCCTTTTCCTGTTTTTCCTTTCTGCCTAGGAATTTCCATTTCATTGATGATGCAGCCTTTGATAAAATCTAGGACTCCCTTTGGCTTAGGACATGAATTTAGGTCATGGGGATCTTTGTAGCCTCAAAATGATGGAAAGAATATTATTATAGCAGAATTTCAAAAATTGGATTGGTTCCATTGTTGTTTTTGAGTACTGTATCAGTTGGAACTGGAACTCTTACCTCTTCGAATCACACCAATATTTCTTCTATCCATTCTAACACTGGGATCATTATCATATTTGCATATCCAGTTCAGTATCAAATATGGTCATGTTTCCCATTTGTAAGACCTATGTTACAGCTGCAAAGATTCTACAGCATGTCCAAGTAAGGTCATAAAATTGGCCACCAGTTCTTAATCCATAACATTTAGACACAAGGATATTTACATATATACTGCCTGGCAGTGACTGGACTAATGCATCTATGAGTCACAGAACACCAAACAAGAAAGCCTCAGAACTCAGAGGCAGGGCAGGAGCCTCCTCAGAGTGTGTAGGGAGAGGATGTCTTGCCCACCATCTTGGTTTCAGACTTCCACTGTGCAGAGTTGCTGTTTTAAGCTACCCAGTAAGTGGTGGTTCTGTTATAGCAGCTCTAGGAAACTCATACAAAGAGATGGAAGTAAGTTGAAATTTTAAAAATCCATGGAATGAGTTGAAAAAAGTGGTCTGATCTACAGAAGAGTAAGATTTCATGCTGTGTCTATACTTGGATCCATGTGATGCATTTGTTTATTGACTTATATTTTGTAATACAACTGGAAGACAACAAATAGATTAGGGTCTATGTTTTGTTTTGGACAGCAGGAAAATTTTCCTTTTTAGTATTTAACAATGGACACAAAGAATCTTGTATCTATGGGAAAATAATTCCATCCAAAATACATTTCCATTTTAATCTAAATTTTTGTTGCTATAATAATATAATAGAGGCTAGGAAAGTTGAAAGAAACAAAGGTTTACCTAATTCATGATTTTAGGGGCTGAAAGAGGAAGATCAGGTAGCTCATGCTAGCTGAGATCAGGCCTCAAAGTAAGAGCAGGTGCAAGAGGGGGAGATTACACTGCCACATAAAGAACCAGAGACTCATACTTACAACAACTTGATCTTGGGAGAACAAACTTCATTCTTCCTATGGGCAGCATCCACAGTGATCTAATAGACTCCCAGTTAGCCCCACCTGTATAAAGACCCCACAACCACACTGAGGCCCAGCTTTCTGCAAAAGGGCTTTAGGAAAGCAAATAGCATCAAATTATAGCAAACTTTGAGGCATTATTTTAAATTTGTTTTTCAGAGAAACTGCAGACTTCTGTAGACAATGGAGTGGCTCTGAAATACTGTCTTTTTGTAAAAAGAAATTGACATTTACCTACATTGGTAAAGTAAACAATGGGAGCAAACAGAGGATTTCTGTCTGAGATTACTGTACCTGCTTGCAAAAGATTTTTTTCAGTGGAAGAAGAGGGTAAGGGTCTGACTTCTGGTTCCCAGATGTCCCCAGATGGTTTTCTGAGGACTGCTACACAGGAAACTTCAAAATAAGACAGTCTCTGATCACCATGCAGCTTCCCTCCTGCACCTCCCATGGCTTGTGCTTCTACTCTCACCTCTGGGTAGCATATGCACCTATTCCTTTGTGTAATGCAAGATATAAAAGCTTCAACCATCTCGCCCTTTTCGTGGGTCTCACATTTTGTGTAGGTCTTCTGTTTATGTACATGATTGTGTTTGTATACTTTTTTTTTTCATTTTAGTCTGATTATTAGCAGTTCATTTCAGTATACTTAAATACTTTCAAAGGAAAACCTGGAACTTTTCTACATGTCTTAGAGAACAGAATATGTGAGTTGAGCATGGTGATCACTTGACCATTATCCTAGATGAAGCAGGAGTATTGTGAATTTGAAACCAGGAAGGGTTACATAGTGAGACCTTGTTTAAAAAGAAAAACAGCAAACAAAACAAAACAAGTCATGACATGCAAATATTAATCTTTAAAAATGTTTTATTACTTCCATAATTTTATTTTTAAGAATAAATTATCCTTTGTCTTACTTCTGCTAGGTTCTCTCTGTCTCTCTGTCTCTCTGTCTCTCTGTGTGTGTGTGTGTGTGTGTGTTTGTATAGCTTTTAAAATATATCAAGTATATATAATTATATATATACACGTATAAGTAAATAACATGTCATGTATAATGAGTATATAAAATTGTCCATTATATGACATTAAGGAACAGCAAAGTAACATACAAGAAACTAATGAAAATAATTGTATATGTGTGTGTGTGTGCAGGTGCATGTATAGGGTGACCTGGCTAGATGGAAACATGCACAGAAACAGATTTTTCATATAGTTCTTGAACTGTGTGAATGTAATACTTTGTATCACTTATATATAGTACATTCATATTGAAATGTAGAGCTTATCACTTAAATAATAGTTAATATAAACTAGCCTACCCACCACCTCTATATCCATCCACTCACCCATCCACCCATCCATTCTTCCACTCATCCACCATCTTTCCATTCTTTCATTCCCCCTTACATTCAGTAGGATACATTGTGATTGGCCAGAATGGGTTCTTGCTTCAGCAATAATGAAAATTAAAGTTGAAACAACATCATGGATTTATAACAAGAACTTGAATTGGAAAGTAAGAAGAAATGTGAAGGCACTCTAATATAAGGAGCTAACGGGGTGCAGCTCTGATAAAGGAGATCATACTGACTCAGTAACAAAACAGGCCAGCTTTATAGGGTGACATGATGCACTAGGCTCTAGTTGATCATTGCATCACTCCTCGTTTTACAGTTCTTTTTTTTTTTTATTTTTTATTTTTTTTGTCTTTTTCGTTTTTATCAGTACCAGGGATCGAACTCACGACTGCCTGCTTGCAAGGCAGGCGCTTATGCCGCTGAGCTAAATCCCCAGCCCCCGTTTTACAGTTCTTGACCCATAATTATGACTTGAGGGACAGTTCTGTCCCCATGAAATGATAACCCCTACTTGGTAGCAGTCTCAGTTGTTTGAAGGCTCTGTTGGAGTCCAAAATGACTGTAAGTTAAGTGCAATGGCTGAAGACTTCCAGGCACTCGTTCTGGGTGTAAAATCTAGTAGTTAAATGTCCCTGCAAATCTCTCATTTTGGAGTGTTCAGTCTTAAAGGATGAGATATGTTAGGTAAATTTAGCCTCATAAACTTTGTACTATCAGTTTATACAGACATTTCCTAATTGTTTTTGATTTAAACATATAAGACATTTAAGGAAACATACAAAAATGAAAGCAGTAATGCCAAACTTCACTTATTTACCTATTGGGTATCTGGAGGAACAAATGAGGAGTCACTGGTTTCTTAGGGGTTTTTTTTTTTTTTTGGTGTTTTTCCTTTTTATCAGTACCAGGGATCAAACTCACAACTGCCTGTTTGCAGGGCAGGCGCTTATGCCGCTGAGCTAAATCCCAGCCCCAAGGAGTCACCTTTTACCAAAGGTAACTAACTTTAAGTGCTGATGACTTCTGAAAAAACGTGTTAAAGGCACAAGAATTGTTCTTTGTCTCCCTGTGATGACCCCTCCCCCAGTTTATTTTATCACCTAATATACTGTTAAAGACATTATTGGGAACACTATCTCAGCTTTAACCATGCATCTAGATTGTGAAGTTGATAAGATAGGATGTGGAGAAAACAGGCACCAGGTCCTGAAGTTAAAGCCCAGGACAGCACCCATCCTTTGTCCTTATGGTAGTCTCTGTCTTAGCACTGTGATTTGTGTCCTACATTCTCCACTCAGTTTCTCCCTTTGACATTCTGGATGACATTTTCTAGTGTCGTTTTCATAGCTGTTGTTTAAGAATTTTCTTTTACCACTATTTTTAGAATTTTGATAATCTCTCTTCTGTGCCAGAGTCTCTGTCTATTAAATTGCATGTCTTGTTTTCTTTAGTATGCTTCCTTGTTTGGATAGAAGACCTGGCACATAAAATTACAGGCATTTTGCATATACAATGTTTTCATTCCATTATCAGTGTACAAAAGAAAGTGCCTTGTTTTTGCCTGTAAGAAAGGGTCGTGGTTGACACCCCTATAGCAAGACAGGTTATCAAGCTCATATGCTCTCTTCCTAGGAGCAGAGGAAATGTGGAGAGAGGAGATATAGGTAATTTTAGAGAAATATTAAATGATATTCAGAGGAAATAAATTAGTGTAGAGAATTTACAATGGCTGGGACAAAGTTACTTTGGGCTCTACATGCGGTGTTTGATTTTTATTCTTTTCCTCCGTGGTGTCCTCTTTGATTACTAGAATTTCAGTAAAAAATTTGAAGACAATTGTGTTGGCAGATCCAATCTTTAGGTAAATAAGGGAACTTTAGAGAAAGCCTCTTCCTGTGCTTCTGAAGAGACAGAGGATCTAGAGGAGGGATTTGGGAGAAGGTCAAAGAAATCTTGGTTTTGAGACTGCTTCTCTAGTTTAACATAATACTTTATTGTGTTATTTTCTGGGCTGTAATAGTATCCTCACCCCCACAGGTGTGTGGGGTTGCATGCATGTAATTTTTAGCTTGCAAATGATTTCTAGTAAAAATTCTCAAGTGGTCTCATTGTTTTCTAGATTTCATTATTTCCACTGAAATCTGATGCCAGCCATATTCCTGATTCTTTGTGTTTGTGGTTTCAACATTCTTTGGACACTTTTGGCATCCTCTTTGAATTCTTGTTACTCAGCAATGCCTGTCCATGAACCTTAGTTATTTTCCACCTACCTTCTCAGTCATTATGTTGGTTTTCATGGGGTCCCTTGCAAGCTGGAACCCTCATCGCTTTAGTTAGGAGAAATTTCACTGTTACTTTGAGCACATTTACTTATGTTAAAATTTTCTTTCCTCCTTCTTGGGTTTTATTACTTAGCTAATCTGCCAAGTTGATTTCTTTAACACTTCTTACTTGGTGTGTTTGCCTCTGCCTTTTTTGTTGTACCTTGTGGGAGCCTTCTTTGGCATTATGTTTCAAGAGTTCTATTGAAATATTTACTTCTATCGTATTTTTAATTTCTTACAGATTTCAGAACATTTCTCTTTATACTGTCTGAGAAGAAAATGTTAGGAATGGACCTGTTACTTATCCTATCTTATATGGAAATCCCAGGGGAAGGGGGAAAATAAAGAAATAATTCAATCAAATCTTGTAAATTATGGATACAAATGGACTAGCATCTTTCAGCAGAAAGGATGGAAACTTCAGGAAAGTTTTTATCAGAATTTACCTGGTCTGCTTAGGTTATTTTGGTAAGCACCATAGATATTTGGTAGACTAGTCCATTTGGAAACATCCATATCTTCTATACAACCATGTTAATGTAGAAAGATTTTGTGTGTGTATAAATGACATAGTCCTGCTTGTGTAATTGTTGACTTATGCTCAGCAGCATAAGTTTGGATTAGAGAATGCCCTAAAATGGCAGGAAAGGGCCCAGGAATCTACACTGGTCTTTTCAGAGCTTTCTATGTTTTGCTTTCATGTTTTGGTCAACTATATTCTTTAAGGAGCTAATAAATTTTGATATTGGTTAAGATCCCTGATTCCTAAAAGTCTAATTTTTAACAGTCTCACTTTTTGTCTTCCTTCAGTATCTCATTTCAAAGATTTGGTATCTTTTATGTCTTTGAGATTATCGGTTGTTTTCAAAGTGATTTGCAACCTCTATGTAGTCTCTATTTCTTTCCAGTTTCTTTTTGCTATTTATTTGTTGGGATCTCTTTCATGCCTGCTGGCTATCATGATTGAAGAATGATTCTGAAGTCTTCTACTTATGAGTTCATCTGTTTTTCCTTGGAATTCTCTGTTTTTACACCACATACATTGAATCTCTGTTTTTAGATATTTATATATTAAGGATTGTCACATCATCTTGGAGAATTAGCCCTTTTGTCATTTAGTGTTTATTTTTAATCTTTGATAAATCTTATTCTGCAGTATTATTTATCTGTGAATGATAGTACTTGACTTTTCTCTCTTTTAGTTTTTTTGCAGTGCTGGAGACTGAATACAGGGCTCTGAGGAAGGTGCTCTACCAACTAAGCCAAATCTGTAGCTGATTTTTAAAATTAGTAATAGCATGGTATGTCTTTCATCTCTTCACTCTGTACCTCTATACCTAAAGTAGGTTTCTTGAACATATATTCAAGGTTTGTTTTCTGATAGACTGTTTCAGTCTATTTGGTTTTCTGTTTGTTTCCTTTTTGAGACAAGGTCTCCCTCTATAATTCAGGCGAATCTTGAACTCACTATGAAACCCAGGATGGATTTGAACTTGCCATGATCCTCCTGCCTTAGCCTCCCATGTGCTGAGATTACAGGCATGTGCCACCACACCTGGCTATCAGTCTCTGTTTTTTAATTGTTGTATTTAGATCACTCACATTTAAAGTGATTATTGATGTAATTGGATTGATATCTATCACATTTATAACTCTTTTATAATAATTTTGCTTTGTTTCTTTATCTTCCTGAGTACTGGGATTACAGACATATTCCACCTTGCCTGGTCATTTCCATTTTCATTAATGCAGATAATGGAACATTATTTTGTAATCTATTCCTAATTTTATCATCTAATGATCAAATAGTATACCTTATTTTATTTTTGTGTATTTAAATGTTGTAGAAACTGTCTTATAAATTGTCTATGGCTCTGTCCAACAACTTTGTGAATAATTAATTGAAGAATAAATATAATGTACTTTATTCATATGTTGCAGGATTATATAAACAATATTATAAATCTAACATATTATTGTTTTATTTTGTTGTTACTTCGTCATTCTCCGAGAAAAGTAAGAATACTGTGTCAATTGTACTTTGTTCATTTCTATTTACATAATATCTTGATTTATATCTTTGTTTGCACATTATTTTTTTAGTACCTATTTATTATGCAGAGTAGTGGGTTTCAGTATGGGATAATCATACATGCATATAACGCACTTTGACCATCCCCTGTACTCTCCTCCCCTTTCATCTTCTCTATTAGTCTCGTGTCTCTCTCCCTTCATCCGTACTTCTGTTCTCTTTCTCCTGTTACTAGATTCCTTATATGAGAAAAAACATGATATTTAACTTTCTAAGTCTTGTGTACTTCACCAGAAATGAAATTTTGTGCATTTACCATCATGGTCTCCAATTCAATCCATTTCCCTCAAAGGACAGAATTTCATTATTCTTTATTAAGCAGTTATTAAATACATTCATAAATATATATATATATCCCACATTTTCTTCATGTATCTTAGCACTTCTTTATGTATATTTGTCAGAATTTCTTTAAAATACTGCTATTTTTGGGTGGTTGATTCTTTCCTAATCCTCATTTATTAGTCTATTCTTACTTTGTGTAGTGTTTCTTTATTTTATTATCTTATTTTATTTTTTTGGTATTGAGAGTCAAACTTATGATCTCACACTTGCCAAGCAGGCACTGTGCCACTGAGCCAAATCCCCAGCCTTGTAATGCTCCTTTAAGTGTCTTTTATTGAGTTGGCTTAGTGGTCATAAGTATCTTTAGTTTCTGCTTATCTTAGAAGGTCTTTATTTTTCTTTCAATTCTGAAAGGTAGCATTGATGGAGATAGCAAACTAAGTTGGCAGCTGTTTTCTCTCAGAGCATGAAATATGTTGTTCTGTGCCCTCCTGGCCTTTAGAGTTTCTACTAAGACTTCTGCTATTATTCTAGCAGATTTGCCTTTATAAGTGATTTGGTATTTTTCTCTCATTACATTCAATGTCATCTTTTTGCTCTGTAGCCTTGACATTTTAACTAAGATACATGAAGAGTTTGCTTTCTGGTCATGTCTGGAGTTCTGAATACTTCCTGTATGGTATACGGCCATACCTCTCTGAACATACCTGATCTTATCCAAATGCTTTCTAAGTTTCTATCCATATTATCCTCAAGATTACAGAGATCTTCTGATATTACTTTACTGAATAGATTTTTCATACATTCAGTCTAAATTCTGAGCCACTCTTGTATTCCACACTCTTAAGTATTAGGTAGAAAATTATACATTACTGGGCCTGAAGATACATGAATGGGAGTTAACTGAAAAACAAAAAAAGATATGATTTTTTTCCTTTCTCTTTGATTCTCTTAAGCATTAGCTATACATAAAATCCATGGAAGCTTGTGGTTTAGATCAAGAGAATATAACCTCCTCCTAGCTTGCTGATAAGATGCCAGGTCTATTCAAAGTCCAGCCTATGGAGAGAGGTTGGAGGACCTCAAGGTCTCAAAAGAATGTAATCAGAAAATGTTTATCTAATGAATAAACAAGTATATTTACAACATAGTATATTTTTCTTGAAAAAGACCAGTGTCCACAGAGGAAGGAAAGAATGTTCCTTGAAAGACCCGACTAATCATACAAATACAGCCTGACTGTAAGTGTCATTTTGGGGCCTGCCCTCTTTCATACTGGAAGATATAGTCTCTCAAAACATAAAATAATTTGTTAACTCTATCTTTAAAACTGGCTTCTGTTTTCTGTTTGATTAAGCCTGTTAGTGAAGTGTTCCAGAATTTTTTTGGCTTATTGAGCTTTTCATTTTCAAGATTTCAGTTTGTTTCTTTAGAATCTCTGATTTTATTTTTATTATTATTATTATTATTATTATTATTATTTGTACTACAGAGGATTGAACTCAGGGATATAACCCACTGATCTGCACCCTCAGCCTTTTTTTTTAGTTTTTATTTTGAAACAGGGTCTCACTGAGTTACTAAGTTGCCCAGGCTGGGCTCAAATTTGAGATTTTCTTCGTTCAACTTAACCACAGTGCTGAAATTACAGATGTGTGGCTAGAATCTCTAGCTCTTTATCAAAGTATTCTTTCATATTTGTACCACCTTTGTATCCTTTTTGAGTTGTCAGTCATTTTTATAATCATGCTTCTGAATTATATTTGTCAGGTATTTTGTCTGTTTTGATGTCATGGGAATTGGTTGCTATGGAGGGACTAACTTTTAGAGGGTTTACTGCTCTCTTTTTTATGTTTCTCATGTTTTTCTAGTGAGATTTGATCATCTGTTGATTTGGACATATCGTGCACTTTTATGTGGGGCCTTTTAAAGAGCAGCCTTCTTTTGACAATTAGTCTTGAGTGACTCCAGGCCAAGCGCTTACTGTGTACCCTGGAAAAGGTGCTGGGTCAGACACCATTGTAGGGAGTGGCCAGCGGGTCAGCTTGATCACACGGGTCCTGGTGTGTACTCTCACAGTGACTGGGTGAGGGACAACCATGGGAGATGTCCATGGTCAGGTAGCCATGGATAGGCTGGTAAGAGACACCTGGAGGGTTATAAACTAAATAACTCAGGCCCCAACTCCATGACCAAATGTCAGGTTCAGCCTGAAGCTGATTTGAAAGCCCCAGAACCAACACCATGCTCTAGTTTGGAAATTATGAATATCCAACAGTGTGTGAGTGTTGTCCAGGACAGATCTGGCTCTGATCACCTTCTTTGTCTACAAGCAAGAGCAGTCACACCTTGAATTGTCAGTGCTGCAAAACTGTAGACCCAAGAAAATGACCACAGAGAAAGTTTTGTCTTTTTTTTTTTTTTTGGTTTTTCCTCTCTCATTATTTGTTTTTGTTTCCTTATGAGAGTGAATAGGACTAATAGATTTTTTAAAAAGTTTTGTGCCCTGCTCGACCATTTTTTAAAACAATGTCTTGCTATGTAGTTCAGGATGGCCTTGAACTCACTATGTATCCCAAACTGCCCTTGAACTCAAAATGATTCTCTTGCCTTAGCCTCCTGATTGCCAGGATTACAGGTGTGTACTACTATGTGCACCTTATAACTGGTTTTGTTTTTTCATTCTTTCCTTCCTTCCTGTGTTTTTACCAGTTTTCCAAAGCTTGCATAATCTTCCTGTGTTTCAGCTACTAATCACTTTTTATTGTTTTATTTCTTTATTTTTTCTCTTCTTCTTTTTAAATTTTTTTCTTTAGGACAAAGCTGCTCTGTTGAGTGGATACTTACAGTACATAATTTTCTGATTTATCTTAAATTTTGTGCTGAATTTCTGAAATATTGAGTATTATATGTCTTAGTGTAGTGATTTTTTTCTCTTATCATGGCTAATTGGAGTACTATATGTCTCCCTTATCTTCATGTCAAATTCTTTTTCCATGCTTGGGAAATTTTCTATTATTACTTCTGTGAACAAATTTTTTGTCCTTTGTGCTATCTTCTGATTTTTCATTGATTGTGAATAATCTTATGTTATTTTTCTTTGCATCATCTATCAGCTGTTGGATTGATTTTTTTTTTTTTGTATTGGAAAGTGAACTTATGGTTTTACTTGCCAGGCAGGTGTTGTGCTGCGAGCTATTTCCCTGGCCCCAGGACTGATATTTTGAAGTCCTTTGCTACTTTTAGGAAATCTTTAATTTGATCACTAACTATATACCTGTCTTCTAGATCTGCTATTCTGTCTTCACATTTGTTGATTCTGCTGTGTATACTATTTTTAACTTTATGGACATCTGTTTGAATCTGTTTTATGGAATCCAGTTCTTTTCTATGTTGGACATTCATAATTTCCATCACTGCCCTAACTCCATATTTTTTATCTGTATTTAGTCTAGATTCACTAGTCATGAGCTTCATAATGGTCAGTATCTCTTTAGTTATCTGTATAATTGTTTTGTCAAGAGACTCATCTGCTTTGTTATTTCCACTGGTACCATTTCAGCCATCTGGGTAGCTCTTGATTCTCTTCTACCTCAGTGTACCCTGGATTTGCCTTGGACAAGATGGAGATCTTGGGTTTTATCTTGCTTCTGTGCTTTCTCATTTTCTTTTTTTTTAAATTTGTTTTTTTCATTGGTGCTTGAAAATTACTTATGGTAAGCAGCTTTATTATTAGTATCAAGACCTCTTTAGGAGATGGCTACTTTCTGGAGATGTTTTTCAGGCATAACTGGCTTTTAGCTTTTGAATCTATCTTAAAATCCTGCCTCTTATTTACTAGGGTTGAAATGTTACTGACTATTTGGCCTAGCACCCAGTTCTTTGGTTTTGGTCTAGGTTATTGTTAGGTCTAGGTTACTGTCAAACAATCTAGGTATTGGCATACAAGCAAGTACAACTGATCACAACAACTGTGTCACCTTGGCTAAAATAATACCATCAGTAATAATAATAGCATCAAGCACAGTATTGAAAATGGCAATTTGCCACTTTTAACCATAGTTATAAGACTAATAGTTATATAAAAAATCTAAAGAACTAGACCTTGTGGCACACACCTGTAATTACAACACTCAAGAGGCTGAGGCAGGAGGATTATTGCAAGTTTGAGATCATCCAGGGCTACGAAGTGAGCTCAAGACCAACCTGAACTACATAGCAAGATCATTTCTCAAAAAGACAAAAAAATTCTAAAATAAATCAGAAAATTATATACCATCAATATGTACTCAGTATTGCGATTTTTCCCTAGGGGAGAAAATTTAAAAGGGATAAAAGGAAAGAATAGAGAAATAAAATAATAGAAAGAGATGATTAGAGGTAAAGCTGAAGAAATAAGGAAGATTATCCAAGAACCAAAATATTGATGAAGAAGATAAGAGGGAAAGAAAGAAGGAAAAAAGAAAAAATAAGAACAAAATAAAAACAAAAGCTAAAAACAGCTGGGCATGTTGGTGCATGTGTGTAATCACAGCACTTCAGAGGCTGAGGCAGGAGGATTGTTGTGAGTTTATGACCAGCTTGTGCTACAACGTGAGCTCAAGGCCAGCCTGAACTACATGTCTCAAACTTCCCTCCCAAAACAAGAAAAAAAAAAAACAAAACTAAAAACAATGTTCACATTCATGGAAAAACAAAAAGAAACAATCAAAATAAAGCAAACAAACAAAAAAGCAAGAGCAAGGGCGAGCTATTTCTCTGTGATTTCAAGCCTGTGGTTATCTTCTAGGATATATAGTTTTGTGGTATTGTCCAATTCAGGGCATGACTCTACCATCACTGGTAGACCAAGGAGGAAGACAGAGCCCAGATTTGTGCTGGATGATGCCACCAGCCTGCAGTATGATGGTGGTGGGGTACCAATTCTGGTGCTTTCAGCTCCACAGAAGTACAGGCTGATCCTGCCTCTGTTCGTGGGGTTGGATCCTGAGTTGTTTAGCCTACAACACTCTGGGTGTCTCTTGCTTACCTAGCCATAGTTCCTTGACCCTAGATGTCTCCTGTTGTTGTCTTTTATCCAGTAACTGTGGGATTTTGACAGTGAGAACCCTGACATGAAGCAACTTATGCTGCTCTGAAGCCCAGCTTCAGTTGGCCACTAAAGTGATATCCAGCACTCTCTGCAGGCAGACTCTTAGACTAGAGTTATTCATCAGCCGTTGTAGTGCATAGCATTTATTCCTCCTTGACGCAGTTCTCCTTGGAGGCCTCTGGAGTCATTTATCCTCACTATGCCTCTGCATATTTGATCCTCCTCTCTCATATTGCAAGAGAGGTGAAACTCTGGGATTCACCTTATTTTGAATGCTAATTCTATTATTTTGGGGACTATATCCTCTTTGAACTCACCAAGTTTCCTTAGCTTTTCCTTAATCAGTTCATTATCTAATGCTTGTTTTCCTCTTCATTTGTGTTCCTGAAATATGCTTTAGGAGAGGGAGTTGGGAGACTCAGGGTCTTTCATTCATATACATATATATTTGTTTCTGGGAGTTGCAGTTAGAGCATGGAGAAATTATTGTTGACATGCTGATCTCTTTATTTAGACCTCATTTTCCAATGAAGTGTTTGTGACTTTATTTATCTAGGGGTATTATTCACCTCTCACATGCTCTTAAATTTAATTAGATTGGAGTGTCACTGTGTTGTAAGGAGAGAATGTCTATTAGTTATAAAAATGTCGACGGGATTGAGCATACATCACTGATATACATTAAAGCTTGCTTTGATAATTTCATCCCTTTGTCAGTAACCATGACAGTCTATATGTACTGGGATGAGTGAGGTCTGAGGATACAGAAAAAAAAGGGTCAAGGGAAGTTGATACGGCACTGGGAATGAGGGATGTAAGAGATATCAATAGATAAAAATAAAACAGGAAGTTGAATTCAAATTTACTCTATAGCTGGTATAAATGGCTGGTATAGGGAGGGCGGGAGAGTGTATAGTCAAGAGTATATATGCAAAGAGTGGGAATATATTTAGAAATTGGAGGAGAGCTTGAGATTTCTGGTGTCCATTAATATGTTTGCTGGTAGTTTTGTTTGGTTCTTTCAATAGTAAGGAGTAGAGAAAGTTGAAAAGTAGGAAGGAAGGGAGGGACAATCAAGCAGGAAAAACTTGAAACTTAATGTATTACAATCATCCAATGCCAATGAAGAAAAAACAAAAGAAAGAAGAGTAAGAAAAATGAAAAGAGAGAACAGAAAGAAAAAGGGGGAGGAAAAGAGCCAGAAATGATGAGAAGTAATCAGAATAGCCCAAGTTTACCAATTAGCAAGATTATAATAACTACAATTGCCCAGATAAATATAGAAATAAGAATAAAAACCTTAGCACAATTGTTACAGCCAGAACTCAGTTCTTCCACGCACCTCCCTCTTACTTGCATCACTATCTGGATTTGGGAAGCCACACGATTTGCTCCTGTGTAGACCACGGCCTGTCTGAAGCCTTGGTGAGTGACTGTTGCTCCCTTTTAGCTCGGACCCTTGTTCTGAACTCTGGGCTTGCCTTTCCACCTCTACCATATACCTACATGTATCTAATTATCTTGCTCAATTTGAGAATAAGTACTGCAGACTTCTTGGTGTTGTCCCTTCATAATTTTTCTTGCTTCTTGTATTGCCTAAAGGCTGATCCCAGATTCTGGTCTTTGTTATCTGTTTTAGATCTGCCTGCCAAAATGACAAGAGAGTGCTCTTTCTATAACCCTATTGCCAAATGATTTTCTGATTTTGTCACAATACTGAAGAATACTTCTCCCCTTCTCCATGACTGTGCCTTCTTCATAGGAAGGCACCAATGGTCATGAGTCAGGAATGCTGCATTTGCAGAACTCTTAATTTATGTAGGAAAAATAAGCAGCTTATTATTATTTAATGAAAAAATTGTCTGTATTGGGGGAAGCTTCTCTCTCTTGGTGTCTTGGTGATTTCTGGCTTTGGGGACAGGAGTGATTATGTGGGGCTTTGAAGTTTTACCCCTTTCTATTTTCAATTTCTTTGAGTCCATAGGTTGGAGTTGTCATGTCCACTAGGGAAGAGATCTTGACTGTCAGTTTAATTAATAATCCAGACTGTCTTAGGGATACCTAATTCCTTCCTTAGCCCAAGTCCTTCCCAAAATGGCATGGGTACTGAGTCTGGTTTGGGAGGTGTGAGTTGGGGTACCATGTTCCAGAAATGGACTAGCTTTCTCTTTTCCATCCTCTAGTCGCGGGATTTTGCTGCAGTTGAATAGTGTTTGAAAGAGTTTTTGGCATAATAAAAGAGAGAATATATAGTTAAAAAAAATAGCCTTTATTCTAAGGATGCAGAGAGAACTCCATGACCACCAGGACCTGGCTTTCTCTGCCAGAATATGGGGCATGGGATATAATTTTCGACTGGGGTAGCACTTAGAGTGGACATTGTTGATGCACAAGCTGCTGATTGGAGTTTTTTTCCTGCACAAACAGAAGCTGGGAAAGAAGCAGGAAGTGGTAGGTGTTTCCACTTTGGCCTTCTACCTTGTTAGACCACCGCCATAATTTCTACTGAGGCAAGAGCCTTTCATCCCAGATAATCAAATGATAGGGTTTTTGGCAGGAGGAAAGAGAAAAAAGAATATAAAGAAACAGTAGCCTGTATTTTAAGGACATGGAGAATCGCCCCATGACCAAAGACAGCCTGGCCTCTTCTGATCCAGACATGGGCTATGCGGACATGCATATAACCTGACTGGAGTTCGCACTTAGGGTGGGCATTGGTGACGCTCTAGCAGCTGATTGGAACTTTTTTCATGCCACTGGTAGAAGGAAAAGGAAGTTGTCATAGGGGAAGGGAGAAGTGACTTCAGGGTAAATATCCCTTGGTCCTGCCTCCTACTGCTGTAATGTCGTATCTAGGGCAAAATCCTTTCAGTATTGTTATTATTATTAACATTGCTATTTAATTATCTTTGTTGGTGGGAATCTTCTCTTTGCTCTTCTGGTCTCTCTGTACCCAGCAGCTCTGGGATGCATGACTGTAATTTTTCCCTGTTCTGATTTGAGTTTCTTTGAGTTTCTGGGTTGAAATGGTCCAACTTTGCCATTCATGGTAGGGATGAAGCTTGATTGTGGAATTATTTAGTAATCAAGACTATCACTAAGAAGCTGACTTGTTCCCTGCCTTGGCCCAGTGTTTTTCCAAGGTGGTATGGTTACCAGGTCTGGTGTGTGGAGTGGGATACCATGTTCCAGATGTTATAACCTAAGCCCCCCTAACTATCGCGCTGAAGCCTGTTCTATATAAGCACCACCTGCTGCTTCCTCTCCCCTTCTCCCTTCACATCTAACTAGGTTAAGTTTTCACTTCCTGAAAGGCCATAAAACAAAGGCCTGAGGTAGTAGCTCCTGACAACCCCCTTTCCTACCCAGTGACCCCTCACAAATTGTGTTAATTGCATTAGATTGTATTAGATTGTACCATTATATACAAAAATAGCTTCGTTATATTTGTATCATAGCAATACCTGTAACTTGGCCTTACTGTATATGTGTTTTCTTTTTCCCTTTGGGTGACCTAATTGATATGTTAATCAATGCTCTCCTCTGTAAAGAATTGTAAAATCTTACCTAATTGATATGTTAACCATTGTTGCCCTCTACAAATAACAGTTGTGGTGCTAAAGTAAGGTAACTAAGGTTGTTAATTGCTGTTAGACTTCTCTATTCTTTGCTAAGTAAAACAAGATTTCTTCTTATCTAAACTTGCTTGTATGCAGGGAGACTTGCTTGTTAGCACAACCCTTACCTGATCTTGCTCTTCCCAAGACGTGTAATCACCATTTCTGTTTGTGCCACACCCCCATCCCCTTCCTTACATTGTGTGACCAGCAGCTGTTTGTGGATTTATAAGATAAAAGCCCTGACTTTTAGCTGTCAGGTACGCAGTCTCCAAATTGGCTCCCGGAGACTCGTCACCAGGCCTGACCTAATAAAGCCTTTGCTCCCCAAATTTTAATTTCTTGCTTCCTTGGATTTTATACCGGGGTCCGAGTTATCACACCAGACATGGACTGGTTTCCCCTCTTGCTTGCTATAATACCTAAATTTTGGTCTAACTGAGTTGCCTTTCATTTATTGTCTTGCATCTTTTGCTCCCACCTCAGCATAACTGCTTTTTTCAACGCCCTATTGGAGGTACTCACTCTTATCAACACTCTCTTGTTTCTCTTCTTGATTGTGCTTTAGTTTCACAATTGTGAATAAATGAAGTGAAGCCCATTAAATGCTTAAAGAGATTATTTTAGCTAACAGAGGTTTATAAATTGGACAGTGGAGACTGAGGACATAGAAGTGAAAGGCATTTATAAGATAAACACAGAACCAAGCAAAGGGAATATTTGATTGGTTAAAGTAGAGCAGGAGGGGCTGAGGATTTAGCTCAGCGGCATAAGCGCCTGCCTTGCAAGTGTGCGGTCCTGAGTTCGATCCCTGGTACCGATAAAAAAAAAAAAAAAAAAAAAAAAAAGTAGAGCAGGAGCCTCATTTGGATCATTCCAACTGCAAATCCCTATACACTTTTTGTTCAGTCACATGCCTAGACATCTGTTCATTATTCCTAAAACTAAACACAAAATGAACAGCTTTCCATGAGTATTAGGTTTTTATTTTTGAAGGATCCTGTGCCACTTTGATGAGCTAAATATGTCATGATTTTCTTTTGTTAATCTGTCTTTTTTTATGAGTATCAGCTGTGACCCTTTTGATGGGGAGAAAAAAATTGCACATTTTTGTTCTTACAAATACTACTTTACCATTATTTTCCATGAAAATTTCTGGATGAGTTTGCTGGAAAATTTCAGCAAACATATATTCAACAGGAAGCATTTTTATCCTACCTGATTGTTTTTTCAAAATGATTATTACCAGAAGGTAAATATTTTTTAACCAACAAAGAGAATGGCTAGCCCAGCATTTCAAATTTCATAAAGCTTATAAACATAACTGTAACTGACATTTCTACTCACAGTGTTATTCTGATGAAATCAAATCTAATCTTACCTGATGTTCACAGAACTCTATCATTATCTGCCTTACCTCACAGCCTAAAGGTCTCCCTTTATAGTTTTTGATGATTGTGCTTGGGGGGAGCAGGAGTGTTTTCAGGTAAGAAAGGGCAGCACCTAGTTAGGTGGTAGATAAAGGGAATAAGGAAACTCATGAATTCTTCAATAGAAGACTGCTGACTTATTCAGTTTGTAGTCCCTGCTGTCTCTGTGTTTAGAATTTAAAACTATTCCCCAAGTATGTAAGAACATTTCTCTTTCTTCACAATCACCTTCCCCACAATTATATTCTTTCACAATGGTTTACCTATTTTCTCTTGATATGAAACTTTTAGGCATTATAATTTTGATTTTGTCTTTGTTCCATTAATTCCAATTTTGTGCCTGTATTTCTTTCATCTTTATCATCCATTTATTTTATCTATTTTATTATAGTTGCTACATATTTTAATATAATATTTATTACATGAAAGTCTACTCAGTTTAATTAAAAAAGCTCAATTTTCTTTCCCTCAATAAGAAAAACAAATTACACATTTTTTTAAAATCCTGTGCTTTATAAAGGAGCTCTATTGGTAGGAACATCTATGAGTTTTTAATTGAGCTTTTAATGTCTTGCTTTAATTTTTTTCCATACTAAATAATAATTTTTTGTAATGCTAGATTGCATGTTTTAAAAACATGTATGTATTTATTTTTGTTAAATTATCTAGATTTTTTTCTAGTAGATGGAAGTGCTGGTTTTAATCTGGTGAATTAAAACCTGTTTGATCATACAGACAGCTCTAGAGATAGTTTTAGCATAAACTTGGCTCTGAAAATTTTGCATTGAGTTTCCACTTGATTGCAAGGTCTTTTCTGCAAGAAACTAGATGAGAGATTATGGAACAGGGCACATTCACAGTGCGTTTCTCCAAGAGTAGTAGCTAGTCAAGGTTTCTTTGTGTAGATGCAAATTATCAGTTCAAATCATCTACACAAAGAAAAAAAATCTTTACAACTCTAATCTGAAGGGAAAATCTCCTTGGGACTCAGAAGTCTCAGTTCAGAGAACAAAGAAAGAATAGAGCAAAGGCTTATTTACCTTTCACTGCTTCCTGGATTCAGCTGCAACTAGCATGCAGATGTAAAAGAAAGCCTAGGGCGAGACATTCCTCTCATTGCTTTTTCTTTCTTCTTCTTTTGTGAAATGCAATATACAGATTTGCCCAGAGGCAAGGGAATCAAGCAGTTTCTAAGCTTGGGCTTGGGAGCAATGAAGTAATAGTAGTATTGGGAAAGTCTTTGTTACAGATTAAGGTCAAGAGGATGATAAAATACAGAACCCAGAAAAATCCTTATAGATATCTGAGCTTTAGAAAATGGATAGAAATTTTCCCTTCCATGGGAAGTAAGATCAAAGATTCTTTTCTGTGGGAGATCTTGATAAGACAAACTTGGAGAAGAATCCTTTCTCAACATTCAGCCTGCCTTTGAGAATCACCAATTGTATTGAAAAGATGTGAAAGAAATTTCTAAAATTTTAAAACTAACTAGCAGCCTGATATCATATTGAGACAAGATACTCTTATACTGCCCACCATGTGGGCAGTACAAGACTAGACTGCTAAACTCAGTCAGCCTTGAGTGACTGGGTCCAGCTGCTTTCCACAGACAGCCTGACTCAGGTCAGCCTGACCATGCCCAGCAGCAATGTCTGTGCTTTCCCACCTAAAAATACATCCTGTTTTTCTAACATATTTCAAGGACTTGCTACCCAGCAATAGATGATGACTAACCCAAACCAATAAAAACCCACCATGCTTTTAAGATTCTATGCTTCCTGCTTACAAACCTATATAATCCAAACCAGCCTGCTGGCATATTAAACAGTTGGTTTCCAACTCCTTGGTGTGGAGTGTCTTCCTTTTGGTTCAGTACTGGTTCTGCAACATTCTTGGTTCCCTAACTGAAAAACACTATGCTGACTGTTGGGGTCACTGGTAAAGGTTTACTGTTGTTCTCTGACCAACAGAAGAGACGGCATCTTCTCCAACTCTTTCAGAGTTGCCTCAGAGATCTGGGATTGAGTGCACTGGTGTGGCTGCAGAGGCCTCACTGGACCAATAGAAGAAGAGGGAATGTGAATGATTTGGGCCCTTCTATAAGATAGTACTCTCCTGTGATGTCCCTCAGTCTGTCAGTTTTGTCCCTGTGTAGATGAAGGAGGACCTGACCACTCCTGCCTATGTTAGTGAGGATAGTCAGTTTCAGTTGGATCTTATCCCTGGGATTGGAGGTTGGAATATTTTAACATCTTGTTGTAGTCAGGGGTTGTGCAGAGAACAATTAGAATCATGACATGGAGTTTATAATATTGTTTTATGATGGTCATCCAGAGTTAACACAAGAAAATGCAGGAAATCTATCCACAACACCAAAGACATAGAATATTTAGTCAAGGGCCTAAATCCTACAGCAATGTCCCACATGAGTCCAGATGAAAACCAGAGCTCATGATAACGCCTCCCATGAGTCCAACAGGAGGTCCAGAGGGCACAAGAAGGACTCACGCCAATCTGTTTTATTGATCTGTGCCAGGAAGGCCCAAAGGTCAGTGGTGGAACTCAGAAAGTCCATGCCAGCAAGGTGAAAGAGCTGTGCTGATGGGATGAGTGTTCTACACTGGAGCCGAGTAGTCACACTCACAACAAAGGACCAGGCTGCAGTCTTGAAAAGCACCACAGCCATCCTCAGTGACATGGAGGCCCTGAGGTCCTCTGACGATAAGCACAGTCAAGCACAGTCAAGTACATGCCAGGAAGCCAGCATGTTGAGTTCATCTGGAGGACCAAGTGGCACATGTCTCCCCCTCCAGAACCAGGAAGCAATGCTCAATGTGAGGACCAGAGCTTCTCCAGGAGAACAAAATGGCTCAAACAGCAACTTGTAGGAAAAACTACAATGTCTTAACACCTCAACACAATAATTTCTCCTTTCTCATGTCTCTATTTATGTCGGCAACTTTCCTCAGGTGGAACATCTATGCTCAGTGCCATGCTGATATAATCCAGCTGGCATTAAATTGACCACCAGTTCTTAATCCATAACACATTTGTGTGCCTGTATATAAATCTGTGGACTGATCATGAATGGACAGTGCAAGCAATAGACTGTTCCATCTGAGTTCCAAGACAAAAGACCCCCATTGGGGCCTCAAAGTTATAGAATTTGATTGGGTCCTAACCTGTGGTTTTTGTGGACACATCTAACTGGACACTCCATGCAAACATTTATGAGAGGTTTTGAGAGGGAAAAGTGGAGAACCTATCAATATTTCTCATATGTCCACAAGGTCCCAACATCACCAAAAGGCAAACAACCAGGCAGGTATCTGTTCGATTTCTATGACACTGATCAAGGACACAATATGCACACCATAGGGAATCAGTATGGGGGCAAGCCAGAGTAAGCCCAGAATTCTGGACTGCTCTGACTCATGTGTTTCTTGAGGTTCCTGGGGTGAAGTACTATGCAAAGAAGAGACAAAGCTGAGGTCAGATGCAGCCCATACTTTCCTCATGGGAGGAAAGGAACTGCTCAACCACTGTAGCACATTTATTTATATACATAGAAGTATGATGTCAATTTCAACCCAACTATATAGCAACTCATTTCTTGGGCTGTCTAGAGGTTTGGTATTTTTCTGGGCTGAAACAATTTCTTCACATGGCTTGCCCTGGGAGCTCTTTGTTTTTTGGATGGCCATGCCCCAGTCAGGCTGCAGCCCTGTGCATATATGGTCAATTTTCAGCTTCAGTGGCTCGCAACACTAGACTACATGATAGGAAACTTTAAGAAAGCCTTTTCAGTTGATTACAGAGTGAAAATTAAACTCCAGTGACTCTGTACTTCCTGGGAAGTAAACTGGTCGTGTCTGTGTCTCCCATGGCAACCAGAGGAGACCTTAGATGTGAAAGTTTTCTGCCAAGTCTGGGACAAAGTGAGAGATTCTCTGCTGATCAGTTCCCCTACACTGACTCCTGGCTTGGACTGTTTCAGAACTCCTCTATCCTGTCATTATGCTTAGGGCTTTCAGGAGAACAAAACACTTCTTGTAATCAAAACTGATCATCTGGATCATAAGTCCCCCAGAAAGAGGATTCCACAGACTAAGACCAAAAAGATTTGCCCCATCCTGACTGATGTTCCATCCTGATGATGACTTCCCACCCCCATGTCTGGGTGATTATGCAGATGTATTGGAACCACCACTGCCATTGCACCAGGAAGTAGTTCCTAGTCAGCCACAAGCCATTGTCCCCAGTTCTACTGTTCCATCTCTGCCAACTGAACCACCATTGGCACCACCTAGTCCTCAGGAGCCACCTGAATCAAGCCAACTCATCTCACCTCCAGATGCCTCTATGGGATATCCTGGTGGACCAAACCAGCCATATTCCTTATGCTATCAACTTTTCACTTACACTGACCCCCACAACTGAAAAAATCATACTCCCTCCTATTCCACTGTGGCCATCAACTATGCTCCTATGATAATCACACTCAACACAGTGGACACCCCTGTTGCTGTCAAATAGTATTCCATGTCTTGAGAGGTCCACCTTGGGATTCAACCTCACATTTCCAGGCTAAAACAAGATGAAATCCTGATGGAGTGCCAGTCATATTGGAACACACGCCTACTTCCAGTAAAACAAACAAACAAAACAAAAAATTAAATGGAGACTACCACCCAGTCCAAGATCTCCATGTCCTCAGTGCAGCCATGGTAACTTTATAATCAACTGTTCAAAATGCCTACAGCCTTTTGGGCTTACTA